>NC_063350.1:37798322-37811872 GCF_021869965.1 Rhincodon typus
ACAAAAACAAAAGCTCAGCAGGTCTGGCAGCATCTGTGAAGGAAAAAACAGAGTTAACATTTCGGGTCCGGTGACCCTTCCTCAGAACTGTTAACGTTAACTCTGTTTTTTCCTTCACAGATGCTGCCAGACCTGCTGAGCTTTTGTTTTTGTTCCTGATTTACAGCATCCGCAGTTCTTTCGGTTTTTAATTAAAAGTTTGTAATGTTTGTATAATTAACAGATTAAGTTTGTGGGTTACCTCAAATGAGAAATTACAGAATGTTCTAATTGTGAAAAAAATCAGTTGCACCACACAAGTGTAGGCCATTAGTTTCACATTATAGGATGTGACTATGTGGCAATCACCCAATTTCACATTTTTCAAAAAACTCAGAAATCAAATCCTGCTCCCCAAGTAAAGACAAGATTATAAAATGCAAAGCATCCATTATCTTTAGGTTTGCAAGAGCAAATAATTTTCAGTTAAATAATTTTCTTCCTCCACCAAAATACACAGTTCCTGTAGAATATTTCAACAATTGAGATTAAGAACCCACTACAGTGCAGTGCTAAGCTGTCAATTATCTGCATTTCCTGTACCCTCAGCAGGAACTGCTTGGAAGCTCAAGAGATCTTGAGGTAAGAATGAACAGGCTGGGGATCTTTTTCTCTGTAAATATGATGATAGGTGAGCGAATGGAGATATGCAGAATTATAAAGGGGTTTAATATAACAAATGCAGAGAAGTTATTCTCATGAGTAACAGAATGCAAAAACCGAGGTCACAAATAATATAGTCATTACAAAATTCAATAGGAAATTGAGGAAAAACCTCAATCTAAAAGAAGTAGAGAAGGTGAAATTTACTATTACCTGGAATAGTTGAAGCAAATAGCACAGATGAATTAAAGACAAAAAGTTAAATAAGTATATGACAGAGAAGGGAGTATAATGGCATGGTGATAGGGTGAGATGAAATAGGGTGGGGTAAAAGCTTGTACAAAGATAAATTATTCAAGCCAGATGGTTTGTTTCTGCAAATTTCTATGCAAAACCATTCCACTTATCGGAGCAGTGATTTCAACCGCATTGCTGATGCGGCTGGATAATCCAGCAAAGCAGACAGCGAACTGAATACTGCGGCAAGACTCCTGAGGAAATGCTAGATGATATCAAGCTGCATGGTACTTTCAGCAATACAGCATCATATGGATACACCTGGTCAAGGCTGAATGGGTCTTGTCCATTCCACGATGGAATTGTTTGTGCCCTGTATGTTATAGTCAGATCAACATATGTCAAGTGAATGGTCGTCTGTGCTTAATGCCTGTTACTTGCCATCCATTACCTATAGAAAGTACAGATGGGTGGCTGTGGAACATGGGAGATAACATGAGTTTGCTGACTCCAGAAAACATTCAAGAACTGAAAAGGGATTACAAAGGTCGGAGAACCATGAAAACCCTCTGAGTCTCTAACACTCTGGTGGGGCAATGAAGGCAAACATCAAGAGGTTCTTCACCATCAAAAAGTGCTCGCTCCAACTTGAGCATAAAAACATGTCAAGTCCAAAGGGCCAATTATATCAATATCCCCTCAACAAAGTGAGGAAAGGTGTTGTGATAGTGCTATCAAGCACCTCCAGAAAGGAATTAACTGCTCAGTGCCACCCTATTTGGGTTCCACCAGGTCCACTCAACCAATGATCTCATTACAACCTTAGACAAATGCAAATATAAGAGCTGAAGTCCAGGCATGAGAGGAGAGCGACTGTCCTGGACATCAAGGCAATATTTGACAGAGTATGGCATCAAGGATCCCTATCAAAACTGGAGTAAATGGGAATCAAATGGAAAATGCTCCACTGGTTGAAATCATACTTAGCACAATGGAAGATGTTTGCGGGTGTAGGACGTCAATCATTTCAGTTTCAGGACATCACTGCAAGAGTTCCTCAGGGTGCAACCATCTTCAGCTGCTCAATGACCTTCTTTCTATCATCAGGTCAGAAATGGGGATGTTTGCTGATGATCGCACAATGTTCAGCACCATTCAGGACTCCTCAGATACTGAAGCAGTCCATGTTTAGGCTTGAGCTGATAAGTGGCAAATAACATGCTCAACACACAGCTATCAGCAATGAGAGAGAATCAAACCATCACCCCTTGACATTCAATGGCATTACCATATTAAATTCCCCCTGCCAACATACTGGGGCTTACCATTGACCAGAAACTAAACTGAACCAGTTTAAATGAGCAGGTCGGAGGTTAACACTTGTGGCAAATAACTCACCCCCTGTCTCCTCAATAGACAGTACATCATCAAAAGGTGGAAGTTAGGAATGTGATGTATCCTACTTGCCTGGATGAGTGCAGCTCCAACACCACTCAAGAAGCTTGCCAACATCTAGGGCAAAGCACTACCTGCAAGTTTACACATAAAGCGCTCCCATGCTACACAATGGGACTTGGACCAATATCACTTACTTCGATGTTGCTGGATCAAAATTGTTGAACTCCCTTCCTACACACCAAGGACTGTAGCAGCTCAGGGCACCTCAGCAACAGCTTCCCCAGGGGAAAAGGACACACACACACACACACACACACACACCCCGGCTCCAGAAAATTGTGCAGCATCTGGTACCAACTGCAGTCGATGAGGGCCAAATCAAAGAAGATCTCCAAGAAATGAAGAGCCAACAATACCCGCTCTGATCTTGGAGGCCTCCAAAGCAAAATTTCTGGTTCAGACTCTGCTCCATGTGGCAGGATGAAACATGCTCACATTTCTTCTTTTTGAAGGTTCAGAGGACAGCTTGGCGATCAGCAACTTAAAAGGAAGAAATTGGCTTCATAAAGTCAATATTATCCGACATTTTGAGGATCAGCAAATCTTTCTGTTGTGGACTATAATGGTGCGAAGCCAGCAGACAATATTGGCTCCCAGTTGTTTTTGTCCTCTATCATAGGAGTCTTAGACGATAATGCACGAGAGATTTTGGTCAAACTGCTGGAGATGTACGAGTGTATGCTGCTGGCTAGTAATATGACAGAGCCCAGGATAAAGGTATTATCACCTACATTTACAAACAGAAGAAAAGGAGAGGAAATTAGAAATTGGAGGGGAAAATATCACTGCTAAATGTGGGCTACAAAATTCAAGGTCACTGCCAACCAGATCAAATCAGCTCTGGAGTTGGTTATCTGCCCCAACTAACCTGTGCTGTACATGGCAAAGCGATTTCAAAGCCTTACGCTAACAGGGATACGATCATCCCTGTCTGAGACAGGGTGGTGGATGCCAGCTTCATCAGCCTGGACCAGGAAAAATGCCTTTGATAGAATATCACATATCTACATGATGGATTTGCTCTCAAACAAATAAAAGGGATTTGGGAAGGGAATCTGCATTTGGATCTACAGTTCTACAAAAAGACCAATAATTTGGCTTCAGTCAGTGGTGGTAATCAGAAAGGTTTCAGACAAAATCTGGAGTTAAGCAGCCCCACCCTCTCTCCCCTGTCCCATTTGTGTTATATAGACTGCTTTGCTGACTTCAACAAGGAGGATGTGGGCCTAAAAGGGGCGACAACCTCAGATATTGGTGGCACTCCAGTCATAACAGAAACATAGAAGATAGGAGCAGGAGGAGACCATTCGGCCCTCGAAGCCTGCTCTGCCATTCTTGATGATGATGGCTGATTGTCCAACTCAATAGCCTAATCCTGCTTTCTCTGCATAACCTTTCATCCCATTCACCTCAACTGCTGTATCTAGCCGCCTCTTAAATACATTCAATGTTTTGGCATCAGCTACTTCCTGTGGTAATGAATTCCACAGACTCACCACTCTTTGGGTGAAGAAATCCTAAATCGTCTACCCCAAATCCTCATACTGTGATCCCTGGTTCTGGACACACCCACCATTGGGAACATCCTCCCTGCATCTAACTTGTCCCGTCCTGTTAGAAAATTCTAAGTCTCTGAGAACCCCCTCATTCATCGGAACTCTAGCGAAAACAATCCCAACCTAGTCAATCTTTCCTCATACGTCAGTCCCGCTATCCCCGGAATCAGCCTGGTAAACCTTTGCTGCACTCCCTCGAGAGCAAGAGTATCCTTCCTCAGAAAAGGATACCAAAATTGCACACACTATTCCAGGTGTGGTCTCACCAAGGCTCTGTACAATTGCACATCCCTGCCCCTGTAGTCTCGCAAAGAAAGCCAACATATCATTTGCCTTCTTTACTGCCTGCTGCACCTGCATGCTTACCTTCAGCGACTGGTGCACAAGGACGCCCAGGTCCCACTGCATACTCCCCTCTCCCAATATACAGCAATTCAGGTAGTAATCTGCCTTCTTGTTTTTGCTTCCAAAATGAATAACCTCTCATTTATGCAAATTATACTGCATCTGCCATTGATTTACCCACTCACCCAGAAGGATCTCTGCATCCTCATCACTGTTCACCCTGCAACCCAACTAGGTATCATCTGCAAACTTTGAGATGTAACATTTTATTCCCTCATCCAAATCATTAATATTTTTGTGAATAGCTCGGATCCCAGCACTGATCTCTATGGCACCCCACTAGTTACTATCTGCCAATTTGAAAAGGACCCATTAATTCCTACTGTTTGTTTCCTCTCTGCCAACCAGTTTCTTATCCATCTCAATACACTTTCCCCAATCCTATGCACTTTAATCTTGCACATTAATCTCTTATGTGGAACTTTGACAAACGCTTTCTGAAAGTCCAAATATATTACATCGACTGGCTCCCCCTTTTCAACTCTACTAGTTACATCTTCGTAGAATTACAACAGACTTGTCAAGCATGATTTCCCCTTTATAAATCCATGCTGACTTAGTCTGATCCTGCCACTGCTTTCTAAAGGCTCTGCTATAAAATCCTTGACAATGGATTTGAGAATTTTCCCCACTAGAGATGTTCAGCTCACCGGTCTATAATTCTCTGTTTTCTCTCTGCCTTCCTTTTTGAATACTGGAGTGACATTAGCCACCCTCCAATCTGCAGGGATTATTCCAGAGTCTATAGAATCTTGGAAGATGGCCACCAATGTATCCACTATTTCTAGAACTACTTCCTTAAATTCTCTGGGATGTAGATTATCAGGCCCTGGGATTTAATCGGTTTTCAATCCCAACAATTTTCCCAGCACCATTTCTCTACTAATATCGAGCTCCTTCAGTCTTCCCTCTCACTATATCTTGCATCCTCCAACAACTCTGGTATCTGATTTGTGTCCTCTTTTGTGAAGATTGAACCAAAGTATGTATTCAAGTCCTCAGCTATTTCTTTGTCCCCTATTATACATTCCCCCATTTCTGTCTGTTGGGGACCTACATTTGTCTTTACCAATCTCTTTCTCTTTGTGTACCCATCGAAACTCTTAGCATCAGTCTTTATGTTCCCTGCAAGCTTACTTTCGTGTTTTATTTTCCCCTTCTTAATCAATCCCTTGGTCCTTCTTTGCTCAATTCTAAACTGCTCCCAATCCTCAGATTTATTATTTTTCTTGACCAATCTGTATGTTTCTTCCTTGGATCGGATCCTGTCTCTTATTTCCTTTGTAAGCTATGGATTGACCCTCTTACCCATTTTGCTTTTGCGACACAGAGGAATAAACAGTTGTTGCAGTTCCCATATGCGTTCCTTGTATGTTTCCCATTGCCTATCCACTGTCATCCCTTTAAGCAACTCTCCACAATCTATCAAGGCCAATTTACGCCTCTTGTCCTCGTAGTTTCCTTTATTAAGGATCAGCACCCTAGTCTCCGAATCAACAAGCTCACTCTCCATCTTGTACATGAATGATATTGTTGTAGGTACACAGACTGCTGAGCATTTGTGACCGGTTCAGTGAGCCTCAGGAGACAAAGTAAATCATGGCAAAAGTGAAACCAGGTTCAATGGAAACTTTCCTGCTCCTCTGATGCTGCCTGGCCTGCTGTGCTCCTCCAGCTCCACACCGTGTTATCAATGGAGACTGTGTTGACCAATCCTTTGCACATTCACTGTCAGGTCAATTCACCTTAAGGTGGGGACATGGTTTGGAGGGACTGGGGCCACATGCTAAAGACTGGAATATGTGGCAGCTTTGGTGAAACACAAAGTGGACATATGAGAATGATGCTCCTTCTGTAATAAAGGTAGGAATCCTGTCACCAGATGCATCAGTATTGCCATATGTGAAGCACTCTTGCACCACAGCAATCACCCAAACCATCATCTGCTTTAACAGGACGTTTGCACGGAGATTGTGTGCTAGGGTTGGAAATGTACTCAACATCACCCCAGTTCTGATAGTTATCTTTGTGTGAAGCTGCAGCATGCTGTACATAGGCCATAAGTATGCAGACACAAAAGGTATCATTATACTCAGGCTTTACAGGTGCCCGGTGTTGTGAAGGATGAACTTGGCCACATTGCTTTATGGAGCATTCTGCAGCAAAGTTTGCAGATGACACAAAATAGGTGGAAAAGCAAATAGTAAGGATGACAAAGGGTCTGCAGAAAGATATAGAAAAGTTAAGAGTGAGCAAAAAGGTTGGCAGATGGAATATAATGTGGGAAAATGTGAGGTCATGCACTTTGGCAGGAAGAATAATGGAGCTGAATGTTGTTTAAATGGAGAAAGACTGCAGAAAGCTACAGCACAGAGATTCGGAAGTTGTTGTGTATAAATCTCAAAAAGCTAGCATGTAAATTCAACAGAAAACAGGGAAAACACATGGAATGTTGGCCATCGATGGAACATAAAAATAGGGAGGTCTTGCTAAAACAATATAAGGCACTAGTTAGAAAAGGGGGAGGGGAAGGGGGTTCTGAAATAAATAGGGAGAGAGTGGGAGGCAGATAGAAGATGGATAGAGGAGAGGAAACAAACAGGTCGAAGAGGCGGGGATGGAGCCAGTAAAGGTGAGTGTAGGTAGGGAGTTAGGGAGGGGATAGGTCAGTCCAGGGAGGACGGACAGGTCAGGTCAAGGGGATGGGATGAGGTTAGTAGGTAGGAGATGGGGGTGCGGCTTGAGGTGGGAGGAGGGGATAGGTGGGAGGAAGAACAGGTTAGGGAGGCGGGGACGAGCTGGACTGGTTTTGGGATGCGGTAGGGGGAGGGGAGATATTGAAGCTTGTGAAATCCACATTGATACCATTGGGCTGCAGGGTTCCCAAGCAGAATACGAGTTGCTGTTCCTGCAACCTTCGGGTGACATCGTTGTGGCACTGCAGGAGGCCCAGGATGGACATGTCGTCTGAGGAATGGGAGGGGGAGTTGAAATGGTTCGCGACTGGGAGGTGCAGTTGTTTATTGCGAACCGAGCGTAGATGTTCTACAAAGCTGTCCCCGAGCCCCCGCTTGGTTTCACTGATGTAGAGGAGGCCACACCGGGTACAGCGGATGCAGTATACCACATTGGCAGATGTGCAGGTGAACATCTGCTTGATGTGGAAAGTCTTCTTGGGGCCTGGGATGGGGGTGAGGAAGGAGGTATGGGGGCAGGTGTAGCACTTCCTGCGGTTGCAGGGAAAAGTGCCGGGTATGGTGAGG
This sequence comes from Rhincodon typus, assembly GCF_021869965.1. Classification (NCBI taxonomy): domain Eukaryota; kingdom Metazoa; phylum Chordata; class Chondrichthyes; order Orectolobiformes; family Rhincodontidae; genus Rhincodon; species Rhincodon typus. The sequence goes on from NC_063350.1 coordinate 37,805,884, forward strand.
CTGGAGGGGAGTGTGGAGCGGACAAGGGAGTCACGGAGAGAGTAGTCACGGAGAGAGTGGTCCCTCCGGAAAGCAGATAAGGGTGGGGAGGGAAAGATATCTTTGGTGGTGGGGTCGGATTGCAGATGGCGGAAGTGTCGGAGGATGATGCGTTGGATCCGGAGGTTGGTGGAGTGGTACGTGAGGATGGGGGGGGATTCTTTTTTGGTTCTTATTGCGTGGACGGGGTGTGAGGGATGAGTTGCGGGAGATGTGGGAGACACGGTTGAGGGCGTTCTCGACCACTGGGGGGGGAAGTTACGGTCCTTGAAAAACGGGAACATCTGAGATGTACGGGAGTGGAATGCCTCATCCTGGGAGCAGATGCGGCGGAGGTGAAGGAATTGGGAATAGGAGATGGCATTTTTGCAGGAAGGTGGGTGGGAGGAGGAGTATTCTAGGTAGCTGTGGAAGTCGGTGGGCTTGAAATGAATATCGGTTTCTAGGTGGTTGCCCGAGATGGAGACAGAGAGGTCCAGGAAGGGGAGAGAGGTATTAGAGATGGTCCAGGTAAACTTAAGGTTGGGGTGGAAGGTGTTGGTGAAGTGGATGAATTGTTCGAGCTCCTCGTGGGAGCACGAGGCGGTGCCGATACAGTCATCAATGTAAAGGAGGAAGAGGTGGGGTTTCGGGCCAGCGTAGGTACGGAAGAGGGATTGTTCCACGTAACTTACAAAGAGGCAGGCGTAGCTTGGGCCCATGCGGGTACCCATGGCCACCCCCTTTGTCTGTAGGAAGTGGGAGGAATTGAAAGTGAAGTTGTTGAGGGTGAGGACGAGTTCGGCTAAGCAGATGAGGGTGTCAGTGGAGGGGGACTGGTCGGGCCTGCGGGACAGGAAGAAGCGGAGGGCCTTTAGGCCGTCTGTATGGAGAATGCAGGTGTAGAGGGACTGGACGTCCATGGTAAAGATGAGGTGTTGGGGACCGGGGAATTGGAAGTTCTGGAGGAGGTGGAGGGCGTGGGTGGTGTCACGGACATAGGTAGGGAGTTCCTGGACCAAGGGGGAGAAAATGGAGTCCAGATAGTTGGAGATCAGTTCGGTGTGGCAGGAGCAGGCGGAGACAATGGGTCGACCAGGGCATTCAGGTTTGTGGATTTTGGGAAGGAGATAGAAGCGGGCGGTGCGGGGTTGGGGAACGATGAGGTTGGAGGCCGTGGGTGGGAGGTCACCTGAGGTGATGAGGTTGTGGATGGTTTGGGAGATGATGGTTTGGTGCTCAGGGGTGGGTTCATGATCAAGGGGGCGGTAGGAGGTGGTGTCGGAGAGTTGGCGTCTGACCTCGGCGATGTAGAGGTCAGTGCGCCATTCTTCAAAATCTCCCCTCCCCCTACCGCATCCCAAAACCAGTCCAGCTTGTCCCCGCCTCCCTAACCTGTTCTTCCTCCCACCTAAAGCCGCACCCCCCATCTCCTACCTACTAACCTCATCCCGCCCCCTTGACCTGTCCGTCCTCCCTGGACTGACCTATCCCCTCCCTAACTGCCCACCTACACTCACCTTTACTGGCTCCACCCCACCTCTTCGACCTGTTTGTTTCCTCTCCACCTATCCTCTCCTCTATCCATCTTCTATCCAGCTCCCACTCTCTCCCTATTTATTTCAGAATCCCCTTCCCCTCCCCCTTTTCTGATGAAGGGTCTAGGCCTGAAACGTCAGCCTTCCTGCTCCTATGATACTGCTTGGCCTGCTGTGTTCATCCAGCTCTACACCTTGTTGTCTTGGATTCTCCAGCATCTGCAGTTCCTACTATCTCTAAGGCACTAGTTAGTCTACACCCCTGGAATACTGCAAACGATTTTCATTTAAAGGGCAGGTATACTGGCATGGAAAATAGTACAGAGAAGATTCACCACATTGATCCAGAGTGCAGAGGGACAGTCACTTCAAGGCAGGTTGGACCTGCACTGATTGGAGTTTGCAAGAATAGGAAGCAACCTTATTGAAGCATACAATATTCTTAGACTTGACAGGGTAGGCACAGAAATGTCAGGCTAGATGGAAAAGGTTGGGGCAGATTTTCTGCTGGCCAGACAGCCTCTTAACATTACACTTGCCTTACAGATAGTTTCGAATAAACCTGTTCAGAGTTTTTATTAGACAACATTGGAGCAGGTTGAATTTGAACCCAGTCCTTCTAGCTCAGAGATAGGTAAACTACCACTGTGCCACAAGATTTTTTTTAAATCAACCTGTTCTGATGGGTTATGACACACCGCTGAAGCAGGTGCAGTTGAACCTAGGCTTTCTAGCTCAGAAGCAGGTACATTACCACTGTGTCTCAAGACCTCACACTTGCCTTATAGATTACCCTTTGACTATAGCTGCCAAAGTGGCTTTAAATTTCAAAGTTCAGCAGCTGACTGCTGTGAAAAAGAAATCAGCAAGAGTAGACTTTAGAAGGTTGCAAAAGTGGTATGAAACTTCACATGTAGTTAATCAATTTCTGATATGAAAATGTTTACCAACTAACCATGTATAGAGTTTTCCTACATTGAACTTGCTATGCACAAAGCAAACACACCTATATTACTGAATGCCAAACTAAAATGGTACTGGAAAGGTCAATTTTGTCTCACTTCAAATCATTCTTCCTATCACTTATTATTTGCACAATTTGCACAAAAATTACAAAATCAAATTAGTTTTATGATTATTGTCTTATATAGGTGCACATATTTAAAAAAAACTAAGACAGTACTCAGTTTCTCCAGGATATTTGCGATTACTACAGTATAAAACTTACAAGAATGCATTTAGATAGGGTGTGGTATAGCCTATAGAGCAGTTTTAATTCCCACGTGAACTTACTCCAACTCAGTCAGGTAGTTATTACATGCATGGCTGTGAACTGTACTTCAGCTAACTCATGGCCACTTATCTGAACCGCAGAATTATTTTGCATAACAATAAAGCTTACAGTATTCTTTTCTGGTTGCATAAATCTGCCTTTTCTGCCTACTAGTTTTCCACCTTATCTCACTACCAGTGGGCATCTCAATTTAACTTTAGTACATGGTTGATCAGCAATTTCTCTGTCGCGGCTAGAAAATAAAGTCATAAATTATGCATTTAAAGCAAGCTTTTACTGCTGGTTTTGTGGCATTCCATTAATCTGAAAATATCACCAAGTATATTAGCTTGGAGGCAGGGCAGAGGGTGGCAGAAAGAAGCTTGGGTCCTGCATTAACAAACAATAGGATCTGATTCATATTTCTTGCCTCCTTTTGCAGGCCAGAACCAGCCAGACATGTTCATTTCAGCACCAGGTTGGAGCTAGGTATAAGAGGTAGGAGTCGAACTGAAAGAAACAGTGATGCTTGTTTGGGAGCGAGATGGAGGGAAGCAGGGTTTGGAAGAAGAAATCAGAAAGCTTAGGAAGGAAGGAAGGACAGGAGTCTGCAATGGGGGAGCATAGAGAAGAGGAGGAGGATCAGGAAGACCAAGTAAGTGGGACAGTGGGCTCCAGTCAGGTGTGCAATCAAATAGATGGGATAACTTAAAAAAAAGGGATGGTAGAAGTAACTTGGTTGTAGTACGTAACTTACCTCCTGAATCAAGAAGACCCCATCTTTTTTCAGCTGCCAGATTCACAAAGGCCAGGTAAAACTGGCAGGCTGAGTTTAAGTTCAAAACAGACATTAAATTGGAGGCACAGAGCCTCAATCATATTTTTAAAATCAACCCACTGTTGGGGCAGTATTTGTTGCCGGCCCCAGATCATTGCTTTGTTTATACCTGAATTGGGTTGGAGTGAGGTTTAAGGTTTTATGTTTTTAACCATCCAATCCACCTCAACAGACCCATTTTAGGGGTTACAATCTACACACCCAATCCTCCTTGGACTTCTAAGTGGAGTCTAATTTGATCAAAGAATTTTTAAGCAGGGAAATGTTAATTGCACTGAAAAAATAGCTTGCTAATCTCTATGGAACTGGTTTACAGGAACAGACATCAAATCAGTGAATAAGAAACAGTTATACATAGGAGAAGCCAATTAGAGAAAAAGAGAGAGGAATAGGTGATTAATCTATACAAGACATTTTTGGTAACACAATGACAACACTACACAAATTTGAAGTACCCTCTGCAAGAATCAATTGACTATGATGATACTTGAAACCAGCTGATGTACAATTGTGAAAGATTATAAAAAGAACCACATTGCTGGAGTAGTAGTGGGAGAAAATTATCAATTGGAAATATTGCAAATAACTGAAAAGAGGGTATGTATTTAATACTAGTCAAGTAGAATGGGGAAGGGAGATAACTTCTTCATACAAGGAGTTATTTGAATATGCAATACAGTGCATATATTTAAATTCAAATTTAAAAGGGACTTGTAAAATAAAAAGATACATGAAACAAGTAGTAAGGGAGACTGGAATAATAGAAAACTCAATACACTGGTACAATGGACCAATTTATCACCTCATGAGCTGAAATTTCTTATGACAATGCAACTCACAGTCAAAGAGAGTGGTAATGGATATAGTAAAGAACTAAAGAGATTGTGTCAAAATGAGGCCAAAAGGCCACGTAAAAAAACTGAATGCGATATGAAAGGATAAAGAAAGACAAGGCCAATCCAGCAAGATGAAGACACGGTTACAAACTAAAATTGTTGGAAGAGTTCTGAATGCTGTAGAGGACACAGTCAGAGAACAAGGTGCTGTCCTCATGCTTGCACTGAGTTTCACTGTATCACTGAAGCAGACCGTGGACGGGAAGGTCAAAGAATTAAAACAACAAGTAACCACAAGCTCAGAGCCATGCTTGCAAACTGAATGGGGAAATGTTCTGCAAAATAATTACCTAACTTGTTTGTGATCTTCCGAATGTAGACACACCACACACTGCTAAATTGCAAGTAGTACAAGGGGTGAGGACATTGTTTTCTACAGAGGCATTAGAACCCAGCCTGGCTGCAGTTATTTTCAAGTCCTAGACTAGAAATTCAATTGCTTCCAATGTGCCTACACATCCTTTGACAGGAATATTTGAGGACTAGGATCTCAGACCCCACACCAAGGTCATAATTTATTAGGCAACAGAGATCCCTGTGCTCCTGTAAGCTTTAGAGACTTAGTCAATCGATGGCAGGCATCCTAATGCACTGAAATTCCATCAAGCATCTTTGCAAGATGCTGCAAAAAATTCAGTGACTTCAAACATAGCCCAACAGCAAGCAAAAATCACTCAAAAGCAGTTTGATGGGCAGGACATGTCATTTGTATGCCTGATACCAGAATCCCAAAGCTATTGCTCTATTTGGAATTAGTTTGAGACTCCTGAGGAGCTGAAAACTTTAGTGATGTCCCCAAAACACCTCTGCCTGCCCAAGAGAATATTTGAGAAGAGCAAAATACTGTATAATGTTGGAAGTCTAAAAAATACAGAAAATACTGGAAAAAACTCTGAACATCATCCATCTCTCTCCCTACCTAAGAAAGGAAGGAGAAGAGAAACTGAATTTGGAAACAGAAGTTTGGAAGAAACAGTGAAAGTAACTATTTGGCAGAGTCATTATCTCAATTCAACAGTCCATATAGGAACATAGAAGCAAGAGTAGGACATCCAGCCACTCAAATCTAGTTCGCCAACCGAGATCATGCCTGACCATCTACCTACATTACATTCCCTCACTATTCCGATAGCTCTTTATGTAATGAATAACTAATTACTAAGCTTCCACACGTAGGATAGAAAATTCCAAAGACCCACCACCCTCTGAATGAAGAAGTTTCTCAACTCCATCCTAAAGTACTAGTGTCAATTACGAAAGATTTAAAAGCAAAGCACTTAGAAAACAGTGACAGGATTAGACAGAATCAGAGATATTAGGAATTGCAGATGCTGGAGAATCTGAGATAACAAGGTGTAGACCTAGATGAACACAGCAGGCCAAGCAGCATCAGAGGAGCAGGAAGGCTGACGTTTCGGGCCTGGAA
>NC_063350.1:37812272-37839067 GCF_021869965.1 Rhincodon typus
TCATCCAGCTCTACACCTTGTTATCTTAGGCAGAATCAGTATGGATTTATACAAGGAAATTCACACTTGACGTATCTACTGGAATTTTGAGGATATAACTGATAGAGGTGATGACAGGGGAAAGTTGGTGCATGTGGTTTCAAAACTTAGAGAAGGCTTTCGATAAAGTCCCATGAAAGACATTAGCATGTAGAATTAAAGCTCACAGACATGGGTAGTCAACTGGTTAGTAAAGAGTAGGAATAAATAGATCATTTTCCAAACAGTTGCCAGTGACTATTGGAGCACTGTAGTGATCAGCACTTTGACCCTAACTATTCACAATATATATTCAGGATTTAGATAAGGAAACTAGATATAATCTCTGACAAGCTGGACGGAATAGTAAACCGAGGTAGATGCAGAGGTGCATCAGTCTAATGGCAAACGAAGTATAATGTGAATAAATGCGAGTTACCAACTTTGGTAGCAAAAACAGGAAGGCAGATCATTATCTGAATGGTGATAGATTGGGAAAAGGGAGGCACAATGTGTCCTTGTACACCAGTCACTGAGAGTTAAGCATGCAGGTGCAGCAGGTGATGAAGGTGGCATTTGGTATGCTGGCCTTCATTTTGCAACAGGATTAGAGTACAGCAGAGTAGATATCTGGCTGCAATTGTACAGGGCCTTGGTGAAACCACACCTGGAGTATTGTGTGCAGCTTTGGTTCATCTTATCTGAGGAAGGATTTTCTGGCTATGGAGGAACCGCAACAAAGGGTCATGAAAAGTCATTAGCAAATGAGATTAAGGAGAGTCCAAAGGCTTTGTAAACATATATAAAAAGCAAGAGGGTAGCTAGAAAAAGGGTTGGCTCACTCAAGGACAAGGGAGGGAACGTATGTGCAGAGCCAGAAGAGGTAGGTGAGGTCTTAAATGAATACCTTGTATCGATATTTGCCAAAGAGAAGGAATTGGTGGAAGATTCTCTCAGGGAAGGGAGTGTCAAATTTCTAAGCGAAGTTGCTGTTAAAAAGGAACAGGTGTTGTGCGACTTAAAATGTATTAAGATAGATAAGCCCCTGGGTCTTGATGAGATCTATCCCAGAATATTGAGGGAGGCAAGAAAACAAATTGCTGGAGCATTGACAGACATCTTTGTATCCTCTTTGGCCACAAGTGAAGTCCCAGTGGACTAGAGAATAGCTAATGTTGCCCCATTGTTGAGAAAGGGTAACAGAGCTAATCCAGGAAATTACAGGCCTGTGAGCCTCACATCAGTGGTCAGGAATTATTGGAAAAGATTCGCAAGGACAAGATTTATTAGCATTTAGAAGCAAATGGACTGATTAGCGATAAACTGTATGGTTTTGTGTGGGGAAGGTCGTGCCTCACTAACTTGATCAAGTTTTTTTTTGAGGTGGTGACAAAGATGACTGTTGAGGGAAAAGCAGCTGATGTTATCTACAGCGACTTCAGTAAAGCCGTTGACAAGGTCCCTCATGGCAGACTGGTACAGAAAGGTGAAATCACATGGTGTTGGGTAGCTGACAAGACGGATACAGAACTGGCTTAGTCATAGGAGAAACAGTGTAGCGGTGGAAGGATGCTTTTTGGAATAGAAGGCTGTGACTAGTGATGCTCCATAGGGATCAGTGCTAGGACCTCTGCTATTTGTGATCTATATGAATGATTTGGAGGAAAATATAGCTGGTCTAATAAATAAGTTTATGGACAATACAAAGATTGGTGGAGTTGCGGGTAGTGAGGAAGATTGTCAAAGGATACAGGTCAGTTGGAGGCATGAGCAGAAAAATGGCAGATGGAGTTTAATCAGGACAAATATGAGGTGATGCATTTTGGAAAGTCAAGTACAGGTGGGAATTATACAGTGAATGGCAGAACCCTTTGAGTATTCATACGCAGAGAGATCTGGGTGTACAGGTCCACAGATCACTAAAGGTGGCAGCAGAGGTAGATAAGGTAGTAATAAAGGTTTATGGCATGCTTGCTTTCATTGGGAAGGAGCATCGATTATAAGGATAGGCAAATTATGCTGCAGTTTTATAGAACTTTAGTTAGGCCATACTTGGAATATTGCATACAGTTCTGCTCACCACACTACCAGGAGGATGTGGATGCTTTGGAGAGGGTACAGAATAGGTTTACAAAGGACGTTGCCTAGTATGGGGGAATATTTAAAAGAGATGTGCAAGGCATGTTATTCACACAAAGGATGGTGAGTACCTAGTACGCGCTGCCAGAGGTGGTGATGAAAGCAGACACAATAGCAGCATTCAAGAAGCAACTGGATGAGTACATAAATAGGAAGGGAATAGAAGGTTATGGATTCCATAACTGAAAACAATTTTAATACAGAAGGGCAAAATGTGGCAGCGCAGGCTTGTAGGGCTGAAGGATCTGTTCCTATGCTGTATTGTTCTTTGCTTACCAGACTGATCGCTAGATTGCAGGACTGATATATGAAGAGAAACTGGATAGGTTAGGACCATGTTCACTGCCATTTTGAAGAATGAGAAGGGGTCTCACACAAACTTATAAAATTCTAACAGAATAAATGCTGGAAGAATGTTCCCAATGACTAGAGAGGACAGAAGCACGGATTACAGTCTAAAGTTACAGGGTAGGTGAGCCTGTGAAATTCTCTGTACAGAAAGCAGATGATGCCAAAACATTGAATCTTTTCAAGAAGGTGTTAGATATAATTGACAGGGGTAAAGGAATCAAAGAGTATGGGTTGAAATCAGGAACAGGGTACTGAATGGCCTACTTCAGTTCCCATTTCTATGTTTTTATGCCTTTCATTCTGAAACCATGCTCCCCGGTTCCAGACTGCACAACCAGGAAAAACACTTCTCCGCATCTACTCTGTCTATCCCTTTAAGAATTTTAAGAACAAAGAGAGGCAGTCTCATTCATCCAAGCATTAGGTTGAGATGATGGAATACCATGCTTATCAAGTAGAATAGTAACTACTGAACAAACAGCAGTTAACAATGGCATCTCAGTTTAGATGATTACAATAACTCTGCATATGAACTGGACAAAACAGCTAACTCGTTGCAGCTCAGTTGCGCAAGTGGGTGTGGAAAGGAATGTTCCACTAGTTGCATTTCAGTCAGGTACATGCTTATCCAGATTCCAATGAATGACTCACTGTACTGGAATGCTTACAAAGATAGTGGATGAGTAATTTCCTTCTTAGTTATTATAAAAAGGAACTATTTGAATATTTTAACAATCTAGTTTCTGTTAGCATTAAATCAACAAGTATGTACAAGGTAATTATGGATGACCCCTAGATAATATGACTAAACAGAGAAGAGTGTATCAATAATCTGTCCCACTGTTCTACAAGCCATCACAAAATTTATAAAAATCCAATGAGGCCACAAAACCCAATTTACTTGACTGACTGCTACCCAGCACAAAAACAAACCACAAGAGGCTCTTATTTTCAGTAAATGATTTTTTTTTTGTAACATACTTAACTTTAACAAGAACAGTCGAAAGAAAGCTTTCCTATCACCATCCCACCTACCTTCCCCAGCCCCACCCCTCCTCTCTATTTATTTCGGAGCTCCCTTCCCCCTCCCCCTCCCCCATTTCTGAAGAAGGGTCCCGACCCGAAATGTCAACTTCCCTGCTCCTCCGATGCTGTCTGGCCTGCTGTACTCCCCCAGCTCCACACTTATCTCTGACACCAGCATCGGCAGTTCTCATGATCTCAGTCAAAAAAAAGGATTTCTAATTTAAGCAACTTAACCTATTCTTCCACAAATTCCCCTCAACACACTTCACGACAGACAGAAGAAAATAGTTTAATACATATACTATGGGTGGAAAAAGAATATAGACAGGGTAAGCTAAATTCTGAAGATCAGAAGTCCTGACCATACAATGGAAAGTCCTTTTTTATTCACGCAGTGGCGAGATGCTATTGTTTGTACGTGATGGACGTCCTTCAATATTGATAGTTGAGCAGGTGAACTTAGGCCTTTTCTGGACACGTATTCTTTCTTTTATGCTTTCTAGCGCCGTCTGTCTTTTCAATCATAGACAGGGTGAGCAAAAGAGGGGATGCTGTTTGTGGGCTGGATGTTTTCACACACTAAAGCTCTAGGCACTTGCAGCTTTTTAAACACTTTACAGTTTAAACAGAAAGTTGTTGCTCGGTGGAATTCTCTGAACTTCGATTTTGGTGTTCAATCTCGACTTCCCCCATTGTTTTGCTTCCAAAAAGCAAAAAAACTATAAGCCAGATGAGGCCAAAACATTGAATCTTTTTAAGAATAAGTTAGATATAGTTTTGAGCACTAAAGGGATCGAAGGATATGGGGAGAAATCAGGAACAGTGTACTGAGTTGGATAATTGGTCATGATTGTACTGAAAGGTGCAGCAGGCTTGAGGAGCTGTATGGTCTACCCTCTGCTCTCATATCTATGTTTTTATGCCTTTTAATCTGAAACTATGCCCCTGCTTCTAGACTATAAGACATAGCAGCAGACGTTAGGCTATTCAATCCATCGACTCTGCTCCGCCATTCAACCATGGCTGATAAATTTCTCAACACCATTTTCCTTTCTCCCCGTAACCCTTGATCCCCTTCACAATCAAGAACCTATCTACCTTCGTCTTAAACGTGCTCAATGACCTGGCCTCCACAGCGTTCTGTGGCAGTGAATGCCATGGATTCACCACTCTGGCTGAAGAAGTTTCTCCTTATCTCCATTCTAAAAAGTCTTCCCTTTACTCTAAGGCTATGCCCTTGGATCCTAGTCTCTCCTACCAATGGAAGCATCTTTCCAACATCCACTCTGTCCGGGCCATTCAGTATTCTGCAAGTTTCAATTAGATCCCCCCTTATCCTTCTAAACTCCATTGAGTATACACCCAGAGTACTCAAATGTTCCTCACATGTTAAGCTTTTCATTCCTGGGACCATTCTCATGAACCTCCTCTGAACCCACTCCAGGGCCAGTACATCATTCCTGAGATATAGGGCCCAAAAGTGCACACAATACTCCAAATATGGCCTGACCAGAGCCTTATAGAGACTCAGAAGTACATCTCTGCTTTTATATTTAAGTCCTCTCAAAATAAATGCCAAAGTTGCATTTGCCTTCCTAACTACTGACTCAACCTGCAAGTTTACCTTGAGAGAATCCTGGACTAGAACTCCCAAGTCTCTTTGCACTTCAGACTTCCGAATTTTCTCCCAACCAGGAGAAACATATCTCTGTATATTCCTTTAAGAATTTTGAGAACTAAAAACAGGCAGTTTCATTTATCCAAACATTAATGGAATACCATGCTCAGTATACAATACATGTTTTTCAAGTTGCCAAACTTTTCTGTTTTTCTATTAAAGCACCAAAACTTCCAATTCAGTTTGTAGCCCAGAAAATGTTGTCTCTTACAATAAACAAGCATTTATGGACAAAAACATCTACTTCACGTCATATCACAGAAATAAAAAGTTATCTCCAAACAGCCTGTTGGGAAATAGACTAATCAAACTTGAGGAAGGTTCCAATTTGACGCCCAAATTGTTCTGCAGGTTTGCTCCAAACCTGAAGCTTACTCAATTATTCTCAAAGCCCCTTCACGAGGGTATATGAGAATTGACTGGAGTTCTTGTTGGTCCTTGTTACTAAACGTGCATATGATGACAAGGGCAAGTTACACTATTAATGACTTTCAGTCAGTAGGTTGTAAACATGAACCATTGAGGTGGACATGGTGTCCAACCAAAAATAATGGTGACTTATCAATTTCTGGCGGATGGGGCAATTTTTAAAGACAAATCGCTCTGCTATCATTGCACATTGCAGAGGATGGAAACCTCGAGGAGTGTTGTGTTCCCCAAACCCAATGTGGTGGTCACTTCCAAACATCTGCTGAGCTCCAGACACCATGGAAGAGCACATGCAAAGTTGAAAATTCCAATCAGCCTCTGATCACTAGCTTTTTGATTATGTTAATAAGCTACCCATCGCTTCAGATGGTTTTTAAAAAAAGCCCAGCAGCAGAACTATGCTAATTAACCAACACGGATCAGGAAATTCCAGATTAAAACAAAAAACTGTGGGTGTTGGAGATCTGAAACAAACAAAAACTGAAATTGCTGGCGAAACTCAGCAGGTCTGGCTGCACTCATGAAGAGAAAACAGAATAAAATTTTATGTCCAGTGACCCTTTTTCAGAACTGATAACAGCTCAAGAAAGGTGATACTTATGTTGGCAGCATCTGCAGGAAGAAAGCAGAGTTAATGTTTCATGTCTGGAGACTCTTCATTAGAACTGAGTTCATTAGACTTGAAATGTTAACTCTGCTTTCTTCTCACAGGTGCTGCCAAACCTACCAAGTTCTACCAGTAATTTCTGTTTTTGTTTCAGATCTCCAGCATCAGTAGACCTTTGTTTTATTTTTGGCAAACAAATATATTGTTGATAATAAGCCAATGAAGAGGAGAAACTTGACGGGTGATAATGGGAACAGGCAGCATTTTAAAACAGGTTGGCTGTGCTGAAAGCGACCATGTCATGACAGGACCTGGGGAGTGCAATGGATAATAGATGTCCTTGTTTGCTATGGTCTGGCGGTACTGCTCATAAAACAAAGCTTTTCACTGTACTTGGGTACACGTGACTACAATAAATCAAATCAAAATAAAATACAGTGAAAAGCTTCAACAGTCACTACAATCTGGTGCCATTTTGAATAGTTTAAGAATAACAAGAGTAAAAAGAAATAACTGAAAAAGATTCTAATTTCATTTTGCCACCTCCATCATGAGTCCTGAGCTAGCTTGCTAATGCACCCCACAGCCACCTGTGCTGGACCTAATATAGGAGTCGCCACTCTTTAGGTGCCATCTGTTCACCACTGGGCCACTTCATCAATGCCACTGCCAATGCAGAATCCTGTGCTGAACCCACACTACCCACAACCAGGAGGCCCCTACACTACTGCTGCTTCCACCACCACCACCTCACTGATAACCACAAGTCCCCGGCTCTGGACCCACTCCAACCAGGAGTCACCAATCTTGGCCTGCAGTGACCACAGCCAGAAGTCCCTGGCTCCAGGTATACCATGCTGCTGCTGCCTTGCCAATGCCAGGAGTCCCTGCTCTGGGCCTACTACAACCAGGAGTTCCTAGTTCCACTGCCAGGCCAGGCTGTCGCTGCCTCACCAAGAGTCTCACGCTGGCTGCCTTGTCAATGCTGCCATGTTGTAAAGTCCGCTGCTGCCATCTCTGATTGATGAAGGAGCTTTGCTACCACTGGTGCCACTGGCCCCAAATGTCAGGTGGTCTTCCTTGCTGGTGCTGCCGCCTGCAATTGCTGAGGAGGCACATTTGACCACTGGGAGGCTGCTGCCGTTCTGCGCATGGCCCACTCTTGCCACCGTGCTGATGTCACTGATTAACCTGCCACTAAAGGCTTTAAAGAAAAGTCAACAAAAAAACAAAAGAAAAAGGAAAAGGATTAAAAATAAAAAGTACAAAAGGAAAAGAAAGCAGACGGGAGCAACTGGGCCCGCACGCTCTTGAAGGATTATTGGATTTGAAACATTCTGTTTTCTCTCCACAGATGCTGCCAGACCTAAGTTTTTCCAATTTCTGTTGGTTTGCCAAGAAAATTCCAGGTTTTTGCACCTCTGCCAAAATGCAGCCCTTATTTTGGAAATGTTGATGAACAATTGCAGGTACCTTAACATAACAAGTTTAATAATACCATTGTTAATATAACAAAATGTATTCAGTACCAACAGAAGCCAAAGAATAAATTTTTACTGAGTGGTAAATTAAAAATTCACTTCCTTCCACAAGAGAATCCTGGACTATTAGGCACTTTTTAAAAAGGGATTAAGAATTTGACATGTTACTAACATTTTGCAAAAATATCTGGTTACTCTTCTGTTTTATCTGCACTAATTACAATGTTGGCTCTAATTGCAAATTAATTAGGGTTAGCTTGCAAATCCACACTATACTCCTAAATCAATTAGTAATTAGTCATTTCAAAACCAATACCACAATCCAGTTTATAACTTGTTTGGACAGGTGGGTGGGGAGTAAAGAGTAATGAAAAAGCAGCAAAAAGGAAGAAAAGAGATGACTAAGTTCACATTTCACTTTCCCAGTTAAAAAGTCCAGATAAAAAAATCTTCGAGAATGCCACAAAATATAGGAGTAGAATTAGGCCATTTGGCCTACCGCTTTGTCACTCGATCATGGCTGATACGTTTCTCAATCTCATTCTTTTGCCTTCTCTTCCCATAACCCTTGATCCCCTTACTAACCTATCTCCATCTTAAATACACTCAATGACTTGGTGTCCACAATGCTCTGTGGCATTGAGTTTTACATATTAACCACCATCTGGCTGAAGAAATTTCTCGTCATTTCAGCTCTGAAGGATCATCCCTTCACTCTGAGGCTATGCCCTCAGGTCCTAGTCTCTCCGGTAGTGGAAATATGCACTCCACGTCCACTCCGTTCAAGCATCTCAGAATTCTGGAAGTTTCAATCAGATCCCTCCTCATCTTTTTAAACTCCATTGAGTACAGCACCAGAGTCCTCAACTGCTCCTCATACGACAAGGCCTTCATCCCCAGGATCAATGTTGTAAACCTCCTCTGGACTCCCTGCACTTATATCTGGGGCCCAAAACCGCTCACAATATTCCAAATGCACTCTGACCAGAGCCTGACACAGCCTCAGCAGTACATTTCAGGTCTTGTATTCTAGCCCTCTTGAAATGAATGTTAACATTGTATTTGCCTTCCTAATTGTCAAATGTACCTGCATATTAACTTTAAGAGAATTCTGAACCAGGACTCACCAAGTCCTTCAGATTTCTGAAGCCTTCCCTGTTTAGAAAATAATCTATGCCTCTTCTTCCTGCCAAAGTGCATAGCCTCACACTTTCCCACATCATATTCCATCTGCCCCTTTGCCCACTCTCCTAGCCCAAGTCGTTCTGCAGCCTCCCCACTTCCTTAACACTGTCTGTCCCTCCATCTTTGTCGTCTACAAACTTAAGGCACCTTTACCTCATATAAATCAGAATTGCTATGGTACAGAATGCTGCCATTCAGCCCATCTTGGCTACACCAGCTTTTGGAATATTTTAACTTCGTGCCAAATTCCTGCCTTTTTCCCACAAACCTGTACATTTCTGCTATTTTCCACGAACACTTGTAGATAAACAAGGCAAATAGATTTTTTTCCTGTTAACCTTAATGATAGGATTGAATATATAGTATTTAATAAAGTATGGCTGTGCAAACCAAAACTTGAAGTCCATCCTAATAGCCTGTGAATTTAAGATGGAGCCCATGGAACTGAAGTCAAATTAGCAACATGTTCAGAAATGGCTGAACAGCAGGAGACAAAGTGCAGATAATGGGCAAGTACTCTACTGGCAGGATGCGACCCAAGGATGTTCCACAAATAGCATTCCCTCAAAATTTTGCACATGCCTCCAACGTCCACGTGTAGCAGCGATTTCTAGAAGTGGAAGTCAATACTGTTATTGATGTCAGCACATGTGGACTCTCTGTCGCAACTGACAGAGAATGCTGCCCAGAAGGCAGGCTTTGGAAGGAGCGCAATATAGATTTACTAGAATGATACCGGGACATCAAGAATTAAGCTACACAAAGAGATTATGAAAAACTAAGGTTGCATAACTTTGAAGTTAGACAGTTAGGGTGCTTTAATTGAACTTCAAGGTATTAAGTTGCATAGATAAAGAGAAACCATTTCTGTTAGTAAGAGAATCTAAGACGAGGGGCACAGCCAAAATTTAAGAATCACATCTTTCAGGAGCAAAATCATGAAACACTTCTTTATGTAAAGATAGAAAAGCTTAGTATTTTCCTCCACAAATAGCAATTGACAAGACAAGACATCAGTTGTTAAATTTAAAATGGATTTTGAAATATATTTAAGGGATGAGAGGTAAAGGCAGGCTGGTCATAATCTTACTGAATACTAGATCAGACTGGACTTGATGGGGAGGAAAAGTTTCCCAATATTCATTTGCTGGGGAGCCTAAATGTCGGGGACATGGTTTAAGGAAGAAAATATCTCCCTTATAGATGGATGGGACAATTTTGTTTCTCAGAGTCATCATCACATAAAATGCTCTTCCCTAGAGAGCAATGGAAGCTGTCATTGAATTAATTCAAAACTGAGTTAGATACGTTTTGACAGACAAGGGAGGGACAAGCAGGAAAGTGAAGTTGAGACCATAACTAGATAAGCAACCATCTTATTAAATGGCAGTGCAAGCTAGAAAGAGCCTACTCCTGCTCGATGTGCTATGTTCCTATAATGGGGCTAAATGGCTTATTTCTGCTCCTGTATTCCATTTAAATTGTTCATCATTTTACAACCAAAGTTACCTAAAAGTAATTACCAAACCAGGCTTTGGCACCTGTTCTGTTATGGCATCGGAGGTTAGGAAACTTTCTGTAAAGCTGATGACTTCTGAAAACGCTGATGTATTATATTTGCACTGGTCAACAAACCATTTATCAAAAAGGTCCCAGTAGGTAGTTCCCTTAAATAAATACAAAATCCTCTGAAGATATTTTCAGCTGAAGACAATTACATAGCACAATCTTTCAATTCAAATTGAAAGGTGGCAATATTAAAATGTTGCAAGGTGGCCGAATGTAATTCTAGAGGATTTGTGAAGTTCTTGAATTTTAACAACAGTTTTGGATTTTCCTTTTGGTTAAAAAACCTGTTGAATAGTACTAACAATTTTGATGGGAACCAAAATCTGTTCTGCAGTCTACTTGGCAGTAAGCTTGGTTTTACATTGTCAATGTTCAAAAGAAGTCTTAGATTATTTTACTGAGAGGGTGCAAGTTGGAGATAATGACAGTAGCATCTTCATTTACAATGAGTAGTCACAGTCTCAAGAGTCTCAGAAAGTTGAAAGTATTGGGCTATAAACAACTGTGCTGCAAACTGTCCCTTTGCTTCCAAGATTAAAAAAAGTTTGTATCAAGTTTGGACAATTAAGATAACAAGGTGTAGAGCTGGATGAACACAGCAGGCCAAGCAGCAGCAGCAGGAAGGCTGACGTTTCGGGCCTAGACCCTTCTTCAGAAATGGGGGAAGGGAAGAGGATTCTGAAATAAATAGGGAGAGAGGGGGAGGTGCATAGAAGATGGATAGAGGAGAAGATAGGTGGAGAGGAGACAGTCAGGTCAAAGAGGCAGGGATGGAGCCAATAAAGGTGAGTGTAGGTGGGAGTTAGGGAGGAGCTAGATCTACTGTCTCTGGACAACTAAGATCCCTGCTTAGAGATAGGGTTAATGTGTTTCACATTGCCATGAGCAAAGAAGGCAGAGTAAGCCGTTTGGTACGAAGGCTTGTAACCGGATCACAAATTAGTGAATATCACAGGCAATGGTTCTGTCTCTTCAGAACAGCTGGATGAAAGGGCAAGACTGTCTCTAGTTGGAGAGATGCATCCTGTAGCTATTTAAGGGTTGTGAGGGGTAGCTCATGCCTCACAAACCTTATTGAATTCTTTGAAGAGGTGACCAAACACGTGGATGCAGGTAGAGGAGTGGATGTGGTATACATGGATTTAAGTAAGGCGTTTGCTGCAGAAAGTAAGGAGGCATAGGATAGGGGGAAATGTGGCAGATTGGATTCAGAATTGGCTGACCCTTAGAAGACAAAGAGTGGTAGTAGACGGAGAATATTCAACATAGTGCTCAGTTACGAGTAGCGTACCAGAAGGATCTGTTCTGGGGTAAATGATTTGGATGACGGAGTGGAAGGGTGGATTAGTAAATTCGTGGACGATGCAAAGGCGGGTCGAGTGGTGTATAGTGCGGAGGGCTGTTCTAGGTTACAAAGGGACATTGATAGGATGCAGAGCTGGGCTGAGAAGCGGCAGATGGAGTTTAACCCTGAAAAATGTGAGGCGATTCATTTTGGAAGGAAAAATTTGAAAGCAGAATACAGTGTTAACAGAAAGATTCTTGGCAGTGTGGAGGAGCAGAGGGGTCTTGGGGTTCATGTCCACAGTTCCCTGAAAGCTGCTACCCAGGTGGATAGAGTTGTTAAGAAGGCGTTTGGTGTGTTAGCTTTCATTAATAGAGGGATTGAGTTCAAGAGCCATGAAGTTATGCTCCAACTATACAAAATCCTGGTTTGGCCACATCTGGAGTATTGTGTCCAGTTCTGGTCGCCTCATTACAGGAATGATGTGGAAGTGTTGGAAAAGGTGCAGAGGAGATTTACCAGGATGTTGCCTGGAATGGAAGGAAGGTCTTACGAGGAAAGGTTGAGAGAGCTCGGGCTTTTCTCTTTATAATGACGAAGGATGAGAGGTGACTTGATAGAGGTGTACAAAATGATCAGAGGTATAGATAGAGTAGACAGCCAGAGACTTTTTCCTAGGGTGAAGATAGCTATTACGAGGAGGCATAGTTTGAGAGTGAGTGGAGGTAGATATAGGGGAGACGTCAGAGGTAGGTTCTTTACTCAGAGTGGTAGGGGCGTGGAATGCATTGCCGGAGATGGTAGTGGAGTCAGCGTCATTAGGGGCATTTAAGCGGCTATTAGACAGGCATATAGATGATAGTATAAGGTAGGGGTGGAGGTTAGACAGACCTTAGGTTTAGGGTAAAAGTTCGGCACAACATAGTGGGCCGAAGGGCCTGTACTATGCTGTACTGTTCTCTGTTCTTTGATTTTGGGAGAAGACTCATTGGAGCAAGTTTTACTACTGGTGGAGTATTTGGGAAACTGAAATCTCTGAAACATGCCTGGAGATGATCACTTGAAGTTACTACTCAGTGAAATGGGGATATGGGAACCCAGAAATTATTGTGGACTGTTATTCTGTGGTAATTATGACATGATGAAGGTTCATGGTATATTAATCGGAAACTTGTGTTATGAAGTGGGCAAAACTATGTACAGCTTTAAGTCTGAATTGCACTTCTATATTGTGTATGTTAAGGAGAAGGTTTAAGGTACATTCAAGCTCGGAGTGTGCTGCTGGTTGTCTCAAGTTTGTTTACATACACTTGGATGAAGTTTTTAAGAAACCTTCCAGATGAATCGTTTGATGCTTTCAAAAACAGGAGATGGAGAGACATAAATTGAGCTATTGCCTAGCAACAAAATGTCCTAAGTCACAGGGAGACAGAAGCAATTTCCCTTTAGAGAAGAAACTTTTAGTGTGTGAAAGTTTCTTTCAGAAAGAGAAGGCCTGTGCCAGAAGCAGTGCAGTTTAGCAGACTCTAGAAACAGTCAAGACGTAAGAAAGAATTCCTGAGCGGCTCCGGAATGCTGTGAAAAGGAGTTTAAAGTAACTCAAGTTAAAAAATAAGTGATCTGTTAGCTGTTTAATGTTTTACATGAGACTGTTAAAAAAAACCAACAAGTAAATGCAGAAAGAAACTAAAGTATGAAACGCCAACTGGACAATAAACTTTAAAGTGAAAACAGGATGACCCTTCACTGATGTTGAGTATTTGTAAAGTTGTTGTTGAGCAAACATGGGTTGATATTTATTTCTGAAACTTGTAATAAGACAGCTTCAACTATTTCTTACAGAATGATTTCCTCCCCACCTCCCACCCCCGACCCCTTTTAAGAGTAATAAACTTACGCTCTTATGAAAATTACATTGGCAGCTTGTGACTGACCATCACGGTAACCAAATTGCACATAAAACTTACGGTCTATCAAGACAAGCTTCACTCTGATTTGACTTGTCCAGTATTATCATCAGCTGGGATCATAACTCCAACAAGTATAAAAAGGCAAAGATCCCCTCTATGGTTTAAGGTTGCCTGCCAGAAGTTTTTAAAAAAAGTAGCGTTTGTTTTGATAAAAGCTTTAAATCATGAAATTTTACCATGTAATCCCTATACTGAAGAAACTGGATGTTCAAATCATTTTCAAAGTTATCGGTATCCATGGAGATCATGATAATAGTATTTCCCCACCTAATCCTCCTAATCACATCTCACATCCTAGCTGTTTATCCTTGGGTTATAAGCTGCAGATGGTGTAGGTATGCATCTACTATTTTCCACACTGCTCATCATGACAACCCGAACCTCGTGCCTTCCTTCTATTAGAACTGCAACTCAGTCAGGCATTGGTGAGCAAGTAACAGCTAGAAATGGAATACAACTGTTTTCTAGCATTACTGTCACATTTGCAGTCAACAGTGCAGATAAGGACATTGAGACTTCAGAAGGAGCCAGTGTGCAACCAGGGAAGGAATAACTAGAGCAAGCTCTCATGCGTGAGGTCACATGAGGATTACTGCAGATTATTTTGATGGACAGACCACAGGAGGATGTTGATGGGTTACACAATTAAATACTTGATGCATTGGTAGGTTTTCTAGAATGTGTGCGCGCAATGACAAGTAGCATCAAGAAGTCCAGGTTAAACTCTGCGCAGAGCTTCGGCAGAGCTCAGAGTTCATTCTTTCCAGTAATATGAAGTCTACTCCACTCAATAAACAGACTTGCAGGCCACTCGTGCCCTAGTGCAATAATGGAAGGTCAAATTGGAGTCATGCAATTGCAGTTTGCTACCTTCACAAAAGTAAAACAAACTTAGTATGTCACTGCAATCTTGCAATTGATCCTGCAATGTATTATTCATACGGCAGAGACATCACCTGAAGGAGCATCAGCCCGATGTCATACAAATATAAAAATATAGATAATAAGAGCAGAAGTAGGCCATTTGCTCCACCATTCAATTTGATCATCCAACTCAATACCCTCTTCCTGTTTTATTCCCCATACTCTGATTCCTCTAGCCCCTAGAATTATATCTAATTCTTTCTTAGAGATATTCAATATTTTGGCCTGAACCACTTCCAGTGGCATAGAATTCCAAAGATTCACCACTTTGGGTGACGAACTTCCATATCTCAGTCACAGTTGGCCTACCCCATATCTTTAAACTGTGAACCCTGGTTCTGAACTCACGAGCATCAGGAGCATCCTTTCTGTGTTTACCCTGTCTACTCCTGTTAGAATTTTATAGGTTTCCACGAGGTTCCTCCTGATACATCTAAACTCTCATGAGCATAGTCCTAACAAATCCAATCTCACTTCACGTCAGTCCTGCCATCCCAGGAATCAGTCTGGCAAACCTTCATTGCAGTCCTTCCCATAGCCAGAATACCCTTCCTCGGATAAGATGAGCCAAAGTTGCACAAAGTACTCCAGGTATGGTCTCACCAAAGGCTCTATACAATTGTGGCCAGACATTCTTGTTCCTGTGCTCAAATCTTCTCACTATGAAGGCCAATATACCATTTGCCTTCTTCGCCATCTAACATGCTTACTTTCAGCAACTTGTATACGAGGACACCACGTCCCATTGCACCTCCCCTTTCCAATCTATCAATCAATCATTCAGATAATAATCTGCCTTCCTGTTTTTTTTTGCTCCCAAAGCGGATAACCTTACGTTTATCCACATTATACTCCAACTGCCATGCAACTGCCCACTCAATCAACTTGTCCAAATCTCAATTTCTGCATCCTCCTCACACTTCACATTCCCACCCAGCTTTGTATTATCTGCAAATTCGGAGCTATTACATTTAATTACTTTGTCCAAATCATTAATCTTGTGAATAGCTGGGGTCCAAGCACTGATCTCTGCAATGCCTCACTAGTCACTATCCGCTACTTAGGAAAAGACCTATTTACTCCGACTCATTTTCTCTCTGCCAAACAGCTCTCTATCCTTGTCAGTTCAGCTATAATTATGGGTGATTCAGAAGCATCCCAAGTCTTGTTCTATCAGGAGCACCCATTCCTATATCTCTGTTGCTCTGCCAGTCTTCTTGTTGTTGCCTATAAATCATCCATGCGAAGATGGTGCAGTCTGAAAGCAGACCTTCTAGGTCATGTGGAGGCATTTCCACTGAAAGTCAGTAGTCTTCCATCAGCCACACTGCAGCCACTGTGGCTAGCACTGCATGAATGCAATGGGGTATCATAATTCAATGAGGCGTTCAAACAGCTTGGGCAGCCAGAGGTTGTCTGCTCCCTTCCGTTTCCTCCTCAGCTACTCACCATTAATTTGGTGATAAAACCTAAACAGCATACAGCAGATCACCATGAATTTTCACTCCAGCTCTGTTCAATACTACAGAGTTCCTCTGGAGCAGTCCAGGCAGTGAAAGCCTGTTTTCAGTATGCCAATGGCCTGCTCCATCACTGTGTGGGGCAGCACAATTATACCTCAGGATCATAAAACATCTCATCAACAGATAGCCCAGATTTTAGTTTGTCACAGTAACATGTAGATGGTACAGCCAAGTGAAGGTAACATTTGCTGTGTAGGATCATACAACAGCTATAAGCTAAGGAAATGGAATCCAATTTAGTGTGGGACATCAGAATGGACATGCAGCATCAGCTATGCCGCATGCAGTTAATGGCACCCTGCACCATGGGAAAGCTTTCAATCCTTGAAAAGCTGCATATGTGGCCAGAAAATTACAATGTTACAAATATCTCCAGCCTGGAATGGAGCCAGAAGTACAAAAGTACCATGGCCATCATCTTAATTATATTTCAAAAGCAGTATTTATCTTGCTTGGAGATTACATAGACCAGTCAACTCCAAAGGACAGTAAAGCATTGTCCTCCAGCAGGAAAACTGATATGAGGGGCACCCAGAAGAAGGGACAGGTTGGAGCAGAGAAAAAGGAAGCTAGTGTAGAGGCACAGAAACTGATTCAAATGCCTCCTGAAGAGACGGAGTCAATGAAGGAGGACGAAACAAAAGAGGCAGTGGAGTGGATACTGGTGAGAAACAACTGGAACAGGAAACACATTAGGCCCCACAGGCCCACAACAAAATGGAAAGAAGCAGCTGCATAATGAACAGACGAGCAGCTCCTCTGATGAAGGAGTGCGGAGGGATGGTCACCACAAAAAGAAGAGGCACAGCACTGTGGGGAAGGAGGAGAGGAGCATTCCCTAATCTGGGGATGTCGTGAGGGGCCTGATGGAACCCAACCTCCAGCCATTGGGGGAAAAAAGTGATACCCACTGAACCACAGCTCTGGGCAACTGGGATAAGGAGCAAAAGTATGATATGGGCTATGTCAGACTTCAAATGGGACCTTCCTGGCTTAGTTTTCACCCTGATGACAGCAGACCAGGGCAACACCCCAGGGAGAAACAGGACAGCTACCTCAGCACTCAATGTTTAACAATTCACCCACACCACAGGATTGCAGGGAGTCCCCCAATGACAAGACTGCTGATGAATGGACATTGGGGTATATAGGTAATTCTATAGACTCTCAAAATGGGTTTTAAAATTGTCAGTATTAACATGCATAGTGATAAATCTACTATGCAATATGTTTCCACGTTGGCTTACCTGGCCAACATCAAAGCAAACTTCCTGATTCTGCAGAAGTGTGGGATACTGCGCCACAGCAAGTACAGGAAATGGTCGAGCTTGTGGGTGCACAGGCCTTCAATTTGGTTGGGAGGAAATCAATTGCCATTCCTCTGGCCTGGGTATTCTGCAGCAAGGAGGCAACTTGACCACCTCTAAAGGTTGAGGTGGTAGTGGGCAGTCTCCTCATAGTGAACGTTACGTACAGAAATGCTCCCAGAGACTAATTAATGTATATGCTTGGGTGGTAAAGAATGAGCATCTGGCTATCCTTCAGCAGCTCCCACTGCTGCTGGCAACATTCAGGCCAGTCAGTCATTCTGACCGGAGACTTCAACGGCATCATAGATGTGGACGTACGATCTTGAGAGGCTGACAGCAAACCGGACAATTCATCCAAATTCCTGATGAAAAGGAAACGTCGCCATGCTGCACAACATCTTCAGCACTCCTGCAGATGTAGCACAGTGTAGATACACCAGGTCACAGCCAGGTAGGTCTATCACTCAAGGATAGATTTCCTATTTGTGTTCTACACGTTCACAGTCGGGTCCACAGACACTAAGAATATTTTTCTGATCACAGCCTCCTGCTGGCCGACTAGCATACAAGCAAGCGAACGTGGAAGCAGAACGTGAAACTATTGACCCCAGAAGGGATTATACAGGTTGGGGAACCGTGAAGCCAGTCTTTGAGGTTCTAGCGGACTAGTGGGAAATAGTCAAGGGGAACATCAAGAGATCATTTATCCTGTGAGAGAGAGAGAGAGAGAGAGAGAGAGAGAGAGAGAGACAGAGAGAGACAGAGAGGGGAAGAAGTGCACATGTGCGACAGAGCAAGAAAGGAAGGGGCGCACACGTGCGAGAGAGGAGGGGGTGCGCTTACATGTAAGAGCGAGAGAGGAGGGTGTGTACGCGAAAGAGAGAGAGAGAAAGCGCATGTTCAGGGGGGCGCACGCGAGAGATCTGGTAAGGTGTCACTTCCAGGAGTACTGTTCTTTTCGAAGGAGTCGAGGGCCTTGTCAGCTCATCCAGAGATAACAGCTGGTCCAGCCTCTCTTGCATGCTGCTGTAGCCATTATCTCTAGATGAGCTGACAAGGCCCTCGAGTCCTTAGAGAAAGACTCCTAGAAGTGACTGCTTACCAGCTGAGTTGAATTCTGCTCTGTGGGACTCGATTAGCCAGGACTTGGAGGTGAATGTTAGCATACTTCAGGGAAGTAGCATGTGCAAATGCACGAGAAAAGGTACCATTCACCCTCATCTACAAGCAGAAGGGGGAAAAGGGAAGAAATTAGAAATTTGCGACCAATTTCACTGCTGAATGCAGATCACAAAATCCTGTCTAACATCATTTACAACTGGGTTAGGTCTGCTCTGGGTGCAGCTACTCACCCTGACCAAGCCTGTGCTGTAGTGAGCAGAATGATCTTGAGAGCCTCATGCTCCTCAGGTATACGATCGTCTTCATGCAGGTTGATACCTGCTTCATCAGCCTGGACCAGGAAAAGGCCTTTGATAGGATATCACACAGCTACCTGTGGAATGTGCTTTTCAAAATCAGTTTTGGAGAGGGAAGCCGCAAATTAGATCCAACTGCTCTACACCAATGTCAGCAACGCAGTCTCAATCAACAGGTGGGAATCAAAGCTTCCCAATCAGATTCAGAGCAAGGCAGGGCTGTCCACTCTCTCCTGCCTTGTTTGTGTGTTGTACAGAGTCTGCCAAGTCCATTAGGAAGGTTGTGAGCCTGAGAGAGGTGACTATTCCAGGCAGCAGAGGCCTGCAACTCAAAACCTACTGTACACGGACGACTTTGCCATTTTCTGCTTGGATCCACTGTCAGTACACAGATCCATGAGCATCTGACCAGTTTGAACTAGCCTCTGGAAACAAACTAAATCAAGGCAAGAGCGACGCCATGTTCATTTGGGAACTGAGCCATCTGATCCTTTATCCCCTTCACTGGATTACCTGAAGGTGCTGGGAATATGGTTAGGAGGGACCGGGGTGTATGCAAAAATTTGGGAAGATGAGGCAGAAATTGGGCTTTGGCGGGCACTGCTCCCTCTCCATTGCAGTTAAAAAAGATCATGAGGTGTGAGGCACACTCTGTGTTGTTGAATGCAGTGCAGGTTTGGTCCAATCCCAGAACCTGTGTTGTTGCTGTAGCCGAAACCATCTTGCACTTCATCTGGAAGGCCTAAGATGATTGTGTCCACAGGGACACCATATACAAAGCTCTGAGTAACAGGGGAGAACGTACCCAACCCCACCCTCATCCTGATGGCCATCTTTGCAAGTAGCTGCATTAAGCTGTGTGTCGGCCCTTGGTACACAAACATCAAGTGTCACTAGGAGATAGTAAGAACTGCTGATGCTGGTGTCAGAGATAACACAGTGTGGAGCTGGAGGAACACAGCAGGCCAGGCAGCATCAGGGGAGCAGGAAAGTTGATGTTTTGGGTCAGGACCCTTCTTCAGAAATGGGGGAGTGGGAAGGGAGCTCCAAAATAAATAGACAGAGGAGGGATGGGGCTGGGGAAGGTAGGTGGGATGGTGATAGGAGAGTGCAGGTAGGCAGTGGTGGGGATAGGTCAGTGAGGGTGGGAGGAGCGGATAGGTGGGAGAGAAGATGGACAGGTTGTGTCAGGTCATGTCAAGTCAGGTCAAGGAGGCGTGGATGAGAGGGAGGATTGGTCATGGGATGAGGCCAGGGGAGGAGAGATTTTGAAACTGGTAAAGTCCACATTGAGACCATTGAGTTGTAGGCTCCCAAGGTGGAATATGAGGTGCTGCTCTTCCAGTTTGCAGTGGTGTCATTGTGACACTGGAGGAGGCCCAGGTTGGACATGTTGCCCTGGGAGTGGGAAGGGGAGTTGAAATAGTTGGCAACTGGAAGGTATTGTCACTACCTACTCAGATTCTATGTGACCCCAGTGTTGCAAAGGATAGGACTGGCCTTGTTGCCACGGAACAGTCCAAGTAGTTGGACTGTTCCGTATCACCTGTCCTTCATAGAGAAATTTGCAAAGAAAACCTTTTGGCCACAAGTCCACCAAGCAGTGGTCACCACATAGTGTTCTCAAGACCCTGCGGTAAAAGGAGAGGTTAGGTCCTGTCTGGTTGTTCCCTGAGCAGACTGACAGTCATTTGGCAGAATGCCTCATTGCCAGAAGTTTCCAACAAGCACCAAGACATTGCTTTGCTGATGGTGAGAGAAGCACTGCCCGCGAGATCATTCATGTATGCCCGGACTCTCTGGGCCACCGCAAGCTGCTCTCAAAGCAGCTGCAAGGGGGTAGAAACTTTCACACATCTTTTGCAATGTGCCCTTGCAAAAGACGCATGGAGAGAGATGCAGTGGTTTTTGTCAAGGATCCTCCCAAGCAGTTCCATGATATAAGACTCTGAGCTTTATGGTTTGTTCCCAGGAAGCACACAGACAGTAACATCAACTGCACCCAGAGAACCATCAATTCTGTAAAAGGCCTTTGGTCTGCTCGAAACAGGTGGATCTTCTAGTGCAAAGAGATGTCCTCACTCAGTACATTCAGCACTATGTGCTGATGGACACATTAAAGCTTGGAACAGAAGCCACTAAGGTTCAGTGGGGAAAGGCCACAGTCTAAGGCCTTTCTGCCATATGTATCAAGACACTGTTAACTTATAGAATCCTTTGCAGCTTACATTGGAATGTTTATACTTTTTGGTCATATTTGGTAAATGCGCCAATTTGCATTTGGATTGAGGCACCCAAGGATGCAGTGCTCACATGAGAAAGGTGACTTTTTTTAAAATGGTACTTTGTAATGTCTGATAACTATTTTATAATGTACTCATAATTTATACAAGTGTAGATGTTTCAAATAAAAAAAGGTGCTGAATTTGAAGTTTACCCTACTTTTAAATGGAAGTAGATGAGCATCTCGATTTAGATTTTTTGTTTAAACCCATCCTATTTCATAGGATGCATACATCATTGGTGTGTCACTGCATCCTTAACTGTCTTAGAAAAAAAAAATGACGAATAGCCTTCTTGAAATGCTGCAGTTGGGTAAATATTCCAGGAATTTGACAATGATTAAGATAAAACAGCAATATACTTCCAAGACAGAATGATGTGTGATTTGGAGAAGAACTTCCAGTTGGTAACAGTCTTATACTGCTGCTGCCCTTTTCCTTCTAGACAGCAGAATCCCTAGGTCAGGAGATGTTCTTTAGGAAGCCTGTTGAGTTGCTGCAGTGCTTCTTGTACAAGGGACATTTTGTAATGATGTAATGTGAGTGATGCCACTTATACCAAGAGTGGCTGCATAAGCTGATTGATGGAGTACCAATCAAAACAGCTGTTTTGTCCAGAATGTAAAAGCAATAAGTGCTGTATTCAGTCAGGGAGTGAATATTCCTTTCTATTCTTGAAATATGCCTTTTGGATGGTGAAAGGCTTTAAAATGGTATGGTAGTGGGTCACTTTCTGTTGAACAACCAACATCTGGCTCTCCCCTGTCACCCAGTATATTTATATATGTGGCTAGCAGCATTCCCTCTAATTTTCTTACCAACTGTGCAGGCCTCAAAGGCAACTTCCGGAATCAGAAATCAAAGCCACAATTGGTAAGCATGGAACATTGGAGTGGCTGTGCAACACCGATGACTAGTTCAGTTAAGTTTCAGCATAATAGTGACACCCACGATGAAGGATGGATAAATGGAATTGGTAATACCATTTACTTGAAAGGGAGGTGGGTAGATGTCCCTCTACAACAAGAGACTATCTGTTCCTCGTGTAGCATGAATATTACTTGCCACTTAAAGGTCAATCCTTTTAAAAAAAAATGTCCAGGTATTAAACTACATAGGAATGTGTGAATTAGAAGGAGTACAGCATTGGAGCATCTGCAGCCATTGAATAAGAATATAGCTGATCTGCTTGTAATCTTAAAACCACATTCCTGCCTACCCTGGTAATCTTTTAACCTCTTTCTGAAGAAACATTTAAAAAGAAGTATTCAAAAACTCTGCTCCTGTACCTTTTCAGAGAAAGCACAAGCAAGCAAGGGCTAGAGAGAATTTATGTTATCTGTTTTGGTGGACGACACTTGATAATTTTTTTTGAACAGGGATCCCTAATTATAGGTCCTCCCATAAAAGGGAACATTCTTTCCATAGCTATCCTGTCAAGAATCCCCAAGAATCTTACATTTTCAATCAAATTTCCTCTTATTCTTCTCAACTCAAGCAGATACAGCCTAACCTGTTCAATTATACCTTAAGATAATCCTCTCATTCCAGGTAGTAGTCTGATAACCAACCGGTTTATACCCTTTTTTAGATAAGGGGATCAATGGTATCTAAATTTACATTAGCTAACAATTTATGTAGCATTGGCACACGAAGTCTTATTCGTTTTCTCAAAAGTAGCATCAATGGTGCTTCTTCCAAGCCAGAGTCTGAATGGAATTTCATACATTTGCACTTTCTCTCCCCTTCCACTCAGCGTCTGGCCGCTGACTGGTTTCTAACTACATTTCTGTCTTTGTTTTAGGAAGGAAGGAAACTGCAGAATAGTTCAAAGTATTGTCCCCATCTTCCCCTTGAATTTCAACCTCCTACTAGATGACATGCATATTCAACATATCTTTTGTTAGCCCATCTTCAGTAGTTGGATTAAATATATTATTTTGTTCCCCTGTGTTGTCCAGACTTCTTTATTTCTTCCATCATCAAGGATTTTTCTCGAGCAATCATTTCCTCTACATTCCTTTTTGCACTTTTACCTTCTTTGAACTCTGTTTCTAATTCTTTAACAATAATCTTGTTCTATTACAGCACTTTGCACTCAATTCCACCACAACATTTGTTCTCTAGCTCTTCTATTCCTTGTTGATAGTCACTGAATTTCCTAAACAAGTCTGCCACTCAGTTCCACGCATCTTCCAGTGTTATACCTTCTGTTTCTCTTAGCTGTCTCTCCATCTGTTCTCTGAATTCTAGCTTCAACAGATGGCCTTTCATAAATGTATAAATAGTAAAAAGAGCAGTCAAGGGAGGCCGAGGACAATAGGAACCCAAGACAACAAGGTGCAGGGCTGGATGAACACAGCAGGCCAAGCAGCATCATAGGAGCAGAGAGGCTGACGTTTCGGGCCTAGACCCTTCATCAGAAAAGGGGGAGGGGAAGGGGGTTTTGAAATAAATAGGGAGAGAGTAGGAGGCGGATAGAAGAGGGATAGAGGAGAGGATAGGTGGAGAGGAAACAAACAGGTCGAAGAGGCGGGGATGGGGCCAGGACACCTTTCCTGGCCCCTATCCCTCTTCTCTCCGCCTCCTACTCTCTCCCTATTTATTTCAAAACCCCCTTCCCCTCCCCCTTTTCTGATGAAGGGTCTAGGCCCGAAACGTCAGCCTCTCTGCTCCTATGATGCTGCTTGGCCTGCTGTGTTCATCCAGCCCTGCACCTTGTTGTCTCGGATTCTCCAGCATCTGCAGTTCCTACTATCTCTGATTCGACAAGAGGAACCCAAACAGGTTTGTGAAGGTATAAGGTGTGGCTTAGGTACTACTGAGCACTCTGCAACTATCCTTACTAAGGAGGATGCTACCTATATCACAAAGAAAAAAATAGGAGAGAAAACTGGAATGGATAAAATAAAGATAACGCAATTAATAGTTGAGGGAAGACAATGAGGTGGATAGAAATGAAGGGCAACGCAAAGGCACAATACGGGGGAGGAAAGGAGTGAGGAGGACTACATACAAAGGACATGTAGATACCCAAGGCAACTTTCATGTCATTTCAACATATATTTTAAATATTAACTATAATGTCATTGGGGTTTTGAAGTCTACTAATGGGCACTATTAATTCTTTACATATGTAAGTCAGCAACCATAGTAGGTATCAGGTAAGAGAATATTTTCACATTGCAACGTTTTTAGAAGTGAAAACCCGCAAAAGTAATCTGGACCATGGCAAGAAAATGAGGTAGGGAAACAAGAGGAGGAGGGGAACAAGAGTGAGGGAACTTCTGGCTACCTACCTTGGCAGGAGTCAATGGATGATCAAAGGGCAAGGTGAGCAAATGGAAGGGGAAATTCATAGGCTGAGCAGGTAGTTCAAAGTGCCAGCGATGGGATTGTAATGGGACGGACATTCAAGGAGAAACAGGAGTAAGGAGAAAATAGGGAGAACCATTCCCTGCCATTCACCCAAAATGCAGCCTACAGCTACTTTCCCCTCCTGTCACTTCCATTTAAGAAAAAGTAGACAAGGGTTTCAAAGGGGCAGAAAGAAACAAAGAAATGAAGGAAAGTATTAATGCAGAGACAGAAGTGATAGCTTTGCATCCTGAACAGCAGTCAAGGGAATCATGCAAATAAACACATGGAAAAGTAAGATTACAGAGGCTGCTTAAGCAACTTTAGTTATGGTGCATATATTCTAGGTGTGAATGGGGATTGGAAAAGAGACAAAGGGAGCACCAAAGTTCATGAAAGAAACAGGTCGAAGGAGAGTGAGAGCGAGAGAAAAACAAAACAGATCAGAGTCAAAACTCCTATTCATCAAGTAACCTAATTCTGAAGGCATTTCTTTTGTTTTTCCAGAGATATTGGATAAAATATCTTTCCCTTAAAGCTGTTGAAAATTCCAATTTGTTTCCAAACTGTAAAGCTGTAAAATTGAAAGGGAAAGTAAACTTTAGATTTTAAATTTTAAATTTGCCAGGACATTTAAAAATCTTACAGATTAGAAGGATAAAATGAAGTTTTAGTTTTACACTAAAAGATTTCCGAGTTCTACCAGCTGGCTCACTGAGCAGTTAATGAGGATTAGTGACAATGTTGTGTTTAATTACAGATATCACTTTCAAATGAGACCACAAAATACAGTTGACTGCAAGAAATTCAGAAAAAACAATTCTTGTTTTTATAGAAACACAAGAGAGTTAACAGGGTCAAGATAATACAGGTGACTGAGAACAAAACTGAAGTTAAACTTATTCATCACCATCTCCCAGTTCAATATTGTTCAACAGTACTGCTTCAAACGAATATCGATTTTAATAGCATTCATTTTATCAAGGACCATCAAGGAATCAACACTCGGACAGCACCAAGGAAGTGGAGACACTTTTGTCAGCATTGGTTTAAAACGTGTTACTAAAATATGTAAATAAATACAATTAAGTTTGTATTGGACGATTAATTGTACAAGAACATTACAAAATTATTAACCATTTCAGAGTTGGATTTAACAATTACTGACCCATGGCAAGTCAAGAATACCTTTAAATGACAAGAAAGGCTGTTAAAAAAAAATTAAAGCAATCTTCTTAAGGTATTAATCCTGAAACTGCAAAGGTCAGAATTTTCCCAGCCTCTCAAATTGGTTGGGAGAAGATGGAAAATTGGAAGAAATGAGATTCTCAAATGTTAAGAAAACGTTTCAATTCTCCAGTCACATTTTGAATGTCAAAATAAGAATATAGTAGTGAGCAGTGCTTCTTCATGCATTTGCGCTTCATTAGTATCTAATCTCACCTCATTGGCATGCATTTTCCTATTCTTCCACACTGCAGAGACAGGCCAGAAGGCAACAGTTCTCAAAATTAAAATCAAAATGGGCACCTGGCTGGTGGCTCTGGCTCGCCATTTGCTCCCCATGTGTCAGTGGTTACAACCACCACTTTAACAAGAGGACAATGCAGCACAACATTTGGCATGCCTAAACTGCAGGGTTGGGACTCAGCAGGGTAATGTTGGAAGATGAAAACGTAAATCATGTGGACTTGTGGAAGCTCAGTGCCAATAGACTTGATAGGGATTGTCAGGAGAAAATGAACATGGGAGATTCCTGGGCCAGAACATAGGCTTGAAAAAAAAAGGAGAGGCGACCTTTTGAAACAGTCATACAGGATCCAACTCGTCATCACCAACCAGATATCCTAAACTGATCTTGTCCCATTTGCGAGCATTTGGCCCATATCCCTCTAAAGCCTTCCAATCCACTTACCCATCCAGATACCTTTTAAATATTGTAATTGTACCACCTCCACCGTCTCCTCTGGCAGCTCGTTCCATACCACATATATACAATTCTTAGAGAACTTGACGGTACATGTAAAAAGGTGGTTTCTCCCTAGTGAGAAAGTCAAGAATCAGAGGGCATAATCTCAGAGTAGGAGGTGGAATTCTTTGCCACAGGTGGGCTGTTAAGGCTGGGTCATTATGTACATTCAAGGCTAATATAGGTAGATTTCAAATCAGTTAGGAAATCAAGTGTTATGGAGAAAAGGGAGGAAAATGGAATTGAAGATTATCAGATTAGCCATGATTTCATT
>NC_063350.1:37839567-37898350 GCF_021869965.1 Rhincodon typus
TTTTGTCCTATTTTTGCAGTTATTTTACTTAATGAAGATAAACTGTCCTTACAAATTTTACCTTTTTAAGAATTAAATTGGAAATGCTGAAATCAGAATATATGTAATCAAATTTTCAATTTGTACACTTCAAATTTGGATAAGAATACAATCGCTCACTACAGCGAAAGAACAAGCATTTCTCATTTGAGGCATTTTGGACCTTGAGTTGATTGCAGTGATTAAAGACTGATAAGATTTGAAACTGCAAATTGTCTATAAAGGAGCAAGATTTATGATGCAGAGGAAACTTCTTTCCACCATCAATTATTTAATGAGTAAAGAATTTATAGCATTACTGTCAAATTTTACTTTCAAAATTCCAAAGGAGTTAAGAGGCTGGTATAGGGATTTCTGTCTGTTTTGTAATATTTTTCTTACAGAACCAAAATATTTTGTGCTGTACTTCAAGTAGATGATATTCCTCCAATATCTGGATTCTGGAACAAAATAATTTTTTTAACTTCAAAGTTAATATGTTTATTTATTGAGAACATGAGTTAATGTTTTGGTGGAATCATCATTAAAGTTCCTGCCAATGGATAGCATGCTGATTGTTTCTGGTGTCCAAAATGTATGATAAACCAATTTTCAACTAGTAATTTAAATAGATGATTAGTTCTTATATTTTAAGATTGCATTACACTTCAAAAAAATTTAAAATATATAATTGGATTTCAATGTTACAGTTTTCAGTTAGCTCCATAAGAGTATGAAGACAATTGTGATTGTTGAGTTATTTGACTACGAAAGGGGAACTGGTGAAGTAAATGCAGGGTATTCTTATGGAACACCTATTAATGACTTGTTATCCTGACTATTTGAGATAGTTTGTTGCACAATGCCCTGACAGCATAACTTTATTGTATATTTGGTATATTGTTTCTCCAACAAAGTGGAGTGCATTGTATTACCGTTATGTCAACATGATTAATGTATTTTCGCAGACCAAAATTTTTGAGATGTAGGAATCAAATTGAACTTCGCCTGCACAGTAACATAAATGTAAATTAGAAAACTACTTCTTTCAGGAGTATGACTCTACATTGCAAAATGTTTCTCTTCATATTAGTGGATAACCAGTACAGCAATTTAATATGCTATTTTATAGTCATAATTATGTATCAAAATTTTTTTTATTGTCAAGCTCACAGGGGTAATATCATGGGCAAATAGAAAATGGGAGCAGGCCTATTTAGCCTGCTCAGCTTTATTAGTTTGCAGCTGATCTTGTAGAATCCCCACAATGTGGAAACAGGCCATTGGGCCCAACATGTCCAAGCCAACCCTCCAAAGAACATCCCACCCCTACCCACGACCCTAACCCTGCATTTCCCATGGCTAATGCACCTAACCTACACATCCCTAAACTATGGGCAATTTAGCATGGCCAATCCACCTAACTTGCACATCTTTGGACTGAGAGGAAACCAGAGCACCTGTTTGAAATTCACACAGACACGGGGATATCCTGCAAACTCCACTCATATAGTTGCCCGAGGTTGGAATCGAACCTGGGTCCCTGGCACTGTGAGGCAGCAGTGCTAGCTACTGTGCTGCCCATCTACCCCTATCTTCCCCACAGTATCTAAATACCTTTGAACCTAATTTATAAACAAACAGCAGATTTCCAGTGGAAATAGTTACCCGAAAGGAGGCACTTGCACAGATCCAGATGCTCAATGTAGAGTGGGATTGCTTTAACTGTTTGAAACTCTATGGACAATGAGAAGTGGGTCTAAATAAGGATCAGGAATTGGCACAGGCTTGATGGGCTGAAGCACCTTTTCATGTGCTGTATTTTTCTTTGTTCCTTTTATTCATTGAAAATTAATTCTGACTGATGTGTTTGTAAGACTTCATGAGAACCAAGATAGGCAGAGAAATTATCCTTTCACAATAACTCATTTATCCAGAGTCACATTAGAATGGAATATCTGTCAATGAGTTCATTTAAGATTTTCTGTTATAGGTGGGCAAAGTGAATATGTATTGGCAATCCTGCAAACACGTGCCTTAGTAGTCTATTTTTGTGCTAATAACTTTTCTTTGGGCTATTTGGGGATTTGTGGTGCCCTTTGCGAATGTGGCACTTGGTAGTAGTTTTCCTAGTATCACTTTATTGGCTCAGAAATAAAGTTCACGTGAAGTCTGCTAGAGATGGTTAGGAAAGTGCAGCGATACTGTTGCAAAGTACCTACGACTCTGCCAGATGGTAAAGCAAAAGTTAGTAAGACAATCCCCCTTGCTCCTAGTAGACAACCTATTTTCGATCTTTACACTTCTTATTAAGATCCTACGCAGTATAGAACATAGAACATTACAGCGCAGTACAGGCCCTTCGGCCCTCGATGTTGCGCCGACCTGTGAAACCAATCTGAAGCCCATCTAACCTAAACTATTCCATTATCATCCATATGTTTATCCAATGACCATTTAAATGCCCTTAAAGTGGGCGAGTCTACTATTTTTGCAGGCAGGGCATTCCACGCCCTTACTACTCTCTGAGTAAAGAACCTACCTCTGACATCTGTCCTATATCTATCACCCCTCAATTTAAAGCTATAATTTATCTCTGTTTCAGCTCATCATTAGCTATCTCTTTCTGTATCCCTTCTCTCTCTGGGCCCTGTCACCACGTGTATTCACTCTCCTCCCCCAACCCCGCACCACCGTAAACCCCATCCTTTCCCAACAATTTTCAGTTCTGACGAAGGGTTACTGGGCTCTAAATGTTAACTCTGTTTTTCTCTCTACAGCTAAATTTCATGTCTTGGCACCCTTATGAGTAGGCAGGGAGAGGGAGCCCTTTTGGCTCGGCTTCCAAGTGTAAGTCAACGAAATTTATTGCTATAATGCTAGGAATGTAAGAAAATCAGCTCAAAACCAGCAACTGCTAGAGAACCACAGAAGACTGCATCTGTGGAGAGAAAACTCAGTTAACATACTGAATTTAGTGATCCTTCTTCAGAAGATAATCGGTTGCTTTTCTTGAGTACGTCGTTCTTCTTTTCCACTACTATTCTTCTCTCAATTGTCTTGCATCTAGGACATGGGAGGTTCTAAGTGGTTTTCAATATCACTTAACGCCTGGAATGAGTCTCTATAATTCGACCTCCAACCTACAACTATCATTTCGCCTTTATCTCACTCATAGCGCCGCCTGCAGGCTGTCGCTACCCTCCCTGTCTCAGTCATAGCGCCGCCTGCAAGCTCGGAGGGACAGTGTTGGGTTAATAGTGTCGAACGTGTTTGAGGCATTATCGCTGTCACCAAGGTAACCGGCAAAGAGGTCGGGAGGCGTTTGGAAATCGGCAGTTTTTATGGATCAGGAGGTGGAGGTGGAGGTGGATAAGCAGCGAGCGGCTGGACGCTCGGGCTCGGAACTAGTGATCAGGCCTGATGGAGGGAGCGGGAGCCCGGGCTCGGGGCCATTGGTCGGGCCTGCCGGAGGGAGCGGGAGCCCGGGCTCGGAGACGGAGCCAGTGCAGAGCTGGGTGATGCAAGAGAGTGCACAGGAACTGGCGGCGTCTCTGGGAGCTGATCCCTGTCCGGAGGTAGGTGCAAGCAGTCAGAGCCCATTCGGGATGAATTCAGCATCCATCTTAAAGTATTAATTTAGTAGAGCTCATAACTTAAAAAGAATTAATATATTGATATAAAAGCAATATTTGTGATCTCGTGTAGTTTGTCTTTAATTGCATTAGGTTGAAAGTTAGAATACCATGCAAAAATGTTCTGGTCCTAATCAGACATCTGTACAGTTTCGCTCGTAGCAGTCATCAATGATCTAAAATGCCAACGACATTTATTTCATCCTTCTGGTGTAAAGATCTTGAAGGTGATTTTTATACTGCAGTTCTAGCATTATTGTGGATTTACAATATATTTGATAGGACAGTTACCCTACAGGTTAAACACAGGTAAACTGGTCCTTCATTATCTCACAGATAGCAAGAAGTGCAGATGCTGGAGTCAGAGATAACACAGTGTTAAGCTGGAGGAACACAGCATGCCAGGCAGCATCAAAGGAGCAAGAAAGTTGACATTTTGGGTCAGGACCTTTCATCAGAAATGTGGGAGGGGAAAGGGAGCTGGGAAATAAACAGAGAGGAGGGGTGGGGCAGTGTTAGGTGAGTGCAGGTAGGCAGTGGTGGGGATTGGTCAGTGAGGTGGGAGGAGCGGATAGGTGGCCTCATTCCATGACCAACCCTCCCTCTCATCCCCACCTCCTTGACCTGACACAACCTGTCTTCTCCCCCACCTATCCGCCCCACCCATCCCACTGACTAATTCCCACCATTCCCTACCTGCACTCAACTATCACCATTCCACCTACCTTCCCCAGCTCCACCTTCCTTCTCTCTCTATTTCTGAGCCTCCTTCCCCCTCCCCATTTCTGAAGAAGGTCCCGACCGAAACATCAACTTTCCTGCTCTGATGCTGCCTGGCCTGCTGTGTTCCACCAGCTTCACACTTCATTATCTCACTGCTGTGGGACCTTGGTGCACTAATTGGTTGCAACATTACAACAGTGATTAGAATTAAAAATGTTTAAAGCCCTATAGCACAACTAGAAGTTTGTAAAGGTGCTGCAAAATTATTAACAACAAATATTGACATAACGCATTTAATATTATAAAATTTCCAAATTGCTTTCACAGGAATATTTTAAGTAAAGTATCGCACTGAGCCACACAACAGGACAGTCAAAAATAAAGGAGTAGGTTTTGAGGAGCATCTTTAAGAAAAAATTATCGTAGGGGATAAAATGTGTACGGTGGGAATTCAAGAGTTTAGGGCTACCCAATTAATGATGTGCACCAGTGATGGAGCATTTTAAGTTCGAATTAGATGAACACATATCTTAGATGATTATGGAGGTGGAGGAGATTATGGAGATGGGGAGTGATGAGACTATGGAGGGATTTGAAAACAATGATGAGAATTTTATCAAAATAGCCATTGACGTGAAGCCATTGTAGGTCAGTAAGCATGGGGTGATAGTTGAATGGGAGCTGCAGCAGGGATGAAGTTGTACCGTATTACAGAAGTTGTAACTCGGGGTCTTGGTGATGACACAGCTTGTTTGTTTGAAAGCTTAGTTCAGGGTCATATTACACCCTGTCGCTAACCGTCTGGGCTAGGATTATTGCCAGAGAGAGGGGGAATGGGATTTGAAGTGGGAACCAATGACATATCTTAAATCTTTTCAATATTTAATTGAATTGGTACTTACAATGTAAATACTAATTTTTACTTGGAAGAAATTGTACTTTTCTGGTGGTGGATGTCAGGTAAGCAACCTATTCAGTTAGGAATCAAGAATTGGAAACAATGTAGGACTAAGTGTTGCCAGTGTACATGTGAAAATTAATGCTGTGCTTTTGGATGTCATCAAAGGGGATCATGTAAGTGGCGTTTAGAAGATGGCCCAAGGATAGATCCTTGGCCAACACAGAGATAGCAGGAAGAGTGGATATTACAAATAATACTCTTTCTATGGTTACAGTAGTTAAGAATGGGTCTAGAAAAAATAATCCCATCAAGCCAGATTACAGTCAAAGGCTGCAACCAAGTCTAGAGCGATGAGGGATAACTTGCATATCAACACAAGTCTTTCTATTTGAGTGAATACCAGAGGTGTGAGACTCCTGGAGAAGGTACTTTCATAATAGTTGGAAAACAGAAAATGTGAGAAACACAGTAGGCATGTTGGAAATGTGGAAAAAAGCTGATGTTTTTGATGAGCAGGCCTTTTCTGCGAGATGTTACAGATAATATTAGTCCATCAGGAATATCTGATAGTCGTGCTAAAGCATTCACACACCTGAACATTCACCTGTCTGTTTTCTGCAATTGTTTTACTTCTTGTTCATAGACTTAAATTTGACAATCAATGGGATTAACTGAAATGGCAAATCTGGTTTTAGAGGAGCTTTGGCAGAAATCGTTTGACCTCCTTGGACACTTCAGAAACCTTAGTAAAATGGTTGTTTTTAGACCTGTACTCTCAAAGCATTAAACAGTTAGAGTAAGGTGGATGTTGGGCAGAGGATAAGAAGTTTAAGGGAAGGAATTGGAAGACCCAAGCATAATTAACTCAATAGTAAATTTTTGCAAGTGTTTTTGAACAGTGGGCACGGGTACATAGCTGGTGAGGATGGAAGAAAGAAAGCAATAAAAGAAGCAGAAAATGAAACAGAAATGGCAGGAAAAGCTCAGCAGGTCCAGCAGCATCTGTGGAGAGAAAGCAGAGTTAACGTTTTGGGTTCGGTAACCCTTCTGCAGAACTGAAGCAGGATTTGATAACAGAGATGCTGAACTGGATATATGGTCAGAGGATTTCCAGATCAGGTGGGCTGAAGCAAAACCAATGGGCAGCAGGAGCTAATTGATATGAGTAAGGCCATGGGTGATGAAGTTTGTGGCACAGGAACGGTCACTGAGAGAATTCAATTGTAGCCGTGATGAAGGCACGAATGACGGGGCCGAAGAGATGAAGTATGTTGAATTGCCATATGTTTCATAGATAAGGGAAGCCAAACTTGGTCAACGGGAAAGCTTAAGATTAAACATAACTTTGAGAATGCACAGCATTTGGTTAAGCCTCAGCAAACAGCCAGAAAAATAGTATGTTTGTGCCAGTGGCAAGCCCTGAATTAGCCTGAGCAAGACCTGAACTAGTGGCCTTCAGTTTTGCTAATGTCGAGTTGTACTGTAAAAATCCTGCAACTGGAGCTACCAGTTTGATATCTGAACCAATTATTTAAATACAAAAACTTAAAACACTTAAACTTTCTGTTTTTAATTATTTTATTTAAAATTCAATTAATTGTTTAATGTTGCTGATTCATTTTTTTGTCCTACAGTATGAGACTTTTGAAAATATAATGGTTGAAAATATGTATTTGATGCAAATTTCAAAATCTTGAAGTAAGTTTTTAAGTAAGATTTGTTGATTGCTTTTGAAAGAACTATTCTATTAAATAATATTTGTAAAACGGTTAATTAAACAATGTGCTATAGCATGCATCCCCCTTGTTTGGAAAAGCATAATAAGACATTATATCATTAATAGTGCAAATATTGTTTGAAAGCTTCATTTACAGGTGTTCCTAACCATTTATAATTAGTTCCAAAAAAGGCGAACTTTGATGGAATTCAGGTTCTAAATTGGGACAAGGCGAATTTTGATGGAATTAAACATGAGCTTGCAGGGGTTGATTGCAGTAGTTTGTTTGCTGACAAAGGAACCTCTGGCAAGTGGGAGGCCTTTAAAAATGTGATAGCTAGAATTCAAGATCTTTATGTTCCTGTGAGGGTGAACAGCAAGGTTGGCAGGAGTAAGGAGCCCTGGATGATGAGATATATTACAAGAAAAAAGAAGGAGGCATGGATCAGAAACAGGCAGCTGGGATTAAGGGAATTCCTGGAGACGCAGAGAGGATGCAGGAGCTTACTGAAGAAGGAAATCAGGACGGTGAAAAGGGGACACGAGATAGCTTTGGCTGAGAAGATTAAGGTGAATCCAAATAGATTCTTTAAGCATATTAAAGGAAAAAGAATAATTAGACAGAGAATAGGACCTCTCAAGGACCAAAGTGGACATATATGTATGGAACTGCAGGAGATGGGTGAGGTCCTCAATGAATACTTCTCCTCTTTTTACCGTGGAGAAAGACATGTAGATTTGGGAACATGGGAAGTTAGTGGTGATATCTTGGGGACAGTCCATATCACAATAGAGGTAGTGTTGGAAGTATTAGAATGTATGAAGGTAGATAAATCTCCTGGTCCTGATCAGATATATCCAAGAACTCTGCAAGAGGCTAGAGAAGAAATTGTGGGGGGCCCTGGCTGATATATTTGCATCATCATTAGCCACAGGTGAGGTCACAGAAGACTGGAGGGTAGCATATGTTGTGCCCTTATCAAGAAGGGCTGCAAAGAAAAACCTGGGAATTATAGACCAGTAAGCTTAACATCTGTGGTAGGTAAGTTACTTAAGAAGATTCTGAGGGATAGGATATATATGCATTTAGAAAGACAGGGATTGATTTAGGAGTAGTCAGCATGGCTTCATGCGTGGGAGATCATGCCTCACAATTTGTTAGAGTTCTTTGATGAAGTGATCAGGAAGGTTGATGAGGGCAGGGCAGTAGACAAAGTCTATGTGGTTTTTAGTAAGGCCTTTGTTAGGTTCCACATGGTAGGCTACTCTAGAAGGTTAGATCGCATGGAATCCAGGAGAGCTGGCAAATTGGATACACAATTAGCTTGATGATAGGAAGCAGAGCATAATAGTCAAAGGAAGCTTCTCGGACTGGAGGCCTGTGACTAGCGGTGTGCCTCAGGGGTCAGTGCTGGGCCCATTGTTGTTTGTTATCTGTATCAATGATTTGGATGAGACTGTACAAGGCATGATTAGTAAGTTTGCAGATGACACTAAAGTAGACAGTGTCTTGGACAGTGAAGGAGGTTATCAGAAATTGCAGCAGGATCTTGATCAGCTGGGGAAGTGGGCCGAGAAATGGCA
This sequence comes from Rhincodon typus, assembly GCF_021869965.1. NCBI lineage: Eukaryota > Metazoa > Chordata > Chondrichthyes > Orectolobiformes > Rhincodontidae > Rhincodon > Rhincodon typus. The sequence goes on from NC_063350.1 coordinate 37,848,146, forward strand.
AATGGAGTTTAATATAGATAAGTGTGAGATGTTGCATTTTGGAAAGTCAAATCAAGGTAGAAGTTTCATGGTGAATGGTAGGGCCTTAAGGAGTGTAGTGGAACAGAGGGACCTTGGAGTTCAGGTGCACGGTTCTCTGAAAGTGGAGTCACAGGTAGACAGGGCAGTGAAGAAGGTGTTTGGCACGCTGGCTTTCATCAGTCAGGGCACTGAGTACAGAAGTTGGAAGTTATGTTGCAGTTGTACAGGACGTTGCTGAGGCCGCAGTTGGAGTATTGTGTTCAGTTTTAGTCACTTTGCCATAGGAAGGATGTTATTAAACTGGAAAGAGTGCAGAAGAAATTTACAAGGATGTTGCCAGGACTCGAGCAACTGAGTTATAGGGAGAGTATGGACAAGCTAGGACTTTTTATTTTACGGGGTAGGAGACTGAGGGGAGATCTTATAAAAGTGTATAAAATCATGAGAGGCGTGGATAGGTTGAACGCATTCAGTCTTTTTCCCAGCTTTGGGGAATCGAGGACTACAGGACATCACTTTAAGGTAAAGGGGGAAAGAATACATGGGGACCTGAGGTGCAGCTTTTTTACACGGAGGGTGATATGCATATGGAATGAGCTGCCAGCGGAAGTGGTTGAGGCAGGTACATTAACAAAATTTAAAAAGCATTTGGACAAATAGATGGTTAGGAACGGTTTAGAAGAATATGGGCCATGCAGGGAAATGGGGTTAGCGTGGATGGACATTTTGGTCGGCATGGACCCATTTGGGCCAAAGGGCCTGTCTCTGTGCTGTAGGACTCAATGACACCGCAACATTTAGTTTAAGATACTGCCTATTATGGCATTATCTTTATCTTTAATGAGGGCCAAAGCCCTAAGATCATTCCGGCCATCAGCGCAGTATTCCTTGTTTCTTGCGGTCAGTTTGATAAACTTGAATACAGAAACTCGTGTTTCTGATTTCAACCTTTTGAAGTCTGCTTAATATAACCCCTTTGGGTGCATATTTCCCAGCTGCCTATCTATCTGTTTACCTCATGGAAGGTGGCATTCCTTATACTGCTTTTCAAGGCATCAGATTTTCCATGCTTTCCTGACTGCAATCAAATGCTGTAAGTAGTGCTTGAAGATTGCTAGGTTTCAAGTGTGAATAGTCACACAATATCAAGTCTTCTTATATAAAGTCAGAAATAGGAAACCATTGTTATAAGAATAATTTTAATCTGATTTATTTCCACATGTTAAAATAAATGTACTTTATATGCAGGTTATACATTTTACCAAATTGTGTAACATTGTATATAACAACTATATTTCCATAAACAGTGATTATAACTGGATATAGTAATGAATATAACAGTATGCATTGCAGAAAATCTATAGTCATGTTCTTATTCCACTGGGAATTACTGAATAATGAATATAGATGTATGAAAACTCACATTTTTACACTAATTTGAAGCTCAATGTTGATTTTATATTGAGTGTAAATTGCAAGTTGTAAATATCTGCAAATTTGTAAAGTGAAACAATTTTCCTACAGAGTGTGCATTTATGGATAGAAGTTGCCATATTTAAATGCAGAAAAGTTAGCCCTCTAATTGTCATTTTAGTTTAAAATTATCTAGATTTGACAAATCTATCTATACCCCTTCTGCAAATTGGACTCTTAGATTGTTTATTACGGATTTGATGCTAATTAGTCTACCTTTTCCTACTACTGTCTCTGCCTCCCCTACCTATGCATTAATAAATTAAGTGTTCTGGAACACTTATGTGCAGTATCACCAAATTGTGGGTTCCGAACCTACAATTTCTCCTGACAGAATTTCTGGTATTTGTTGTGTTCCTGTGTGGAAAAGGTTGGGCCGTTCTCAGGATAATGGATTTATTGCAGTGCTGATGGGTTTTTTTTAGTTTTATGTTTAGCATACATTTTATTTTCATTGTTATGTTTTGTTTCTGTTCCATGCCCAACTGTCATTGACTTTATCTGTACATGATATCACGTCTGAAAGTTGAAACTGCATTCATTTAACTTGTACGCATTACTACAGTCAGCAGTGCAGTATAGATAAAAATAATGAATGGTTTAATACCCAATTCATGCCAGTATATATTTTTCCACTAAGTTTATGGAAGAGTTAAAAGAAAATTTGTTCTTACATTGCACCTTTCACAACCACGGGATCTCTTTGTTCTTCACATCAAATAAAGAACTTGAAGACTTAGTCATTTGTAACTACGTAAATGTACACATGTTTAAATAGCTTTCCTGAATTCTGTATGTGTAATCATGCTAATATCCGAATAGTATAAACAAATGTAAAGCCGTTCTCTTTTGCACTTTATTTACTGTCAGTGTCATGATCTAATGGCATTTTACTAGAATCTTATATCTGTAAAAAGGTAATTTACAGTCAGTTCTAACATGATATTTAATAAAATTGCAAATTAATGTGTATTTAACTCATTTGTTATGGTTGTGATCTGGCTGATGTAATTACCAGACAGGTACCTGACTGGATCTTTCATAATATGATTTGTTTTGGTTTTTACAAAGTGACCACTGCTGCAAATTCTGCTTTAACAATAAAACAAAGGTTTATTAACATAAGAAATGAAAATGAAATAGAATAAACAAAACCATCATACAAATTCAAAGATTTTTAAACACAGTAAAAATATAATCCCATTAATCCCCAAGCATTCCTTTGAAAAGAAACAAAACAATGTTTGTACAGTACCCAAAACACACTTCTGGTACAGTACCCAGAACACCATTCATTCAATACTCACAATAGAGTCCTGTATCTAATACCTCGGTATAGTTAAGTCACTTGTGACTTCAGCTTTTAGACTGGAAATGTAAATAGCTTCTTCCTTGCGCTCTCTCACACCTGCTTAAATGTATTCAGCTTTAAGTAACCTCTTCAGGGTTTATGCCAGCACTTCTAGTCTTGGACTAACACTAACTACACACTCTAAGGTAGCCTAGTTCACAATGTATTCTGCCCTATTCAGGACCATCGGTCTATACAGCTATTGTAATCCAAGCTTTACTGGACTCTCCCGCGTGAAAGTCTACCCCTCAACCCTATGTGTGTTTCACTTAAGCTTGAAAAAAGCAAGTTCCAGATGTTTCTAACAAGCCTTAAGACCCCTTTATTTATTTTGCTGGGTCACAACACAAACTAGAAGAAAACAAAAGTGCATTTGTGGTACACAAAATCCAGCCGCTCTAAAGCCAAGCCTTAAAATTGTTTTAAAATAAATCACCATGGCAACAGAAATAGCTACAAAATAATTAACTTTAGACTCTAAGAAAACCCACCTGTTATTAACTCAAAAACCATAAATTCAAATTAACAATGATTTTAAAAAAATATACATGAATCTTATAGTTTGCATCACATTATTTTCTTCCTTTTTGTTGTCAAGATGAAGAATATTTCCATTTATATTTCAAGCTTTTTGATATGCTTTTACAAACCCAGATGGGGGTTGTAATTTACTGCATTAAATAAAATAGAACTCCTGTTGCCAAGGGAGACACAGATAAAGAAAAATCCAGAAGGGAGTCAGTGATTGTCTGGGTGTGCCAGAGAGCGAATTGTTCAACATACTTGTAGGAAATTCTGCAAGACTACTGGGAATTGAGTCGCGTTTTCTCTGAAGTTAATGTAACCGTGAATTCAGTTTGCAGCTTGCTTTCAATGTCTTGGGCAGAGGTATCAGCGGAAGGAAACAAGAATAGCAAGTGAATACACAGAAGTTCACCAGAAGGAAACTTGTTGCAGCTGTGCCAGCCGGAGCAAGAAGTCTTGATGTGGTGATGGTGGCAAATCTTTGCTAGGACATTATTTGTAAGGATATTATTCCTGACATAAAAGGGGTAGCTGGAATCCTTTTCTGGTGTTCAAAATGAAATCTTTCCAGCCTTTTTGTCTCTTGCAATATAATTCAGGCCTTTTTCTCCTTAGAATTGTAGAATCTGTGGGATTTTACAGTACAGAAGGAGGCTGTTTGACCCATCCTGTCTGTACTGGCTCCCAAAAGAGCTACTCAGGCAGTCCTATTCTCCGACCCTATTTCTGTAGCTCTATGAATTCATCTCTTTCAAATTTATATCCAGCTCTCAATGGGGCTTCCTGTGGAATCCACCTCCACGTCTCTCCAAGGCAGTGCATTCCAAATCCTAACAATTCTTTGCATAAAAAAGTTGTTCCTCACTTCAGTCCTAGTTGTCATATGCTGACAGTCATGAAATTGTGATCCCTAGATGCTGGCATACTGACTTGTGGAAACAGAATGTCTTTCTTTACCCTGTTAAAATTGTTCATAATTTTGAACACCTCAATAAGGTCACCATAATCTTCTGTTACAACGAAAATAAGCCTAATTTCTCTAATCTTGTATCTAAAATCTTTCATTCCTAGTATCGTCCTAATAAATTTCATTTGAACTCTCTCCAGGGCTTTCATATCCTTCCTTAAATAAGGTGCCTTCAATACTCTAAATGTGGTTTGACCAGTGATTTGTAGAGGTTAGCATCACTTCCATGTTATTATGCTTAATGCCTCTGTTATAAAGCCAAGGATCCTTTTAAACTTTCTCAACAAGTGCTTCAGCTTGCCTGGCCACCTTCAGGGCACCATGCACATGAACCCTAGGTCCTTCTGCTCATGTTCTGCCCTCAAAGTTGTACCATTGCACCTGTATTGTATCTCTGTGTTTCTTCTACCAAAATGCACTACCTTACATTTCTCTGCATTGAAATTCATCTGCCAGGTCATTTGGCCAACTTGTCAAAGTCCCTCTGAAGTCACTCAGCATCATCTTCACAATTCACTGTTTTCCCTAGCTTAGTTTCATCTGCCAATTTAGGGAATTTGCCTCAATACTCATATCCAAATATTTCATAAAATCAGAAAAAGCAAGGGTCCCAACACCAATCCTTGGGGAATCCCACTTTCAACTTGGCTCTAATCAAAGAAATGCCCATCTATACCTACCTGCTGTTTCCTGTCTTTAAGACAACTTCTAATCCATGCTGACAAAGACCCATCAATCACAGATACTTCTAATTTGCTAACCAATCTGCCATGTGACACAGTATCAAATGCTTTCTGGAAGTCCCAATGTACAGCATCCACAACAGTACTGTCATCCACTGCCTGTTTAGCTTATCAAAGAACTCTGTTAAGTTTGTCAGTCATGACCTGCTCTTGACAAAGCTATGTTGACTGTCAAGTATTAACTTATTTTTCCTTGTAAGTGTATATATACCTTATACCGTATTATGGCCTTCATCAGTTTTCCCACTATTGATGTTTAAAAAATGTTTGTTCTTTGTGTTAAATGTACATCTGCATATTCTTGAGAATGTGTTCAGTAACTGACCTCTATGATAATTTTTTTTAAAAAAACTAAGTTAATCTCTATCCAGCCAGGTTTCCGCCTGGGGTCAGTATTACCAAGGGCTGGGATCATAACACAAATCAAATCTCCCTTATGTCCAAAAATCTGAAAGTTTATGAAGCTACAATGGATTCTTACTCAATAATTATTTCAAACAGAGAGAGAACGATTCAGGAAAAATAAATAATAGTTTCTAGCAGCTGTCAGTTTGATTGCTTGCAAATATCATGCTTAAGACCCAGATGTAGATTTTTTGTTAGTAACAGTAAACTATAGTGACAATGCTTGTTATAACACAAGTGGTGACGCGATCCCAATTGTTTATCTTTTATCCACCTGTCATTGTCTCTGCACTAGATATGAAGTGCTAAAATATCAGTAAATAAGTGATGTAATGGAATGGATAAGGTACACCAGTAAGTTTTTTCGTTTTGAACTGACTTCTTTTTTCCCCCAATGAGGACATTGGGTTCGCCTTCTTTTAATAAGAGATAATTAAAATGACAAAAGCAAGTTGTCCCATACTTTTGAAGATAAATCCATGTTATGTAGGTGTTTTACTTACAGTCCTTTCAAAAAGGTATTGGCCAAATTAGGCTAATCTCTTTCCATTATTACAAAGTCTGTCATTTTGAAATTTAAGTTCCCAATAGCTGGGTTGTCCATTGGCAAATATGGTGAATTCGTATTTTACTATACATTTTGGGATCGTGAAAGGTAAGTTATCCAACCATACCTTTATTCCTTCTATCAAAAGCCTTCTTTATATGATAACTTAGATATCTTTAAAGTTCTTTAAAGAGAATTCTTTTTCAAAAAAAAAAGCATCTGTAAAGGACATGGATCAGACTCTCTAATTTAAGGTTTTATAACAAGAAAGCATTATGGGATAGCAAGGGACAGTTTAATTTACACATTACATATGATCAAATACAATGGTAAGCCCTCATTTATGACTTATTCCTTAAAGGTCCCGTAACTTCTGGTGGAAGCAATGATGTAGTGGTCGTGATTCTGGACTAGTAATCCAAAGTCCCAGATTAATATTCTGGGGATATATATTTGAATCCCAACATGGCAGATGCTGAAATTTGAATTCCATTTTAAAAAAAAGTCCGGAATTAGAAACTGGTATCAAGGCAACCAGCTGCTTGGTTGATTTTCATCAACGCCGAACTGTATCCTTACCCTGTCTTGTCTACATGCAATTCCAACCCCAAGGCAATGCAGTTGACTTTTAACTACCCAATGAAATAGCCTAGCAAGCCTCACAGTTCAATTAGGAATGGACAATAAATACTGGCCTACCTAGCAATACCTATATCCCTGTACTGAAGAAGAAGAAGAAATCGGCTTACGACCATTTTCTCATGGACAATCGAGCGCGGGCAATTAATCGCCTTGTCAGTGACACTATTATCCCCAGAACAAGTAGACAAAGAAAATCCTTGTTAATTTTGTTTAACGTCTATGTACCATGCAGGTCAAGTTCCCTTTTATCCAGGATATAACGTTATTAATATATTCGCATAATCTGGGAGATGTAGTTCCAACAGCTTCCCACAGATCATCAGCGCCGCACTGTCGAAGGGTCAGTGCTGAAGGCGCATCACATTGTCAGAGGATCAGTGCTGAGGCAATGGGCGCTGCACTGAAGATGCAGAAATACATCAAAGATCCTTAGACAGCACCTTTCAAACCTACGACCACTTGCATCTAGAAGGACATGGGCAGCAGTTACATGGGAACACCATCCCCTGCAAGTTCCCCTCCAAGCCGCTCACCATACTGACTTGGAAATATATCTCCATTTCTTTACTGTTGCTGGATCAAAATCCTGCAGTACCCTTCCGAACATGGTTAGTAAGTTTGTGGATGATGCCAATGTTGGTGGTATAGTGGACAGTGAAGAAGGTTATCCAACATTACAAAGAGATCTTGATCAATTGGGTCAATGAGCTGAGGAGTGGCAGATGGAGTTTAATTTGGATAAATGAGAGGTATTGCATTTTGGTAAAACAAACAAGGTCAGGACTTATACAATTAAAAGTAGGGCCTTGGTAGTGTTGTACAGCAGCGAGACTAAGGGGTTCAGGTCCATAGATCTTAGAAGTTTCATCCCATGTAGATAGTGTGGTTAAGAAGGCATTTAGCACACTTGCTTTCATTGCTCAGACCTTTGAGGTTGGGAGTTGGGATGTCATGTTGAGGTCGTACAGGACGTTGGTGAGGCCTCTTCTAGAGTACTGTGCCCAGTTCTGGTCGCCCTATTATAGGAACAATATTATCAAGCTGGAGAGGATTCAGAAAAGATTTACCAGGATGTTGCTGGGAATGGAGCATTTTGGTTTATAAGGAAAGGATGGGCTGGGACTTTTCCCTGGAGCATAGAAGGTTGAGGGGTGACCTTACTGAGGTTTATAAAATCATGATGTGTATAGAGATGGTGTTTGACAGGTGTTTTTTCCCTAGAGCGGGGGATTTCAAGACTAGGGGCATATTTTTAAGGTGGGAGGAGAAAGATTCAAAAAAGGACATGAGAGGCAACATTTTTACACAGAGAGTGGCTCGTGTGGAATGAACTTCCAGAGGAAATGGTGGATATGGGTATAGTTACAATGTGTAAAAGACATTTGGATAAGCACATGAATAAGAAGGGTTTGGAGAGATGTAGGGACAAGTGCCAGCAGGTGGGACTCATTCACTTGAGGGTTTATGATTGGCATAGACAGGTTGGACTGAAGGGTCTGTTTCCATGCTGTATGACTCTATAACTACACCCTGTAACAGAATAGAAACTGAATAGGATAATAATAAATAATATGATTTTAATATCAACTTATCATTGTGGGCTCATGCTTGTGCTTTGTGTCTTTTTCTTGTGTAGGCCAAGAAACTTGATGAGAGCATTGAAGAAATGTTAATCAGACTGGATGAATTTTGTGCAATGCTTGAGATGGTAAGTATTTCAATATTTTTGTTTAAACAGAATATTTAAGGAACAGTGATCATTTTCTCATAAGGTTTAGGATGACTGTGGAAAAGAAAAATGTACAATCCAAAATAAGAAGAACAGAGCCGGACCGGATAAACTGGAGCCAAACATTAGCAGGAGAAACTAGCTGAACAATGCATTTCCTCCAAAGAAGAGATGATTTGGAAGTAGTTAGGTGTATTTCCTCAAAAGAGAAAAATAGGGCAAACAAATTTAGAGCTACCTGAATTGAAGAGGAGATAGCAATTAAGATAAAAGAAGAAAAACAGTGCTTTTGACAGATGTCAGGTAGAAATTACAATTGACAATTTGGCTGACTATGGAAGGTTCAAAAAGGAGGTGAGAAAGCAAATAAGAGAAGCAAGGAGGGATTATGAAAAGAGATTGGATTAAAAGGACATCCGAAAGCCTTCTCTATGCATATAAATAGTATCCGGGTGGTAAAAGGAGCTGATTAGGGACCAAAAGGGGATTAAGACATGAAAGCAGAAGTTAAATGCATACTTCGCATATCCCTTTACAAGGGAAACAGATGCTATACAAGTCTTGATGATGGAAAAGGAAATTCAGTCACTAGAGCCAAAATTGAGGCAGCATTGGATAGATTATCTATACTCAAAGCCAACAAAGCACTGGGACCGATGAAATGCATCCAATTTACTGAAGAAATTGCGGAGACACTGGCCATAATTTTTCAGTCTTCATTATACTCAGAGGTTGTGCTGATCCAAATGTCTTTTAAACATTGTAACTGTACCCACATCCACCATTTCCTCTGGAAGTTCATTCCACACGAGCCACTTTCTGTGTGAAAATGTTGCCTCTCATGTCCTTTTTTGAATCTTTCTCCTCCCACCTTAAAAATATGACCCTGTAGTCTTGAAATCCCCCACTCTAGGGAAAAAACACCTGCCAATCACCAGACGACTGGACAATTGCAAACATAATGCCTTCATTTAAAAAAGTGTACAAGGATAAACCTAGTGATTACAGATGCAGTGATGGGAAACTTCTTGAAACAATAATTCAGGACAGAATTAATCGTTTAATGGACAAATGTAGGTCAATTAAAGACAGCTAGCATGAAATTCTTAAGGTAAATTGTTTAATTTACTGGATTTGTTTTGATGAAGTTTGAGCAGAGAAGGGCGATGAGGATAATGCTGTTGATGTGGTGTACAAAGGTGTATGATATAGTGCCACATCATCGATTTGAGAACAATTCTAGAACTTGTTGATTAAAAGTGACAGAAATACCACGAATACAAATTGGATGAGTGATGAGTAACAGAGTACTAGTTAATTGGTTTTTTTTGGGTGGAGGTGGGTTTGGAGTTCCCTGCGATTGGAATTTAAATCCTTGCTTTTCCTGATATACATTAATGAACTAGATGTTGGTGCACAAAGAACAGTTTCAGTGTTCATGGAAAATACAGAATTTGGAAGAATTGTGAGGAGGAAGGGTAGTTGATCTGAGGAACACTTTACCGCAGAGGGCTGAGTCAATAAGTATATTCAAGGCTGAGACAGACAGATTTTTAATAGTTAGGGAATCAAAAGGAAAAGGCAGGAAAGTGGAGTTAAGGATTATCAGATCAGCCATGATCTCATTGAATGGCAGAGCAGACTCGATGGGCTAAATGGTCTACTTCTTCTCCCATGTGTTATGGTCTTATGGACAGTATAGTACTTCAGAAGGACATTGACAATTGGTAGAGTAGGTAGAAGTTCAAAACAGAGAAGTATGAGGTGATACGTTTTGATACGAAGAACATGAGAGACTTAAGGATACTACTCTGAAGGGTGTAAAGAAAAAGACAGACTTGGATGTATATGCTTAAATTATGATAATGCTGTCACTTTAAAAGGTTATTTTGTCCTGTTTCTTTTTGAAGATAGGTTGTAAGGCAGAGGTACCAAACAAGCTACCTGAAGATGACTTAAGGTCTTTAGGTCTTTGAAAATTTCTATCAGATCTCCTCTTCACCTGAATGGGTGTGGCCAGTTGTCAAAGATCCAAATTTCTGGGTTTTGATGTTTTTTTAGTAACATCAGAAGCTTTTTTGGGTCTCAAAAGAGTAGGAAGCTTCAGTAAATTTCTCTTGGCTGCAACACTTTCTGAATTTGCTGTTGATGTTTCTTCCTCCTGGATTGGAGAACTGCATGTAAGAATCTGTATCTAAATTTGCCTTTTTGCCAAGGGGTGTGTTTATGGGATGTTACTATAGTGGAACAGTAAATTAGTAATAGGTACTGAACCTTTCATTCTGTTAAGTTCTAAATTCCTCTTTCTTTTGTTTGTATTTTAACTGTAGTGTATAAATAAATTGTGTTTTGCTTAACGTTGAATAATTTGACCAGTCGCATCGCAGCTGGAACTTGATATCTACCTTTAAAGTAAGAAAATGGTAGTGTCTAGGCTGCCTTATAATATTTTGAGGGCTCTGGTCTGGTCCATAACAAAATTATTAAGGTGACAAAATGGGCAGAGGCAGCAGTTTATAAACATTTTCTCAGGCTTTATTAATAGAGATGTAGAATACAAGAGAAAGGAGATTATTCTGAACTTGTATAAAACACTTATTAGAATTCAGCTGAGTATTGTTTATAATTCTGGGTGCTTTAGGAAGGCAGTGAACACATTTGGAGAATGTGCAGAAAATGTTTACAAGAATGTTTCAGGGGATGAAAAGTCTCAGTTATGAAGATACATTGGAGAAGTTGGAACTTTTCCTTGGAGGCAAAAAAGCAAAGAGAAGATCTGATAGAAAAATATCAAAGTCATGTGGGGTTTGGACAGAGTAGACGGGGAGAAAAACTGTTCCCACTTGTAAAAGAATTGGAGAATGAGAGGGCGCAGATTTAAATTGTTTTATAAAAGAAGCAAATGCGATATGAGAAAATAATTTTACACAATGTGTAATTAGGGTCTGGAAAGTACTGCCTAGAAGAGTGAAGGCAGTTTCAATTTAGGTTTGATGCATTCATTCAGGAAGACATTAGATATTTATTTGAATAGAAACCATGTGCACAATTAGAGGGAAAAGGCAAGAGAATAGCACTGTGATAATAAAAACCGAAAGAACTGCAGATGCTGTAAATCAGGAACAAAAACAGAAGTTGCTGGAAAAGCTCAGCAGGTCAGTTCTGAGGTAGGGTCTCTGGATCCGAAACGTTAACTCGGATTTTTTCTTCACCGATGCTGCCAGACCTACTGAGCTTTTCCAGCAACTTCTATTTTTGAGCACTGTGATAATGTTCATTTAGAGAGCCTGCTACAGTGGACCGAATGGTTGTCTCCTGCATCATTCTGTGACGTTGGAAAAGTTAAAATATACATTTTATTTCATTTTTTAAAAAAAGATAAATTATATTCTAATGCATGAGAGGTATATAGTTAATGCTGCCTATAAATTCAGGTGGGATTTTCAAACATGGCCTGCAGCAGCTCAAGGTGCAGCTCAAAATCACCTTCCTGAGGGCAATTAGAGATGGGCTTGGCTTTGCCAGAAGCATTCACATTTCAAGAACAAATAATACGATAAAGAACATGGTGTTGTGTTGAGTTTTCAGCAGGTTTGGCCAATGTTCTAAATGAAGAAGGACCTCCATACAGTATATTGCTGGGTTATGGTGATGTGCACTAATTGTGATGAGATGTATATAATTAATATATACAGCAAACTTTCCTTTAAATCGGCACCTATGAGACTAGGAATGTGCCGGTTGATCAAATATGCCGCATAATCAAGATGTCCGCATAATCAATGTTAAAAACAAACACTAAGTAATAAATACATAATGCAGAGGATATACACATCACTGTTATACTTTATTTACAGCATAAATCACTTCAATAATAATGCAACTTTGCCTTAAATAAAACTTAACGGCAGAGAGTCTTCTTACTCGCACCTTCAACTAACTACTTGGACATTGCGGTAGATCATGGTATTTGAGGAGAAATTGACTCAAAATTGAATCAACTGTTGATATTTCGTTTGGCCATTTGATTGAATAACATGTATATTTACATTGAGGTAAATAAATTTTTAAAATTCTAATAATTGGGCAGAATTATTTGGGAAGACGATGGCCTAGTGGTATAATCACTGGCCTGTGTTAATCCAGAGACCCAGATGGCAGACACTTGAATTTGAAATCAATAACAGTCTGAAATTAAGAGTCTAATGATGACTGTGAAACCGTTGTTAATTGTCATTAAAAAGCCCATCTGGTTCAGTAATGTCCTTTAGGGAAGGAAACTGCAGTCTTTGCCCAGTCTGGCCTACATGTGACTTCAGGTGCACAGCAATGTGGTTGACTCTTAACTGCCCTCTGGGCAATTAGGGATGGACAAAAAAGGCTGTTCTAGCCAGTGACACCCTCATCCCTTGAATGAATTTTTAAAAATACAGTAAACTTTGCTGTATTAGTGGTATATAATTTTTGCCATTTAGCGAGACTGCTGGTTCATAAGGTACCAGTTAAAACAAAATTTACTGTATTAACATATTATTTTGGAATTTGGATTTCAAAATGTAGGCAGAAGGGTATTGGCTGCTTCTGGTTCTTTAAAGTCAGAAAGCAGGTGACTGCAGACCCTTGTGGTCTTAAGGGATATTTATACTTTTGGGTTTATGACAGGTAAGGCATACATGTGAGGCCATAAATTTTGTTTTCAGTTCTAAAGAATCTAGGATTGCACATGCTATTTTTAATTCAATTCAGAACATGCCAGGATAAAGTTTAGAATCCAGTTTAGATGCCCTCCAAGGAGGAGGTTAGAGAACAAGTTAGCTCAATGGAAGGCTTGAGTTTGTATAGCTTCCAATTCAGGAGAGTTTGGTTAGAAATCTGCAGGTTATTAGAATTTAGACAGTAGACAGTTAAGGTCCTCAGATTTTTAAAAAGTTCATGTCGGAAAGGACACATCAAATTGTCTTCATAGTCCATGGTAAAGAAATTGGTAGAAGTCGGTTAAGTAGAACCAGAATGAGTTGAGATGGGGGTATAATTTCTCAGGACTTGAGAAATTAACAAATAACTTGGTTTTTATACTTCTGTTACATTGCTAAAGAAAATTTGCAGCCTTTTGAATATGTTTCACTAACTAACCACAAGAAAGATATCTCAGAATACAGAAGAGGCCATCGAATCTGTGAGCTTCTACATTGCGGTTGAGGTCATCAACCAGATAAAACAGTTCACTGTCCTTTGCAGGGGGTCTGGCTTGTGGGTGGAGGGCAAGCAATGTGTGTTTTCTTAACCCACCAGATTGAAAAATATTTATATAGAAAGACCCTCTTCCAGAAAGTATAAGTTAAAATATGTAATTCAGTATACTATGATGTATGAAACAAAATAAAGAAAGGAAAGAAAGCTGGGATTAAAGAGAGAGGAAGCATTTTGCAGCAGATCTCAAAATTCAGGCCAATACATTTATTGATGCCATAACCAAAAGAGAGCACTTCTTGCAAATATACAGAGGCAGATGCAGCCTGACCAAATAGGGACCGATTATGCAGTGGCGGTGATCACAAAAACATGAAGCATTAATGGTAAAGGCTGTTCCTTGTGCATTAATAATGGGAAAAGTGAAAACGGACAGAACTACAGGATGCAATCTACAAATCAACAATAAAAACTCTAGGCAATGTAAAAGAACACAATGTGTCTGTTCGCTATAAACATTTAGTTATGTTTTTAATCCAGATCTCCGATAAAACCATCATTTTTGTAGATTTTCTCTATACCACCTGCACCATATAAATCTTTCCATTAAGTCGGCGATCGTTGTATTCAAGCTATGGTCTTGTTAGATTCACTAGCACACTGTAAATCAAGCCCTGCTATTCCCAGATTTATGGCGAAAGATTAAGATTTTAAAATAAGTATGCATTTCCAAATTTACCTGATTTCTAGATCCAGTTTGATAGAAAGCATACACCAGGTTTCTGTATTGAGCAATAATTACTACTTATTACAAGTAATTAAATTGTAGCTAAAGGTAAACACTTATAAAACATCAGCATATGACACTACTGATTAAAATTCTAATCCTTTCATACACTCTCCCTTACACACACGCACAGACAGGGGAAAGAACACCTGGATGGAGCAGGATAATAAAGAGGAAACAGTGGATGTAATATATTTGCATTTTCAGAAGACGTTTGATAAGGTTAGGTTAAGCTATGTAATAAGGTAAGAACCTGTGATGTTGGAGGCAGTATATTAGCATGAATAGAGGATTGGCAAAGTAATAGAACACTGGAAGTTGGGATAAGGGGGACAGTTGTCAGGATGGTAACCTTCAATGACTGGAGTGCCACTGGGATCACAACTATTTAAATATATATTTATGATTTGGATGTGAAAAGTGGTGTACTATAGCCAGGTTTGAGGATGACTCAAAAATAGGTGGGAAGGCAAGTGGTAGGGATGACTCAAAGAGTCTGCAGAGGGACATAGACAGGTTAAGTGAAAGGACAAAAACTTAGCAGATGGAATAAATATGGGAAATGTGAAGTTATGCAATTTGGCAGGAAGTATAGAAGAACTGGATATTATTTCAACCAAAAAAGACCATAGTAAATTACAGCACAGAGGGATTTGGAGTCCTCATGCGTAAATCTCAAAAAGATGCTAGTTCAGCAGGTAATTTATTTTAAGCAAATACAAACTTGGCCTTTATTTCAAATGGAATGTAATTTAAAGTAGGGAGGTTTTGCCAAATCTATACAAGGCACTGGCCAGACCACAACTGGAATACTGTGAACAGGTTTGGTCCCCTTATCTAAGGAAGGATATGTTGGTATTGGAGACAGTCCAGAGAAGGTTCAGTGGGTTGATTCTGTGTATGGAGGGACTGTCTTTTGAGAAGAGATCAAGTAGGTTGGTCCTGTACACATTAGACTCCACAAGAATGAGAGACGACTCCATTGAAACATAAGATTCTGAGGGGACTTGACAGGGTATATACGAAAAGGTTGTTTCCCCATGTGGGACTGTCTAGGATGAGAGGGCGTAATCTCAGTAAAATTTGTTTGAGTTGGTTGCTTGGGTATTGAGTGACTTGCTTTTCAAAACATGCAGTCATAGTTTCAAAACATTGGTTTTAAAACAGTTCTTTCTCATTTCAGTCCACAATTTAAAAAAAAAACAAAAATAAGAAGACATGGTCCTTACAGTCTGACCAGAGTGTGTGGTTTTAGCAGCACATTCTCCATATATTCTGAAATTGCTGGTCTGGCAACATCCGTGGAGAGAAAGCATTTAACATTTTGAGTCAAGTGACCCTTCTTTAGAATGGTCTGAACAGTTATGAAGAAGGGTCATTGGACTTGAAATGTTAACTCTGCTTTCTCTCCAGAGATGCTGTTGGATCTGCTGAGTTTCTCCAGCAATTTGTTTTTGTTTCAGATTTCCATATCCGCAGTTCTTTATTTTATTTCTATGTCTTCTGTATCGGTTCAATTACTTTTAATTGCCATTGGACAGCGTTTGGACTTGATAAGTGCCAGGTCTACTGATACATCAAGATCTCCTTGAACTGTAGCCTTAGTAATTCATGCTGTATAGTTAGTACTTGTTTCTTTCTTCCTTTTGAAAAGTATACATAAATTTTCCACATGTCTATTATTTGCATGTTTCATCAAACCACTTTTAAAGATTGTACTGTATTTCTTTCTACAGGAACAAAGGTGTCTTGCTGTAATTGTACAGGGCATTGAAAAGGCCACACCTGGAATAATGTATGCAGTTTTGGTCTCTGTCGGTGGAAGGATGCTCTAGCTTTAGAGGGAGTGCAGTGAACTTTTACCAAATGAACTCCTGAAATGGCAGAACTGTCACATGAGGAGAGATTGAGTCAGTCAGGATTGTATTCACTGGAATTTAGAAGAATGAGGGGGGAATCTCTTAGAAACCTGTAAAATTCTAACAGGACAAGTCAGATGCAGAAAGGATGTAAAGGGGTAAATATTTTAGAACTGAGATGAGGAGGAATTTTTTTCACCCAGGGAGTGGTGAGCCTGTGAAATTCACTACCATAGGAAGTTGACGCCAAAGCATTATGTTTTCAAGAAGGAGGTAGATATAGCTCTTGTGGCTAAAGTGACCAAAGGATATGGAGAGATGGCGGGATTAGGGTATTGAACTTTATGGTCAGCCAGAATCATATTGAATGGTGAGCAGGCTGGAGGGGTTGAATGGCCTACTCCTGCACCTTTCTTCTGTTCAATTTAAGTTTTCTTCTATTTATAGCAAAATAGATGGTGTTATCCAGGGTATATAACATTATAACTTTAATATCTAACAAACAAATTTGTAAAAAGAGCTATTTTTAAATACTTAACGGTTCATGTGCTGACAGTGTGCAAACTGTCCCTGGTGCCTGGCTGATTCTGTCAACCATTATAGTGATGTTTCTATGAAGCATTATCTCAAACATATTCTGATTGGGTAAAATAACTTCATTAGGTAACCAAAATTTTCTGTTTTTGACAGATTCGAAGTGATTCATCGCAAATTCTGGATGAAAATGTTCCTCAACTAAAGGTCAAGGCATTGGAAATGAAGAAGGTGTATGCAAAGATTGACAAGATGGAGGTTTGCAACTTTTCAAAATGCACTTGTCACAGCTGGATGGAATTTAATTTCTGACATCCAAATGTCTAAATGTAAAGTAGATCTCAAGTGCTGGTGCTAGTACATGCTTGAGACTTGGCATGAATCCTAAAGCAGATGAGTTCTTTTCCAAGTCCATGCATAGTGTTCTCAAATTAAGCATTACACTTTAGCGATGTACCGCCAGGTGCTCTGTACTATTTAGTCACCTCATTTGGATAGCAGAAGATGTGCCCCAAAGCATTATGGAAACATCCACCATTTACATTTCCCTGGCCATGAGGTTCAAAGAGAAGTGACAGATTTGTTGAAGAGAAATTTAAATCTTGAAAGGCTTACTTCAGAAATGTGACAACGATTTGTAGTTTTATAAGTTATTCTTGATATTCTTTTAGAGGAATCTTTGTGTAATTGTCTTCATGGATAACCATTGTAAGAACCTGAAAACACTTGTAAAAATTGAGGAAGCTGAGTTGTTTTGCTTTGTAACTTCTTTACTTTATATTCCTGTATTTCTATACCGGACCAAAAATCTTTATCCCACATCTTTATTCATTTTCTTCATAACATTAATGCACTCACGGTCCACTCTCCCCAGTCATTTTGTTTTTATGCCAAACATCTTGGCTGAAATACTTTGGAACTGCACACATATTATAATATTCATGGGAATGTAGGAATTTGACTAGGCGCAGTCAGCCTGCCTCACCATTCAATATGATCGTGAATGACATACCTCGCTATCCTGTATACCATTGGTGATCAAAAATCTATCAATCCTTACCTTAAAAATACTCAAAAATGGAGTTTCTGTAGCCCTTTGTAGTAGAGAATGCCTAAGGTTCACAATACTCTGAATCAATAAATTTATCCTCAACCAGACTTAAGTGGCATCCCTGTTATTTTCTTTAATTGTGCCTACTGGTTCTAGACACTTTTAAAGAATTAAAGGTGATGTCATTGAAACCTACAGAATACTTAAAGGTATAGATAAGATAGATGTAGGTAAGATGTATCCCCTGGTTGGGGAGTCTCGAGTGAGGAGGCACAATTTAAAAATAAGGGTGACACCAGTTAGAACCAAGATGAGAAGAAATTCATTGACTCAGAGGGTTGTGAATCTTTGGAAGTCTCTACCCCAGAGGGCTGTGGAAGCTCAATCCTTGAGTATGTTTAAAGTAGAGGTTAATAGATTTCTGATTAACAATGGCGTGGGGTATTAATGGTTTTGGAAATTATGTGGGTCAAAGATATTGTAGTGTTTCATGAGCCATGATCATATTAAATGGCAGAGCAGGCTTGTTTGACTGAACGTCTGACTACTTTTATATTTTATTTGAGAATGGCCTTTTCAATGAGAGGGTAATGAACTTTGAACCAAGTAAATTAAGTTTATGGCATTTGCTAAGCTATCTCTATGAAGAAAGTATCTTTGGGAACTGACAACCATTTACCCAAAAAGCAAAACAACCATTGTCCAACTGTAATATAATTCACACATTTTAAACAGAATGTTGTTTGAAGGGCAGTAATAAGCTAAAAGCAGGCTTTCTTGCGTGCTTGGAGAAGAACTTCACCTTCTACCACCAACCATTTGTAAATTGCAAAGATCTTTTGGCATTTATTTTATACCTTACTGTCTGTACTTAATAATTCAAGACACAGCTTCAATGTTATTTATAAGCATAGTAAATCCATCTGTTGATATTCATCTTAACATTTAAATAGCTTCTAAATTTCACACGTCTAAACAGAAACGATCTTTTGGTTCAAGAAGTACGTTAAATCTTTTACAATTTGATATTTAACGATTCTTTGCTCATTCATCCATCTCTCTTTTTCTGTCTCTGCAGTGACATTATTCAGTGCACATATACAATGCCTCTAAATGAATTTATGTTCAGAATCTCTCAGTAAAATGAGCTGAAAAATCAACAACATGGTATCAAACATACACACAGGGAAAAGTAGTTTCTAGTAACTGATAAATTAATTGAGAACCTATTTTTTTTCTTATTGCATTTCCTCCTCTCCATTGTTTTGAAGTTGTTGGTTAGTTGTTAAGGTGCAGTTTGCTATTAACTCTGTCATTACCCGTATTATCCACACTAGCAACCATGACTAGACTTCACCATGTAATCGAGGGATAGCTGACAACCTGCAGTATTGACCAGTATCCATATGTGCAAATTGGCAGTACTTATACCTGCAACCCATGAAAAGGTGAAGAGCATTATAAGGAGCTGAGCTTGATTCCACTGCTACCCACATACTTTTTTTTGCTCTCCCTTTTCAACCCAGGGATTCTGATATTGTGATCAGGATTGCGATCCTGTGTAGTGTTCTCCTCCTGGTTGGTAGTGAAGTCAGTTGCTGTTCGTTTCCTGGGTGAATAAACTAAGTTGGTGCAGACTGCAGATTGAACTTGAGACCTTCCTGGTTTGTGTGATTTACTTTGTTGATAGGTGTTCTTGTTTGATTCCGTGATATCAGAAAGTTGATGCTGCAGCCTCAAAAAACATGACTCTCCTCTCACCGTTTTTGCTCTTTCAAGATTAAGAAAATCCAATACAAAATTAATTTTGCTGTAAATGTAGAGTTGATGGGAGTCAAACTGCAACTCTTCAACAGAACAAAGTAGAGAAATTAGGTAATTTGTGTATATCAAATTGTTAGATATCTCTGTAACATCTGCCTTCAAATTTCAATAGGATATGCAGCACAAAAACAGGCTGTTTCGCCAACCAATACATGCCAGTGTTTATGTTGCACTGAAGTTGCCTTCCATCTTTTCTCAGTTAATTCTACTACCATAATCTTTTATTCCCTCTTCCTTCACATTCTCCTCATTAATACCAAGTAGTGCTAAATACAAGATTTATAACATTTATACTGACATGAATATGAATAAATGGAAATTACATTGATGCATATAGAACACCACAAACTTTGTTCATATGTTCTGACCTACCTTGAATCACAGAATCATACAGTACAGAAAAGCCCTTTGACCTATTGAGTCTATGTCAACGAAAAAAGCTCTAAATCTCCACTAGTCCCAATTTCCAGCACTTGCCCTATTAACCTTGACTGTTATGACATTTCAAGTGCTCATCCAAGTACTTTTTAAAGGTTGAGGTTTCCCACCTCAACTACCCTCCCAAGCAGTGTATTCCAGATTTCCACCATCCTCCGGGTGAAAAAACTCCTCAAATTTCCTCTAACCTTCTGTCTTTCACCTTAAAACTATACCGTCTTGTTATTAATGCTTCAACTAGAGGCAAACAATTCTACTTTTTACCAGAAATAATGGGCAAAATAGTGAAGCTGTATAATACTGGAGCCCTGATGCAACTTTTGGTGAAAATAGTAATTTATATGTTTGGTGTAGCAAATATTTTATGGATCTTGTAACTCCTATTGTAGACTTTTGTGAAGATGGTTGGACAGAATGCAGCTACACTTGAGCAACAAGTGATCCAGGCAGAAAAGGACTGTGGAAACTTGCCTCATGCTGTTCGTAGATTTCTACATTCAATTAGTGCACCTTCATTTCTAAATGTAAGCAAAGTTATAAAGCAGAAAATATAGTTTTGTTTGATACGTTTTAATTATTCTCTTCATTGATTCACTGTAACAGTTTTCAACATTAGATGATAAACGTCTAGTTCCTTGATTTAAGTTTGTCAGAATATGTAAGTGAGATTGGACCTGGCCCAGCCTAATACCATTGATATTGCAGTTTTCATTTTTATTTTGCAGGTGGTCATGGTGGGGATGCGCGGTTAGGGGCGCAGTCTTCTGATTTTTTTCATTGCTGAGCAAGTTAGCAGTCTGTTCATGTATATGCAGCTATATTTCAAATTTTGCTTCTCTTCAATCGTTTAGCATGTTTTTCTGTTTTTTTTTGTGTTGCAGAAGAAATGCAGCTCACCTAAACAACAGAACACAACGTATGAGCTACCCAGTCTGTACAGAACTGAGGCTTATTTTCCTGAGAGTTCTAATGGGACTTACTTCAGCAAACCAAAAACTTGATTGTAATAATGCTTCCCACAAGCTAGGACACTATTCATCAAAAATATGCCATTTGCATTTGCACAAAGAACAAAACTGAGAATATTACTGCAAGTCTTCTACAGTTTGTTTCATCATCTAGTTCAGTATGGATGAAAGGTGGTATGTGTGTTTTTAATTTTATGGAGATATTTTCCATGAAACATAACATTACTAAGACAAACAGATTTAAATACTGTAATATTCAATTTTTGGCATACTCTAGTACTGAAAGGTTCCAAAACGTGTATTTGGCAGTTGTCGCCATCTGCCAGTGCTGTATGTTATACAGAACCTTAGTCAGATACCATAATACATATCCAAGTCACAGATCAGTAAGGCTGGGACTTTACACACAGCTTAGATGTCTGGGTGTGTTTTCCCCACTTGTGCCCAGCTACCATATAATAGTGGGTGGGCCATTAAGTAATTCAAGTAGAGATTTCCATCTTCAGCTGGATGGAAGTTCTACTCTGAGTACTTCTGGTAGGTCAAGTGGCTGGCAACTCTCTGGTCGCAGCAATGCCGCTCACATCTGGGGCGGCACGTTGGCTCAGTGGTTAGCACTGCTGCCACAGCGCCAGGGACCTGGGTTTAGTTCCACCCTGTCTGTGCGGAGTTTGCACATTCTCCCCGTGTCTGCGTGGATTTCCTCCGGGTGCTCCGGTTTCCTCCCACAGTCCAAAGATGTGCAGGCTAAGTGGATTGGCCATGTTAAATTGTCCCATAGTGTCCAGGGATGTGTAGGTTAGGTGGGTTATAGGGGATGGGTCTGTGTGTGTGCTTCGAGAGTCGGTGTGGACTTGTTGGGCCAAAGGGCCTGTTTCCACACTGTAGGGATTCTATGATTCTATCTGAGATCACAGCTGAAACTTCAACCAGTCAGTGCTGGAGCTGCAGTTAAGTAGGGAAGGTATTGCTGGTGAAATGTGTGAAGGGCAGGGGTGAAATGGCACTAGAGGAACCAGAAGGTGGATTGTGTGGAATGGGTGGGGACCTGTAAATGTGATACCCAACTGCCAGCTGTCCCTTGCTCACAGACATGAGAAGTGAAAGTTTCTGGGCCTTTCACTTGACATGATTCTCTGACTGCCACAGAAAAACTTGTGGCTAGGGCAGGGGTTCGCTCTTGAATCACCACAGCAGGAGAGGTGCTCAATTTTATACCCTCTGCCTGTCTCCAATCCACTCAGGTGGGAGCACAGAATTTAGCCACAGGCTTCATCATGGTATTTCTTTTGTCTTTTAACTTCCTCAATAATGCAAGGAACACAGATTAAATTAGCATACAATGAATCTGCAAGGGCATATTTGAATCCAGAAATAAAATCTATATGTGTCGTTCTTAATTGTGTGAAAGGAAGTACCTTGAAAATCAAGTATTCATTGGTATGTAAACCCAATTTAAGCTTGACACATTCTGCAAAACCTCTAATAAAGCATCTTGATTTCAAATTCCTGATGTACCCATAACACTTAAGTTTATAACCTTGATTTGAGAATAAAATAATCATTAATCAATATGGATGAACAATGTAGCACAAGAACACTTTGCCTGCCATGAAGAGAAGATTTGTAATTTTGCTTTCCAGTAAAGTTCTCAAATCTAATGTCTTTTGTTTTTTTCCAAAAAACTTGTTCACTGTCATAGGATATAAAGCTGAATCACCCTAATGACTGTGGTAAAACCAAAATGTGAATATGGTAGAGGAAAAGAAATCAGAGTAAAAAAAATAGAGAAAATGAAGTACTGTGTAGAGAGAATACATTCGTTAAGAGTGTCATGGAGTCAAGATGCAGATGGCTACACAGGTTGTGCAGACTTTGCTCATATTGATATTCAAACAATTCACATCCAACTATTTCAGCAAAGTTCTATGTGTCAGAAAAAATAAAATAACTTCTTTCCCTTTTTTCCATGGTGGTTTGTATTGTCCAACAGAAGCAATATGATTGCTCCAAATTTTCACGATTGAATTGTAATAAAAAGAACAGCTGACTTACATCATTACAATGATGGACAAGAAATATCTGTTTAAAACACACTTCCTGTCAACTAACTGCATTATAATTCTCAGTGATGTAGAAGCAAAGAAAAGCCCTTCTGCCCATCAAGTTTTGCAGCCATGGGCAGAAATTTGGCAAGTTATAATACAATTGACAGACGTACAGACTCCAATGAAACTACAATGGAAATGCTTTCAAAGGTTAGTTGAGTATATTTGGTACAAGAGATAAATAATGAATACATTTTTAATGAACAGATTTACATTCTAAAAATAAAGCTATGTTCCATGTTTGCATAAATTCATCTAGAATCAAACTTCATTTATCAGCTGCTCTCAGGGATGTAGGGTATCCAACCCATGGAAAATCTGTCTGTGTTAGCCAACATGACCAAATTTGACTCCAACTACTTTAGAGACAATGTCGTTGTCACAAAATGTACCATTTAAAAACTGACAAGTTGCTCAAGATTTGCACTTGAGATTCACGCAGTTGCAATAATTTATTTTCTATGTAGTATGTATAAAATGTTGGCAGCGATATACTTAAAAATGTAGTTTATTATTTCACATAGTTTTGCAGAGCAAACATATTTTGTACTGAAACGTTTCACATCATTGTTCAGTATAAGTGACCTTGTTATCTATGCAAGCTAACCCTTCCATAACGCTAATAATTGGCAGAATACTTGTTTATTTGTATAGAATACAAAATAACACAGCCAGAATTGAAGTACAGACATATATTGAGCATTGCTTCTTCTTGTAGTACCAGGATACAACTACCAGATATTCAGCATGGGAAAATTGCTGGATTTCATATTGAAATTGGGTATTGCATATTGCTTAAAGGTGATTATGTAAATCAATGAATTTCAGTAGCTAAAAACGCCTATGTTGCTAATTTCATTTCTGACAAATATGTAGATTGGATAACATTCTATTATTGTGTTTTAGATGTAAATCTTTACTATATAAAGCTAAAACACTAAACTATAATATAAAAGTGTTATAATCTTTACATCTTGGTCCAAAATTAATATTGTTATCTTACCAACTAATTCATATAATGCTAGTTTCTGATAAGGTAAAGAAATGCATTTTCTTAATCATTCCAATTTGAAAACTGCTCCAAGTTAATGTGTCCAATTTTTTTCTGAAGTTGCTTGTTTATTTTATGATGTGATACATTTTACATTAGCTGTAGCATAATTGGAAAGGACACTCGATTATCTATCTGCTTCATACTATATGATGTGTTCATTTTCTAAACTGGTGCCGGTATGATATATCCAGCGAACTGAAATTTTGTAGTACCAGGTGTTGGACCATTCTGGTTTATGGCCATGATTGTTTCTTTCTCTCAATATGTAACTTTTTTTCAAAACTACATTTGAAGTTTCTAGCCAAAGCAGCAGGACTGGCTTAAAACTGAAGCCCCCCTTCAAAACCAGTACCCGTGTGCTGGTTGCAAGTACTGTATATGAAATTCTACAATCCAGTGACAGTATGTTCCTGTTCAGGTGAGGGGCAAGGCTGGTAGGTGTAAGGAATGCTGAATAACTATAGAGAAATTGCGGTTCTGGTTAAGAACAAGATGGAAGCATATGTCAGGTATAGACAGCAGGGATCGAGTGAATCTTTAGAAGACTATAAAGGCAGTAGAAATATACGTAAGAGGGAAATCAGGAGGGCAAAAAGGGGACATGAGGTAGCTTTGGCAAATAAGGTTAAGGATAATCCAAAAGGATTCTACAAATACAGTAAGGACATAAGGGTAAATAGGGAGAGAATAGGGCCCTTTAAAGATCAGCAGGCCACCTATACGTGGAACCGCAGGAGATGGGTGAGTTACTAAACAAGTATTTTGCATCAGTGTTTACCATGGAGAAGGATATAGAAGCTAGAGAACTTGGGGAAATAAATAGCGACATCTTGAAAATGTCCATATTACAGAGGAGGTGGTGTTGGATGTCTTAAAACACAAAGGTGGATAAATCCCTGGGACTTGATCAGGTGTACCCTAGAACTCTGTCGGAAGCTAGGAAGGTGCTGGAAGATTGGAGGTCGGCTAATGTGGTGCCATTATTTTAAGAAATGTGGTAAATCAAAACCAGGAGTCTATAGACCGGTGTGCCTGACATTAATGGTGGACAAGTTGTTGGAGGGGATTCTGAGGGACAGGATTTACACGCATTTGGAAAGGCAAGGACTGATTAGGGATAGCCAACATGGCTGTGTGTGTGTGGAAAATCGTGTCTCACTAATTTGAGTTTTTTGAAGAAGTCACAAAGAGGATGGAAGAAGGCAGAGCAGTGGACGTTGTCTATCTGTACTTCAGTAAGGAGTTCAACAAGGTTCCTCATGGTTATTGGTTAATAAGGTAAGATCACATGAAATGCAGGGAGAACTAGCCCATTTGGACGCAAAATTGGTTCAAAGGTACGAGACAGAGGATGGCTTTTCAGACTGGAGGGCTGTGACCAGCAGTGTGCCATAAGGTTTGGTGCTGGGTCCACTGCTTTATGACATTTATATAAATGATTTGGATTTGAATGTAGGAGGTATGGTTAGTAAGTTTGCAGTTGACACCAAAATTGGTATAGTGGACAGAGAAGGTTACCTCAGAGTACAAGGGGACCTTGATCAGATGGGCTGATTGGCCGAGGATTGGCAGATGGAGCTTAATCTAGACAAATATTAGGTTCTACATCTTGGTAGGGCAAATCAGGGCAGGACTTATATACTTAATGGTAAGATCCCAGGGAGTGTTGCCGTTCAAAGAGACCTTCGGGTGCAGGTTTATAGTTCCTTGAAAGTAGAGTCACAAGTAGACAGAGTAGTGAAGAAGGTGTTTGGTACGCTTGCCTTCATTGGTGAGTACATTGTGTATAGGAGATGGGAAGTCATGTTGTGGCTGTACAGGACATTGGTTAGGCCACTATTGGAATACTGCATTCAGTTCTGGTCTCCCTGCTTTAGTACAGATGTTGTTAAACTTGAAAGGGTTTAGAAAAGATTTACAAGGATATGCCATGGTTGGAGAGTTTGAACTTTAGGGAGAGGCTGAGTAGGTTGGCGATATTTCCTCTGAAGCATCAGATACTGAAGAGTGACCTTACAGAAGTTTATAAAATCATGAGGGGTGTGGCTAGGGTGAATAGCCAAGATCTTTTCCCCAGGGTAGGGGAGTCCAAAATTAGAGGGCATAGGTTTAAGGTGAGGGGGAAAAATTTAAAAGGGACCGAAGGAGCAACTTTTTCATGCAGCGGGTGCTGCGTGTATCGAATGAGCTGCCAGAGGAAGTGGTGGAGGCTTACAACAATTAAAAGGCATTTGGATGGATATATAAATAGGAAGGGTTTACAGGGATATGGACCAAATGGGACTAGATTAATTTAGGATATCTGGTCAGCATGGACGAGTTGGACCAAAGGGTCTGTTTCTGTTCTGTACAACTCTGACTCTATGACTAACTATTCACAAATAGGAATAATGGTAACATCAAAAAAAGGAGCAGGAATAGGTGATTTGACTCTTCGAAACTTCTCTGCCATTCACGAGGATCTGGCTGATCATCCAACGAAGTACCCTGTTCCTGCTTTCTCCCCATTCTTTTGATCCCCTTTGCCCAAAGTTCAGTGCTTTGGCTTTAGCTGCTTTCTGTGACAGAGAATTCCACAGGCTCACTAAAATTCCTCAATCTCCCTCCTCAAATTGAAGTCGTTCATTCATAATTTCTACATACATGAGAAAGAAGTCTTAGATCGAGGGGAATCAAATGTACTAAATCTCCAAGGATAGATGATATTTATAGCAGCCAAAAATATTTAGGTCAGACATTTGCACAGCATTGCAATGATTCCCTTATACTTGTCAAATAGGAAATAGTAGAAGAACATCTGGCCCTTTGAGCTTGTTCCTCCATCCCACAAGGCTGGTCTACCTCAATGCCATTATCCCACACTATCCCCACATCTCGAAATCAATTAATTTCTGTCTTGAACTAACTCCTTGACTGAGTCTCCACAGTTGTCTAGTACAAAACAATTTGGAAGATTTACACTGTATAAGAAATTCCTCTTTCTCATTTCGTTCCTAATGGGCCCTTTATTCTCAAACATTGTTCCCTAGTTCTAGACACCCCCAACCATGGAAACATCCTCCCTGCATCTATTAAGCTCTATAAGAAATTTCTTTTTCAATGAGATCATCTCTCATTCAATTCCCAAGTGGTTCATCAATACATGGAATATGGTCAAACTACATTTGAATCCTAGATGACTTAAAGATGTGTTGTCACACCAAGAAGCTAGGTTTAATTTTGATTGTGGCTGCCTGCCCACTTCACAAAGGAAGTTATGTTTTATGTACCACATTAGATTGTGAATGTAAGCAAGATACCATGCAGGGCATCTCAATGGAGGCTGAACATACGTTGCTCAATGATCCTAGTTACTCTAGTAAGGATTACCTAGATGATAATTGAGAATGGGAATCCTAGCCAGTGCATGTGTCTCTCTTTCTCAACACTTCTAGCCCAATCTGATAGCACACAAAGACCAATTCTGTATCTCTTATCATTGCCTTAGTTGAAACCCAAGTCAGCAAAGTCTCTTTCTCCATTGGTTTGGCATCTATTTTTACCTGATTATGTGTGTTAAGTACTTTGGAATAATTTGCTATATGAAGTGTATAATCTAATTGCAAATTATTGTGATTTCTTTCTTTTGGGTTTCACATATTGGTTGTGATTCTTAACCATTATGCCCCAGTTGGTTTTAATATTTCCATAAGCCTCTCATCTGTGCAGACAACAGAAAGCCTCCTGCTATCCTTAAATCAGATTATGACATTCCAACGTAAGCCCTGTTTTTAAGGACATGGACTGTTGGCTATTGCATGAGGCAAAAAAAAAACCCTAAAAGTATGACTTTTCTAAAGTAATGCCTCCCTTATGTACCTTACACTAATGTTGGATAGAAGATGAAACAATACTGAGACAGAGCCATCTCAAAGATATTTTTTGACAGTATAGTGATGAATTGGATTGTTTCCATACATTCTAGTATGTTTTATTTCCAGAAGTATCATTCAAAATTTACAGGACATTGATAGTGTTGATCATTGCTATTGTCCCTTCCTCATTTATAAATGCCTTTATAAATTTAATTAGAATTTTCTTTGTTATCTTCAGTTGATTGCTGATTCGGTACCTAGAAACAGCAAATGCCATAAGTAGAATGAGAGAATTAGATTTTGGTTACTTTTCACTGTTTAAATATCTGGTTCTGCTTATTCACTTTCCCCTCTACTCTGCTGTTTGAAAGCTATTTGACATCTTGCTAGGATATAGTTCTGCATATGCAATCCACTGTCATGTTCCAAGTGGCCATTGAGATGAAGATATAGCATGTTTATGTTCACAACTTTTCTTTTGTTGAACACCATTCACATTCAAGACTTGTTTCTGGGAAATTGTATTCATTGAATGAAGGCAAATAGGACTGGTACAAGCACCGTAAACCTACAGTAGAAAGGGACAATAAGATGGTAGAATTATCCACACCATAATTAGCCAGCTGTTATTGAAATTTGGCTCAGGGACAGACAAAACTGGCAGCTTAGCGTTCTAGGTTTCAGATACTATGAGGAAAGATAGGGAAAGAGGCAAGCCAGCAAGTGGCATTTTTGATTGAGATAAACATTACTGCTGTAACTAGAGAAGATATTTCTAAAGAAAAATCATTGTGAAAATAATTGAAATTAGCAATAAAAGTGGAAATGATTACCTGGATGCTATTTGTACTAATGACCTCCCAATAGTCAAAGGGAAATTGAGGAACAAATATGTAGAGTTCTCAGATATATGTAAGAATAACAAGGTTGTAACAGTAGGTGATTTTAATTTTCCAGACATTGATTGAGACTACCATAGTGTTAAAGGTTTGAATTTGTTAAATGTGTTCAAGAAAATATTTTTAAAATCAACATATAAACATTCTTACTAGAGAAGGAACCAAACTTGACCTTCCCTTGGGCAAGTGACCAGAGTGATAGGAGGAGAATACTTGGGGTCTAGTGATCATTATTCTATTTGTTTTAAAATAGTTATGGAAAAGGATAAGCCTTCCATAAAATTTGCCCTATTCCAATTAAAAATTTTAATTTTAAGCCTGAGACAAGAACTTTCAAAAATTGATAGACTTCGCAGATGAAGGAATATCTGACTAGTGGGAGACTTTCAAAAGCGTGAAAACAAGAGTGGTTGTACAGTGGACAGTGATGAAGATTATTTAGGATTACAAAGAGATCTCAATCAACAGGCTGAAGAGTGACAAATAGAGTTTAATCTGGATAAATGCAACGTTTTTAATAAAACAAACAAAGGCAGGACTTTGCCAGTGTCCTAAGGGTTCAGGTACATAAGTTTTTTTAAGTTTGTATCACACGTAGAGAGGGCGGTGAAGACAACAGTTAGCATGCTTGCCTTCGTTACTTAGGTTTGAGTATAGGAATTGGAACATTACGTTAAGGTTTTACAGGATGTTGGTGAGGCTTCTTGTGGTGAACTGTGTCGAGTTCTGGTTTCCGGTATAGGAAGGCTATTATTAAGCCAGACTGTGTTCAGGAGAAATTTACCAGGATGTTGCCAGAAATGGAGGGTTTGAGTTACAAAGAAAGACTGGGACTTTCTTCACCGTAACATAGCAAGTTGAGGTTTTAAGGTCGGGGGGGGGGGAGAAAGAGAGAAAGATTTTAAAAAGGACAAGGGTGCATGTGTGGAATGAGTTGCCAGAGGAAGTGGACAAGTTGGATTGACGAGTCCGTTTTTGTGGTATATATCTCTATGACTTTGAAGTGGAAACACAAACCTATCACAACCTTTCAGGAATTGCTAATTGCAAATAATACAAGCTAATCAATTATAGGGTTAGTGGAATGAAGAGCAGCTGATGTTAATTTAATGTAAACACATCCAAGGCCATAATATTGGGAAAGGTAATAATGCAGTAGAACATCTCTGGAACAGAATTGGAAGGTTTTGGATTTGATTACTGAAGGTATGAAGAGAACTAGTGGATACTTTTTTTTTAATCTATAGAAGAATTAAATGTTTCTGGTTGATGTTTCAAATTTGGATAATCAGAACAACTATCCATAAGTAGTATACCTGACCCATTCCCTTCACAAACTATGTAAAACTCTGGTTGTGATTGTGCAAAAGGGCAGCATGGTATTGGAAACAACAGTGCTAGTTGTCCTTGCATTAACACACAAAACCACCCCGCATCTGTTAATGGGCCAATTTAAAATTCCAGATGGTAATTATAGTGTGGTGGCTAGTTGTGGGGATGATGGCACAAAAAAAAAACTCAATTTATACGTGCAATTCTTTATCTTTTACGATTGTTTGACCAACACTGAGCAAAGTAAACCACTACAAATTACTACTGATCATAATTTTAATATCTAGATTCTACAGGATAAACATGATACAAGCTTGGAGGATGTAAAGAATTTCAATATTTAGTCAAAATGGAAGTGACTGTATGGAATGAGGTAAGATATCTGATTGGGAGCTGCCAACATTTTGGATTTGATTGAACTTTCACTTCAGGGAAGGCGGCTCCTGAACAGATTCCAGGAGAATCAAAATACATAATACTAATCAGAAATGGCACTAAAGCCAGGTAAGCTGTGACCAACTATGTGGTTGATATGTTGACTTTTTAAGCAGTCACTTGCCTAGCTTCCCACAGAGTTCTAGGGTACACCTGCTCAAGTCCCACGGATTTATATACCTTTGTGTTTTAAGACATCCAGACCACCTCCCCTGTACTATGGACATTTTTCCAAGATGTCATTATTTATTCCTCCACAGTAAACACTGATGCAAAATACTTGCTTAATATCTCCCCCATCTCCTGCAGGGCCCTTTAAAGATCAGCAAGGCTGCCTATTCTCTACCTGGTTATTCTTTTGTCCTTACTGATTTGTAAAATGCCTTTGGATTCTCCTAGGCTACAAAA
Organism: Rhincodon typus; assembly: GCF_021869965.1. Lineage (NCBI taxonomy): Eukaryota > Metazoa > Chordata > Chondrichthyes > Orectolobiformes > Rhincodontidae > Rhincodon > Rhincodon typus. Next base: position 37,879,290 of record NC_063350.1, read on the forward strand.
TATTTATCTGATGTCCCCCTCTTGCCCTCCCAATTTCCCTCTTACATCTACTCTTACTGCTTTTATATTCTTCTAGGGAATCACATGATTTCTGCTGTCTATACCAGACATATGCTTCCTTCTTATTCTTGACCAAAACCTCAACTTCTCTACTTATTCAGCAATTCCTACACCTACCAGCCTCACCCTTCAGCACAACAGGAACATACTGTGTCTGGACTCTTGTTATATCATCATTAAGAGCTTCCCATTTTCCAGCTGTCCCTTTACCTGTGAACATCCACCCCAATCAACTTTTGAAAAGTACTTACCTAGTACTGTTTCATAGGTCTTCCTCCAATTTAGGACTTTAAAATTTTAGAGCCAGTCTATCCTTTTCCATCACTATTTTCAAACTAATAGAATTATGGTCATTCTCCTCAAAATGCTCCCCCCAAGTCACCTTCCCTGCCTTCCCCAAGAGTTGGCCAAGTTTTTGCACCTTCTGTAGTAGGTCCATCCACATAGTGAATCAGAAAATTTTCTTGAACACACTTAAATGCCTCTCCAGCCAGCCAAGCCCTTAACACTATGGCAGTCCCCGTTCATGTTTGCAACGTTAAAATTCCCTACTATAACCCACTCTATTATTCTTACAGATAACTGATAAATGTTTCTCAATTTCGCACTGATCGGGGTTGGGGGGGTCTACAGTACAATCCCCCTACAGGCGATAATCCCTTTCTTATTCCTCAGTTCCACCCAAATAACATTCCTGGACATATTCCCAGGAATATCCTTCCTAAGTACAGTCATAATGTTATCCATATTTCAGAAACACCAGTCTCGTCCTCTCTTACCTCTGCTTTCTATCCTTCCTACAGCATCTATACCCTGGAACATTAAGCTACCAGTCCTGTCCATCCCTGAGCCACAATTGCCATGATATCCCAGTCACACATTCTCAATCATGCTGAGTTCAGCTGCCATAACTGTTAAACTACATTTATTTCAATACAGAGGCCTATCAGTGCTACCTCGTTCTCTACTTTGTTCCTGCCTGCCCAGTTTGACTTGCTCCTTTTCCCGACTGCACCAGTCTCAGTGTGATTTCTTTCCTCACCATCGCCCTGGGTCTCAATCTTTCCTCCCCCCACCCATCCCCCATTAACTGGTTTAAATCCTCCCAAGCAGCTCTAGTAAATCTGCCTCCCACTTTATTAACCTCATCCAAATCAAATGCAATTCTTCCTTCCTATATGGATCAATTCTACCCCAGAATATTCCAATGATCCAAAAACTGGAATCTTCCTCCCCTACACCAGCTCCTCAGCCACATATTCATCTGTTGTATCCTCCTATTCCAACCTTCACTAGCTTATGTCATTGGGAGTAATCCAGATATTACTACCTTCAAGGAACTCCTTTTTAAATATGTGCCTAACTTTTTTTTTCTCTCCTCAAAATCTTGTCCTTTTCTCTTTCTAGGTCACTAGTTCTAATGTGTGCAACAACCTCCTGCTGGTCTCTCTCCCCTAGAATATTCTGCATCCTCAGATATCCTTGCTCCTGGCACTAGGGAGGCAACATACCATTCTGATGTCTCATTGTTGGCTGCAGAAATGTCTGGTCTGTGGCTCTGACTGGACAGAGTTGCCTATCACAATTGATCACTTGAAACCTGGCACACCTCATTACATTAGAACCAGTCTTGGTATCAGAAACCTCGCTGCTAGTGCTATATTCCCCCGAGTCCATCACCTCCTACATTTTTTTCCAAAACAGCAATATTTGTTTGAGGTGGGGCTAGCCACAGGGGACTCCTGCACTACCTGCCTTCCTCTCAGCTGCCTGACAGTAGATGCTTTTCTACCTTTCTGCAATTGCCATCCATCACACTCCCTAGCTCCTGTAAATTCCTCATTGCCTCTAACTACTGCTCCAACCAATCCATGCAATCTGTCTGCAGGAAGTGTGTTTGGTTGCGAATCCTGTCAATCAGTTTACATGGAAAGTCTCCCTGATCTTCCACATTGGACAGGAAGAACACATCACTCTACTGAAGGCCATCTTTGCACCTTAATCTATAGATCCAGAAAACAGCACACTTCTGACCCTAAAGTTACTGCTCCAAGGTGGCTTTGTACCTATGTTTTATATTTTTAAACTTTAATCTCAATAAAAACAAACATTCAAAAACAAAAGAACCCACTCTACTCACTATTTAGATTTACAAAAAAAACACAAAAGCCAAAACATGTCTGCAGTCACGCTACATAGAGCACTAGTGTAACATTTCACACATGGTGCTTCTCAAACAATGCAGGAAGCCATTATGTCTGTGCCAGCTTACAAAGTCCTCCCCAATTATTCCCTTTCCCAATAGCATCTTACATTCATGACATTTTATGATATCTTGAGCTGAATCTTAAGTTGGAGTTACATTGAGTTTTTGAGGAATTTCCACTGTGAGGACAAGTAAATCTTCTCTTAGCATATTACCAAACTTGCATCATTGACTACCTACCACATCCCTCTGGTCATTACATCTGGTTCTGGTCTTTCTTACTACATACTGTTCCCAAGTATCTCCAGATCCCCTAGGCCCTCACCTTCTTTAAAAAGTCCACTACGTGCCCGACAAGCATGGTCAGTCAGAACCATTCTGCATTGTTCCTGATATTTGCCCCAGATACACCAAAAAAAATGGTGCCATACTTTGTGGGAGTTTGGAAATCCTGCTGACGATGGTGTGGACGCAAGGCTTTCTCTACTCCCAGTATCAGTGACACAGCAGACCAGTCTGGTCAGAGGTTGCCACTCAAGATATAGCAGTTTCAGAAGTCTGGAGGAACACTCAGCTCCACAAAAAAGGGCAATGACCACTTCCACTGTCAGCACAAGGGCCACCACCTTCTCTCCGCTACTTCATATTCACTCTACTTCCACTACTTTACCGACCTCCCACAACTCATGCTCAAATCACTTACTAAATGCCACATATCCTCTCACTTGCCATCACCTACCCCCATCCAACAGCACTAAACCCGCACGTCCTCTAGGTGACCATTTGCTTGGGACACCTCCCCATTTGTGCCAAAAATAACAGTCGTGCCATACACTTGTCCCTCTCATCCAGGAGGAAACAATCCCAAATAGGGCAAAAGTCAAGACTATAGCGGGCTGTCTGACATTCAGCTCTTCTTCCATTATGGGGACAGCATTCTAACTCAGGCTGCCAGAATCAGAGGCTGTCCTTGACCAACTGCATTGAGACACTTGAATGAAGGCTAAACTACTTGTCTTAACCAGGGCCTGTTGTTGACCATGACAAAAAAAATTCCTTTCTTTGCACCTATGCTGAGAGGCGAGGCAAGTTAGAAGTAGTTAAAGTGGTACCTCTGGCTAGGGTAAAGTGCACTACAGCAAGGCAAAGGAAAACAGGGATGAGGTAAGCATCTAGTTAAGTTTAGTGAGTGAAGGTTATGACAGTTAGCCAAGATCCCAGAGACGCAGCCTCATCCATTCCATGAGCTGGGTGCAAAGTGTCCTTGTTGCAGCATTAGAATAGTAGTTGCCGGAGATGCAGCACTGAAGTCCAGCAGAAGCCTGCAAGTGGATTGGAGAGAATGGCACCTACTGGGTGCCAATATTAACAGACCACATCCAGAATCCAACATAGAGTTCCTCAGATGCAAGTGAACAGCTGAATTACCCACTTTGCCTTTCAAGTCAAGTTTTGACGCCTAACTTGTCTGGCAAATTTGGTAAGCTAGGAAAGATGAATAAGGAGATAAGCTGGGCCATCAACAAGCAATAATCTCCTAAAATAGCAACTCACCACAACACTTGTCAAAAGCATTAAAATATGGAACAAGATGCTCCAAAATATTGAGGTGGGCCCAGCCAGACTTCTCATCTGATACTGCCACACTGATCTCACCAGGGCCCAAGTCACTCAGACCCTTTGTTGCATAAATTGTTATTCTATTCAGTCAGGCTACAAAAAAGTTTGTTTTTTGGTTTTGGGATTATAAGCCATTTTGACAATCCAACGTGGCCTATCCACGAATAATGGAGGTGGGCGTATATTGTGCCAGACCTCTGAATGCCTGAAACAACAGTGACGTGGAGAATTATAGGGCAGTCAATTAAATCTTGCAATTTGTTGACTCAGTATCCATTCTGTTGGATAGCCTGAAAAAGTTAAGTTTTTAAAAAGGTATTCTGGTTTGAAGGCTAAGATAGCCAACATTTTCAAGTCTGTTCAGCATCTTAAAATCTGTCCACCAGCCTATTAATTACATTGTACAGTCAGCTGGACCATTATTTTGAAGTCCTAGAGTAGGGTTTAAACCTAGAAACCTCGACGTCAAGAATGGAAAGTATTAGCAACTGATCCCAGGGGATATTTTGACAATCAGGAGTCATAAACATTTATAAATATCTGTATCTTTATAAAAGGTAGTTGCAGTCAACATCCAAGCTTCATCTATAGCTGTCGTAACAAAATCAATAATATCAGTGCAGTAAACGCATAAAGGCCAAGTACATTTAGCAACAAACTGAAGCCACTTATTTTCAGATTCTAAGTTATCTCATGTAAACAATAATACTGAATTTCCAAAAAGGTGATCATTCACACCTGATTTAAACCACAGGATAATTCACATATTAAATGTCTCAGTTTGACTTTTTTTATCCTGGTCCATTCTAAGCTAACTTCCTGAATGATGGAGTCCTGTACCAGGAAGGCTGCTGAAGAGGTTGCAGATAATTACAGACCAGAGAAGAGAGATGCACCTGAGTGAGAAATTCACTGTTTACAGTTAACAATCACAAATTGTACTTTATGCTTAGAAATGTAGACCATTTAACCCAAATGCAACAAGAATGTTAAAGTTTTTCAGACAGAATTTACAGATTTGATATTGTGGGCAATGTGAAGCGACACTATGTACTGTAAGCATTGATCGATATTTCAAACTGTCCAATCACAATAAATTACGCGCTATTTAAAGATCAGCAAAACCACATTACATAGTTATTAAACTTGTTAAAAATTTCATTATTCTATGTAATTTCCACAATTGTTTGAGAGATTTCCAAAATTAATTCAATGTAACCAGTATTAGATTTGGCAGTTTTACAAAAGGGCAAAAACAAAGGTTGTTTCCATCCTTTCTCCATTCAATAGTGGTGGGGTATTGAACCATGGTGTTTGTCAGGATCCTCAACAATATAAACAATACATCTAGTAAGTTTAAAAAGAATCTGGTTTATACAATATTGGATCATACGAGGGAATGGTTCAACTGAAAATAAGTGATCTAAAGCTGTGGGCTAGCACATTCCTCTTCTGGGAGACTTAAAATTACAAAGATTATTTCAGAATGGAATTACTGATAATTTTGTACAATGATGCATGATCAAATAGTGACAACATTTATACATGCTGGAATGCATGGCACCCAACTTTATGTAAGTTATAAATCTTCTAGAGATTTCAATTACACAGATCATCTAATGAAGACAATTCATAAATCAATGTACATGTTACAATTCAATATATACAATTCCATAATTCATAACCGATGGAATTCAGAAGCAAGTGAAGACATTAAAAAAGGAAAAGTAGAATTCCTGCCTATTTGTCATTGCATCACAACAGCATAATTGGAAAAATTTATTATAAGATGTATCAAAAAAAAATCAGTGTCTTACACTTACTGAGCAAACAGCGTTTATTTTGAAAGTTAAATGAATATTTGAGAAAACATCTTAAGGGGAGGTGCTTCTTTATTTTTAGAACATCTACTTCTAGTCCCAATGTAAAATGCATGTAAATATGATACACAGTTAAGTACGATAAAGCATTTTATTTTCCAGAAGTGTAAATGAAAAGTACAAAGGAAAATAAAGATCACAAAAATGAAATTTACTACACAGACACTATTACATAGATGATACAATGTATACAAACACCACAGTGGTGTTTATCCCTAACATGTAACCTTGAAAGAGGCAAAACCCAGCATTTCTAAATATTTGCTGCGTTTTACACAATTCATGTGTGCTGATCCCAAACACAAGTTAGTGAAATCAGCATATTATGAATTTCATTTCTAGTTCTGTAAGTAATTTAGGTTGAAGGGAGACTTTAAAAATGCATTAACATTTGAAATGCCAGTAACCATCAATATTGGAGCAAAGGATACATTAAACAGCAATTTGCCATATTACAGTAAGGCCAGTTTTTTTTTTTATGTTCAGTAAGCTACTGGCCAAATGCTACCAAAGTTGTATAAGGATATGTGCAATAAAAACTAGTTTATAATAATGTTGACAGACACTACAGCACAACCTCCTTCAAGCAGTTAAGTGAACTAAATGCTGCATTTATTTGACAGCAGGGATATCACTAAAAAAAGGTGAATCATACAGTAAATCTAGAACAAGTACACAAGACCTATACGATAAGCTTCACTTAGAATGGCTCTAAAAGACTGTAGAAATATACATTCCAGCTACGCAGACCGAGTAAATGAATAAAACAAACTTAAAGATCTTGAAATCTATAGTACAGTACACTGTTAACCAGTAAGTACATGTTGGCCTTTTCACTACCGTGGGTAAATGAGAAAACATTTAGAAAGTAAATTACAATATGCCATTTTTGTACAACTGTAAAGCAACCCAGAGGGAAATGCAACTAAATCTGCTGCATTTTAAAACCTCTTGTCTGTAATTCTGTACCTCTGAATAGTCCTTCAAATTTTATACACTGGCTCTTTTCATTTTAAGATACTGCACACATTTCACAGCAAGAGACTCAATCAGGTCAAACTTCTACGCAGGCTGACTACTCAGCCCAACACCAGAGGATGAGCCACAAACAGGTTCCGCCACATTATCTGAAAGACCATCATTTGACTGATCAAGGAGTTGATCAAGCTCTTCACCTTCACTATCTGCTGTGTTACCTTGCCACTCCAACAATGGATTAGATAAACTTTCCTCATTCTCTGGTGAAACATTCTTCCATTCAGGCTGTTCTTTGGCCCACTTTTCCTCTTCATTTTGGAATGGTTCTCCACTCCACTCAGCTGGTCCTTCTGTCCATTTTTGTCTATCAGCTTCTACTTCAGCTTTTGTTTTGGAAGGCTTTGTGGGCTCCTGCTCCTCTTCACTTTGAGATGCATCATCCGTCCATGGTCGCTTAATCCAAAATTCTTGTTTGAGTTCAGTTGAAACATCTTCCTGATCAGATGCTGGTGGAGATGGTAGTCCATCCTCAACCGGAGAAGCACCATCCTTACATTCTGAGAATGTTTCAGAATCCTCACTTTCTGATTCTTTATCTTTTGATTCTAAAGATGGTTCAGGATATTGTTCTTCTTCCATATTTGATTCATCATCCTTCAATTCCAATGGTGCAGCTTCTGCAAGCACAGGTTTTTGAAAATCACTACTTAACTCTTCAGAAACCATTTCAGAATGTTCCTCTCTAGGCTGAAAGCCTATTTCACCCATTTCAGTTGGTGGCAAATCTTCATCTGCACAAGTATTAGATGCATTTTCCTCCACGTTATCAGGGCTCATATTTGAAACACTTCCTTCTACTGTATCTGGACTCATGTTTGAAGGACTTGCTTCCACCATCTCAGAGCTCATGTTTGAAGGGCTCTCATCCACCACCTCAGAGCTCAAATTTGAAGGGCTTTTCTCCACCATCTGAGAACTCAAATCTAAGACACTTCCCTCCACCATATCAGAACTCATATTGGAAGGACTTTTCTCAACCATGTCAGAGCTTAAATATGAAGGACTTTCCTCCACCATCTCAGCACTCTTGATTGAAGGACTTTGCTCCACCATTTGAGCTCTCAAATCTAATGGTGCTCCTTCAATCTCTGAACTCACATTTGAAGGACTTTCTTCCACCTGAGTGCTCAAATCCAAAGCACCTCCCTTCATTTTAAGCGCTCTCCGGCTCAAAGCACTTCCCTCAACCTTTTCCAAGTTTGAATATGAAGTTTCCTCCAGTTGGGAACTCAAATCCAAAACAGTTTCCTCCACTTTTTCCGATCCCAGATTCAAAATTCTTCTCTCTTTATCAGGTTTTTGATTAGTTTTTTCAGAGTTTGGTTTCAAACTGGTAGAATCTTTGCCATCTACTTCTTTGTTATTCAACATATTCCAAGCAGGTCCAAAGTCCATATTGTGCTTTACCTTTCGTAACTCCATCATGTTAAATCCAAGTAAGACCTTAGGCCGATACCTCTCACAATCTCGTACACACTTCTTCCTCTTGTTGCTGAAGTGTGAAGCAATATCCGATTTCCATAACCATAAGCCAGCTGCCAATTTTTCAATTTCTCTTCTGTTTGGGTAGGGTTGCTTGTTAAAGTAGTTTGTGAGGAACATTTTTCTAGCCTCGTAGGATTCATCCTCATAACCCTTGGGATCAATTGCTAAAACAACTGGCTCCTCTGGTTTATCCTCTCCCAAGGTAAAACTCTGAACAGACTCCTCACCATCCAATTTTCTTTTTTTCATTAAAGCAAAGTCCCCATATTCATACTCATATTCACGTTTCATGGGCATTGCACTTGGTGAGTGCGTTGCCTTGGCATGAGCAAGACTTCGATCTTGACCATTTTGTGCTTTTCCAACACCTCTACAGTGCACCAGATGCAATGTTATAGTAGAGGCAGTCATGTTACTTGTGTAGACGCCCAAACAGTGAATGCATTTATAGGTGAGTTTTTTCTCAACGGGATGAATAGTTTGTATCACCTGATGTCGTTCCCTCAGATGGTGAGCCAAAGCATCTGATATTGGGCCCTTTAAAATAGAGAAGCATAAAGGACACAGGGTTTTCCCAACATCGTTTTTATAGGGTATTTGGGTTTGAGGTATAGAATTCAAATCTGGTTTTATTTTAGATTTAACTGGTGGTTTTGGCTGTTGCAACTGTCCTTCTGGCTTTCTGAATGTTAAATTCTGACTTTGAGGTCGATAGTTTGTGTTTTCCATTGAGGCACTCTCAGAAATACTGTATGTAGTTACAAGGAGTTGTATATTACTGCGACTCCCTTTCTGTGTAGACAAATCAAAAGTTAAAGTTGACTCTGTCTTAGGTCCGACTTCTTCATCAATGTGAAGGATTCGTACATGTTCAGCCATCTTTTCAACGTCATTGAAAGTAGAACGGCAGTAGGGACATGACAGTCCATGTATAAGCATATGGTTAAGCAGCGTTTCACTAGGCAAGTAACGGTTGCAGTAAAGACACTTGCTTGTGAAACTGTTGATCTTCTGAATATAATTAGCCACAGCCTGTATCTTTTCAGCTTTATGCTCCTTTTCAAAGTGTATGCTATACACACTCTCTGGGAAAAGCTCATTACACATCGTGCAGATCTTCCATTTCTGAGCAGCTGAACCAGCTAACGCAGAGCTCTGTGGAGCAGAATTCGAGAGGCCTGCAGAGGAAGTTAATGATTTTACAGCCGAGGTGGGCAATCCTTGCATCCTTTGTGCTTGAGAAATACTGTACTGCGACTGTTTCATTGACATTTGACTAGATGCACTGTTACCAGTTAAGCCTCCTGACTGAACATTATACTGCATCTGAGATGGGCGCCTCTGTTCACTAACTCCATACTGTCTTCCATTGCCACTAGAGATTAGTTGTTTTACTGTTTGTGATCGCTGTTGAAGAGAAACTGGTAAGCCACCTGGCAGTGGGAGTCTAAGTTGTTGCCCCAAAGGATAGTTATGTGCCATTGATGAAATAGCATATTTTGGTGGCAGACGACCAGTACTTGACATAAGATTGACTGCAGAATTCTGTGCATTTTTGGACATGGATACACGGCCCATACCCTGATGCATTGAAGTCTTAATACTCTGATAATTTGCAGCAGCTAGAGAAGGTTTATCATGTGGCTTTGGTGCGATCAGCATCAAGGGCTTTGATCTTGGTACTACCACATTCGTGTGCCCTATCATTGCCGTTACCTGGTATCCTATTCGTTCATGATCTTCAATAACATGTTGCACCAAGGCCTCATATGTCTTCGGTATGAAAAGACAACGTTTGCAATGTACAGTGCCATCATCTCTTCCATTGGGGGCAGAAAATGTGCCATTCACCGACTTGTCTCCTGTTCTTGCCACATAAGGTGCTGCCACATGCTGAAAATGTTCCCTATAAATATGTTTTCTGACAACGTCATATAGCGGATCTCGGTAAGTACATTTCTTACAGTAATAGACTGCTTGCTCCACACTATCAGCATGCTTCAGTTTAAGATTGCCATCCTGCTTTGACTTCTCATTGTGTGCATTCTTGCCTCCACTGGGTACTTTCCACAGGGGAACATGAAAGATTTTGATGTGGGTCTCCAGGGTCTTCCTGTCAGCATTGTATGGACAATAGGGGCAATTTATCAGAATTTTGTTTTCAAAATCTTCACTGTGAACATTCCTGAAGTGGCTCTTGTAGGCAGAAAAAAATTTGGATGCAAAAGGACAAGCACTACAACAAAACGGTTTTGTACGATAATCCTGTAAATGTAAAACAGCAACTGTTATTATTCAATCTATACAGACACAAATTGGTTTAATTATAATACCACAATTAGACCGAGGTGTACACAGATTGCCTGCCTGTATATAGTGCTTCACTCAAAATGCAGCACAGCATATTGGAACTTCATATTTTTTAAAATCCTCAAAGAAATGACTACACACATCCTATTTACCACCAATATAATCCGATACTACAATGAGATGAAGTCTATTTTTATATTTACATATTGCCCTTGTACTGCACCTAGTGTGAAGGCCCAAAACAAAAATATTTTCACCTGCATTTAAACTGTGCTCCATCAACATTAAAATGCTAACTTTTAAATTCAGTCATAGTACATGGGCATTGCAGGCAAGGCTGATATTTGCTGCTCCACCCACAAGAGGGCACTAACACTTCCTTGAATCGTTGTAGTCCATGTATGCTAGGTATACCTATTGTTATGAGGGAGGAATTCCGAAATTTTAACCTAATAAGCTATTTAACAGTATTCTAGTTTAATCTGTTATTTTCACAACATCTCTAAACATTAATTCAAAATACTAAAAGATTATGACCATTTAAATATTCTAAGTTTTAACAAATTGTATTCAGACAGCACATACCTGCTCGTGCTAAATGTAGCAAGCAGGGAAACATAGGATTTAATTGAGAAAAACCAAAGATTTATAAAAGACAAATAATACTTGACTAATCTAATTGATTTTTTAAAAAAAAATAACAGAGAAGGTTAAAGGAATCCAGTAGATACCATTTGTACGGATGTAAGAAAACAGAAGGTGGCTAACAAATGGGGATTTTATGGATTAGGAGTAACTGGATAAAACAACTAGCTTCAGGACAGAAAGCAGCAAATCATAGTAAATGGTTATATTGCCAGCTACAAGGTGTTAGGAACATTGCTCTCTGAAAGGTCAGTGTAAGAACCACTGCTTAACTTTTGCTAAATATAAAAATGATTTGGATATTTGAATAGAAACTAAAATTGCAATATTTGTCAATTACAAAGTTGGAAGAGGAACGGCAAGCAGAATGAATGGCGAGATGGAGCAGTGGTAATCCAGAGGCTCAAACCACTACTCTGGAGATGTGGGTTTAAATGCCATCATAGCAGCTGATGGAATTTGCATTTAATAGATCTGGAATTGAAAGCCAGTCTTAGTCATGGTGACAAAGAGGAGGATGGTCATAAAAACCCATTTAGCTTTTAAAGGAAAGAAATCCGCCATCATTTGCTAATCTAACCTACATGTGACCTCAGAACAACAGTAAAGTGATTGAGTTTCAATTGTCTGCTGAAAAAATGTGGCAGGCTACTTAGTGCAACTGAATTAGTGATGGGTAAATAATAATCTTGTCTGACTGAATTGCCAAACATAGGGGTTCAGCACGGGCAAACAAATAGCAAAAGGAATTTAATACAGAGAATTGCAAGTGAATGCACTTCGCAGCAGACATGAGAAGCTGTAAACTTAATGGCATAGTTCTAAAGTATGAGTAGGATATGCCATCGATCACCAAAGCCAGCAGGGCATACAGGATCCTGGACATTATAAACAAAAGCATAGAGTGCAAAAAGGTAGGAAATCATATTGAATTTACATAAAACACTAGTTAGGCCACAACGAGAATACTGTGCCTAGTTATGGTTACCATACACCTTAGGGAAGATAAAGAAGGTTTCTGTGAGGGTGCAGAGGGAGTTTATGAACAAGGGAGGAGAAGTAGGCCATTCAGCCTTTTAACCCTTCTTGCGCTAATGAATATGGCCATGGCTTAACATCTACTCTAATGCTTTTTACCCACATTATTCTCATAACCCTTCAATTCATTGATATTTGGCAATCTGTCAGTCTCAACTGTAAACACACTCAAATTATCGAGCTTTCACAGTCTTCTGGGACAGAGAATTTCAAAAAGATACAAAACCCCCATAAAAACAAAATTCTCACCTCAATCTTGTGGGTTCCCCCTTACTTTGGAAAAAGGGTCTTCTGGTTTTTACACATCCAACTGGAGGAAACTTTTTAGCTTAATCCACGCTCTACCCTTTACATATTTTGTAGGGTTCAGTAAGATCGAGAGAATACAAGTTGGGTTTTTACAACATCTCTTCATTGGACAATTCTGCTCTCCCAAGATCAAGTCTGGAGAATCTCTGTTGCACTCCCTGTCTGGCAATATCTATCTTACAGTTATGGGACCAAAACTGTATACACAGCTGCAGAAGAACCAACATTCCAAACCAATGAAGCAAGACTTCACTACTCTTGTACTCAAATCCTCATGCAATAAAGATTCCAATCCCATTAGCCTTTACTGCAACTGCATGTTAACCTTCAGCAAGTTACTGACAAGAACACCCAGGTTCCCCTTCCCCTTCATATATCTACAGTTTCAATCTTAGCATTTAAGGAATCCTCCGCACATTTGTTCTTCCCACTAAAGTGAATAACCTCTCATTTCTCCCACATCATATTCCATTTATGTTCTTGCCTGCTCAGTAAATCTGTCCAAATTCTCTCAAAGCCACTTTATATTTTCTCATCTCACATTGCCACGTTCTGAAAACAGGGATATATTGTATTTGATCCCCACATCCAAAAATTGAGATGTACTGTGAACAGATGAGGTCCCATATATTGATCTATACAGTACCCTACAAGTAATAACCTGGCAATACAAGAATGATGTGTTTGTTCCTACTCAGTTTCTGCCTGTTAGTGAATTCTTAAGCCATGCCAGTAAATTACCTCCTTGCTGCGCTTTAATTGCAAACCAACATCTTCTGGGAGACTTTACCAAAAGCCTTCGCTCCCCTTTATCGATTTTCTTTGATCCTCAAAAAAGACCTAAAACAGGCTCACTAAACACACCATCCCATTCACAAAATCATGCCATGACATTCAAATATCCTTGATAACAGGTTCTAAATACAAGATCCATAGATCTGGAGTTTCTCAATTTCATTCTCTCTTTCTCTTTTTAAATAGTGGAACAACATTTGCTACCTCACAATCTGCAGGAACTATTTATACACTTTGGAACACAATGATCAATGCATTCACCATCTATCTACTGGCTTCAAACTCTGGAATGTAGGATATTACGTCCTAGGACTTATCAAACTTCAATCTCAATGTCCCCAGTATAACCTATTAACGCATACTCGTTTCCTTCCCCCTTGGATCTTCAATACTAGGGGATATCTTGCATCTTCCTCAGGAGAAAACAAATAGAACTAATCATTTAAGTTCTCTGTCATTTTCCTTCTCTCCATTCTAAATTTTCCTGACTCTGCCCATAACAGAACCATTTTGTCTTAGCTAGGTGTTTCTTTTGTGTAACTAAAGAAGTTCTTACTAATTTTGTTTTACTAGTTTACATTCATACTAGTTTATTTTATTCTCCCTTTATTGATTTCTCGGTCACCCCTTGCTATATTCCCTTATCCTCTCAATTCTCGGGTTTACAATCGTTTCCTGTAACTTTATAGGCTTTTTCTTTTAAAATCCTGAATTTCCTTTGCTAATCCCAGTTGACTGACACTACTTTGTGTGTCTTGAAGGAACTTCAATTCTCAATTAATCTTCCCCTGATTCACAATTTCCTTTGTTCAAATTTAACATCCTGGCTTTAGATTGAACAATCCCACTTTTAAGCAACACAATTCTATCATGTTCCAGTTATTTATTTCTAAAGGTTCTCTCAAAGATTATTAGTTAGCCCTTTCTGGTATATAATATTAGATCTAGAATAGTTTCAGGGATTTTCTTTTTGCCGGGACACTGAAATGTAACTATGCAACCAAAGGACAGAGATTGTCTCCTTGGAGACAAGTTTCAGAGGAGCTTTGATAGAGGTGTACAATATTATGGCAAGCCTAGTTAGTTAAGGCAGACAGGGAAAACATTTTTCCATTAGCTGAAGGTACAAGGGCTAAGGTGGGACACATTTAAGATTTAGACAAGAGATTCAGGACGAATGAAAGAAAGAAGTTCTTTGTCTTAGCCAGTGGTAATGACCTGGAACTCAGTGCAGTGTTGGTAGATACAAAAAAAAATCAAAAAGGAAATTAGACGGGCAATTGAAGGGATGCAGGGACTAATTCAGTTGCTTAATGGGCTACTGAAGGGCCGAATTAACTTGCTCTGTGCCATAAAATGGTTATGTAACTATAACCACATGAATAGCAAAAAGATTACTGGAAGTATACAAGGGCCCATTAAAGCAGATACATTTGATAATGGGAAATAGGAAAACGTGAAACAAATACTTTGTATACATGGTCACCAAAGTTACAAATTATTCTAGAAATAAATCGGCCAAGAGTCAAGAACATTGAAATGAAATCAAATCAGTATAAGTAAATAAATAGTACTAGAGAAGCTAATGGGACTAAGTACGATAAAATCCTTGGATCTTGGGCACCAGAGTTTACAAGATGTAGCCGTACAGATAATGGCTGCATTTGGTTTGATCTTCCAGGATTTCTTGAGATTCTAGGACAGTTTGTAGATTACTTGAGGAATGAGGAAGAAAAAAAAAAGTCAACCAGAAGCCAGTCAGCCTAATATTAGTAGTAGGCAAAATGCTAGCATCTATTAACAGGTATTTGGTAATGGAGGACTTGGAAAACTACAATACGATTCAGCAGAGGCAATGTCAACATGGAATAATGAAAGGTAAAGATTCGAGTATAAAACTCATTTGTACATTTTCAATAAGTTGCCGGTTTTAAACAGTTTTGATTAAATTGCACGTTTTATAGGGTTGGTATTCATGTGTAGCATACTGAATTTTTATTAAAACCTGTTTCGCGCTGATTGTGACAACCGGTCAAGTGATCCAAATCAGTGCCATGATGGAAGAGCATCTACTGCTCCTTAAACCTTTTGCAGTCCAATCCCTTCACCCAGCCTTCCAGCAAGCAGTTCATCTCTGCTTTCACTCTATAGGTTAGTTCCTGCCTCTTGCCATTCATCTCCCAAGTTCTTGCTATGTGCAAGGATTCAAGAGAGGGAAGCAGCGAGCAGAAGGGTCAGTGATAAGCAGGAGTCAAGTAAGCATTTTTTGTACATTTAAATTTATTTTAAAAGGTATTTCATTTACAAATAAAAAATAATTTAGCAATACATAGTATTTAAACTATACAAAGTATAAGGATTCAATGTTAGTTAATGTCCAACACAACTTAAATAAAGCTTTCACATTGGTTATAAAAAAGGATAAAACTGATTCATTTGGAGTTTCACCTCAAGACCTCAACTAGAACATTAGTAAGGAATTACTGTAGTAAGCTAGGCAAGAAGCAAACTGGATGTGCTATATTGCTGTGCAAAATTAAAAGTCATGATACTGAAGGCAATACATTAGTGTGGACTAGAGATTAGTTAAGGCAAAGAGAAATGGCAATAAATAGGATACTTTTAGGTTGCAATGAGGAGCTGCAGGAATATATATTTGTCGCCCTTGGCTATTTACAATCTATCTTAATGTGATGAAAGATGTATAAATTATGTACAAATACAAATGTTACATTCTAGATTTCAAAATAAAGGCAGGTGTTGGGTTACTTCTATGAAGGGTGTTAAACAAGGTCAGAATGTTCTTTTAGAACAATGGTTTAAATTTAACATTTTATCAGAGACCAGGTGACTAAAGACCCTTGTGCCACGCAGTCACCTGGAAGGTCCATCACTTGATCTGCATTTACTTTTTGGGTCCAGAAGTTGCTGCTGTGTGGGGACTAGAGGTCCAGGCAGCAGCAGGAAAAATTAGGGGAATGTAGGGAGTGTTAGATACCCATACTGTTGTTTTTAAAATCACAGGCAGGGCAAGCACACAAGGCCATTTTATTTCACTTTAGAAGAATCTAGATTTGAGCAAGTTCTACATTTCAGAAGTCACCTTTCAGCATCAATACCAGTTTAGTTTTTCCTCCAAGGAGAATAATTAAGAGAAATTCAGGACGCAAGTTACCCAAGAAGAAGGGCTTTGTTTGTGAAGTTTTCAAACCAGGAGAGTTTGGTTAGAAATCTGCAGGTTATTATAATTGAGAAAGCTTTGACTCAGATTTGTGAAAAGTTCCAGTCAGCAGCTTTGCAAAGGACTCAATTACCTACACAGTCCCTGGCAAGGAAATTGCAAGGTGTCAGTAAAGTAGAACCCTAAACTTAGGATGGGTATGTAACTTCTCCTGACTGGAGTCTCTGCAAAGATTGTGTATGGAAACAGCTTGAAACCTTGTTTTCTCGCATGCTTTGAGACTATTCCAGCTGTCATATATTTAGATGGATTTTTTTAAAAAACAATCCACCTTTCATAGTGTAAGTGGGCCATTCAGCCCATTGACTTGACACCTATCGTCCGAACAGCATCCCAGCCAGACCCACTTCATCCTCGTAACTCTACATTTCCCCTGGCTAATCCACCTAACTGGCACACTACGGGCGATTCAGTGTGGACAATCCTCCTAATGTGTACATCTTTGGACTGTGGGAGGAAACCGCAGCACCCAGAAGCAATCCATGTAGACCAGGGGAATATGTGCCAAGTGCATGCAGGCAGAGGGTGGAACTGAACTCGGGGTCTCTAGCACTGCTGCCTCACAGTACCAACCACTGAGCCGCCATGCCATCCCAAAGTCAGTCCTGTTTCTGAAAAAAATCTACAGCCTCATGTGAATTTCTGAATGATTTAACCATGTTAACAAACTAAACAAAAACAGAGATCTATCAAGTCAGGTTTAATTTTGGCATCAAGCTTGTCTAGAAATACCATTAGCTGGGATGAAAACAAAAGAGGGGTTGTCAATCCAGGATTTGAATTCGTTAATTTGAGGGGGATCCTTGTCTTAAAGAAACAGGTGCATGAAGGCTCTGGACTGTTCTGTTGTGTTGTGTTTTGTGTTGAAGTCTACTGCATGGATTGGATTTGCAAAGTGTTGTGAGCATTCGTAGGTTTTGCTGCGAGCAGAAAACAAAAACAGTGGATTATTTGAAATCTTTGGCTAAAGCCAAATTGACAACATTTAGCTAATTTGAATGTAGAAATTAAAGCAGTATCTCAAAGAAATGATGCTTTAAGTAATTACCCTTTGAATTAGGAGGGAAACCTAAATTTGTGATGCCATAGATGCATGTAGCTAAGACAATCAGAAATTGAATAAGGACTTGGACCGAAGAAACGGAAACATTTGAGGGTGTTGATAAAAGAAATAGACAGTGAACGAACAGAAAGGTGCAATGGAATGGGAACAGAAAGAAAAGGAGAACTGAAAAGAAGAAAAAAGAAATGAAAGGAAGGGGAGATCTAATTACAAAACCTTGAAATCCAGGGTCTTAACAGATTGCTCAAGTCCCCTACCTAAAACCAGAATCTGAATCAGCACCTTTTAAGATCTACTTATCATGATTTTGTGAAGGAGATTTACAGGGCCAAATAGCGTAATCCAGCTCTATTTAATAAGCGATGTTCTTGATACATGTTCCCTCAACATCATATTCCATTTGTTTAAGTAATAGATTTCTTTCTTAAAAAAAAAAGTACATAAATCTAGTCATAGCATGAAAATTAGCAACTGACTTATAAAATCTGTGCACCACCTTAGAAATAACATCTAAAACGATAACTACTAGTGCTGCTTTAGATTTACTGGAGATTTCAGTTCCAAACAGAATCACAAACTATGACTAAAAAGAACTGGTGCAGACATGCAATTTTTAACCTTGTAAAAAATATTTTTTTAACCAATAAAGTTCACCTTACTGACTAACAATTCTGGGTCACATCTTAAAATAAATTAAAAGAATCAACACTTGAGCACAGGAAATAAGTTAACCTGGAGCTTTGTAGAAGAAGGGTCCCAAAGTGAGACATCATCCCATGTAGTGTTCTTCAGGTAGAAATCATTTGGTTCAAACTGTTTGAAATCCTGAAAGAACAGTTTAAATGAATCAATTTTTAATCAAGTTCTACTGAAACTGTGCATTTAAGCAATACATATTCATTTATTTCTTTTGTCCCCCCAAAGGGGTTATAAAGAATAAAAATCATAGTCGCTTAACAAACCAAGCAAAAACATAGTACAATCTATGACAGCATACTTTGCGTTTGTCTATCCAGACTGTTTTGATTGCTTGTTTTAAGGGTGCATCTGATGGCAAGCAGTGCCTGGTGCATGTCTGGAAGTGAGAGATGCTCACATGGCGCATTATAAAAGACATTAAGTAGAAAACAAAAAGCATGCAAAATATAGGGTAGCCTAATAACAATTACCCCATTTGGAGCACATGTTTCTGGATTGGAAAGGGAGAAAGGAGTTTGATGGGGTTAAAATTGTTTCAGCGATAGAAGGAACTGCAGATGCTGGAGAATCTGAGATAACAAGGTGTAGAGCTGGATGAACACAGCAGGCCAAGCAGCATCAGAGCAGGAAGGCTGACGTTTCGGGCCTAGACCCTTCTTCAGAAATTCAGTT
>NC_063350.1:37898750-37925773 GCF_021869965.1 Rhincodon typus
GGAATTGGTTAACTGTAGCAGAATGGCACATACAGTTCTTCCTTGAATAATAGAGCCTGTCAGATGTAAAAGTGCCCATTCAATGCAGGAGAAAAGTTTCCAATTACTTTAATTGCCACGTACAAGACCAAGGGTCAGACTGTTGACAAAATTATATTTTTATTTCCAGGTCACTTAGACAGCTTTATGTAGCTTTCTCTAGAATGAGATGACTTGCTTGTTTAACTATGATGCCTGTATTTAGACAGGCATTGTGGCAATTAAGGTACTCATCTGAATGCAAGTGTTTTTTTGTCAATAAACTTCATTTGGTGCAGTATTAGCTTAAGAGTTTAGACTGCAGAGTAGTCAATAAATTTCTTGAAGAATGTGCAAACAAATTAGCAATGAACAAGTTTAAAACCATTTATTTTTAGCTCAGGACATTAAAAATGAAAGCTGGGTTTGATTTGGCAGCTACCCAAAATCATTGAAAATATTCCATGCTTAAAAAGTATAAAATTAATAAATTTGAAATATTTAGCACAAAATTGTCAGACCTTAATTCAGCTCCCTCGCAAATTGAGGGCGAGAAAGAAACATGCACTGCACATCAGTTTATCCTCATTCAACTCTTGCTGAGAAGCAGTGAGTCGAAAAGCTTATACTGCTGCTCTCAAATGATGAGGTTTGAGTATTTTTGCCAAACACCAAAATAAGTTATTTATACAATCTTGTCACTTTTCCTGTGATATAGTTGGTTCAGGTTAAATTTGCACAAACAAATTTTGAGAGAAAAAAGGTAAACTGACCAGACTAGCTTGCACAAATGACACTCTCCTCAAACTGACTAAGGAAAATTATTTTGAAGATAGTTTTTAAACTTTTTTTAAAAAGGAGAAGTACTTTTGCCAAATCTAGAAAAACTAGGAGTTATGAATGGAAGATATAGTCTTGAATTTCAAATGCAACTACACCAGTCTTTACATAGGCTAGAATTAACAGATGACAATGAAAGTAAGATATTGCACACCAGAACAGGTTCATGATACAGGATGGAGTACAAAATTTGCTGACAAGGCAGCAGGTTGAAATTTAGGACAAACATCAGTAAGAAACAGCTCAAGATAAGCCTCAACTCTGTTCAGCATCAAGATACAAATTTACTCTATAATTACATTACACAAGAATATCACAAATTAGCAAATGAGGTGCACCCCTCAGGTAAATAAATGCATGGGTGAGTGGCCAGTGACTGAAAAGGTCTGGTTTCATAATGACAAGATATCATTTAATTACAGCTCGTGTAATTGCAGCCAGTTCACCTCGAACGTGTAAAAATATTAGTTTTCCTTTTGTTTGCTTCTATTACCCCCAAGACAATGGACCAAAACATTTGTTTTCAATCACCCAAGACCTCAACAATCCAACTTCCTTGACGTTTTCAGCCTCCATTCTCCCCCTCACATCTTCACTATTCTTTTTCTTGCTCTTCTTTGTTGTTAATTCTTCTCTTACCTCTCAATCCCAATTTGTTGTGCCCCATAACCCTCCCCCATACTTGGCCACTCAAGAGCCTCAATGCTTCTGTGGACTAAGCTGCTCCAATAGGAACCTGTCATGACCCTACCTCACTCCACAAATGACTGATCATTGTTCCTGTCTCAGCTCCCAACAGCTTATTTATTACTTCAGGTCTCACGGTCTGGGTCAACATTTATTGCCCATACCTAGCTGCTATCAAGGTGGTGGCAGTGAGCAGCCTTCTTGAACTGAAGTCTGAACTTAATTTAGGCAGACCCACAATGCTGGTAGTGATAAGAGCTGTACAATTCCGACCCAGCAACACTGCTACTGAGCAGTGATGATGGATGGACTTTGTGGAAGTGGTGACAATCGAGCAGACTGCTTTATCCAGACGGATTTGAACTTCAGTGCTGTTGGAATTGCGTGCATCCAGGCCAGTGGGGAGTATTCCATCACATTCCTGACTTGTGCCCTGTAGATGGCAGACAGTCCCTGGGGAGTCAGGTAGTGAGTTAGCACTGTAAGAATCCTAGCTTCTGATCGATTGCAAGAGCACAGGATTTTGTGTGCTCCGGGTCCATTCTGGTCAATGGTAACCCCCTTGATGAATTCAGTAATGATAAAGCCATTGAATGTCAAAGAGCGATACTTGCATTCTCTTGTTGGGAGATGGTCATTGCCTGGCACAAACGTGACTTGCTACATGTCAGCCCAAGCACAGATATAGTCTAGGTACTGCTGGATTTCAGCATCTTTACTTCAGCATTCAAGAAGTCACGAACAGTGCCAAACATCGTACAATCAATAAAAATCCCCACTCAACTCTAGGACGCAGGTGAAGATAGTTGGGACTAGGGCATAACCCAGGGAGTTCACCTGGGTTCAAGGCCCACCTGCTCCAGAAGTGTTTCAGGATATCTCTGAACAGGTTGATCTAAAATACCTGACTTAACTCCTGCAGATCTGTCCTGGAGCTGAGATGATTGACCAGCAACTACAACCATCTTCCTTTGTGCCAGGCATAATTTTAATCAGAGCTCGGCTGGAACTCACTCACGGATTTCCAGCAAGTGAAAATATTAGAATCCTAATCAGTTACATACAAAATTTCAGACTGTGAATTTCTGGCACATACCAAAGACAACCTAAGTAAATCCATAGGCAGATCAAGCTAAATTTCCACCACCACCACCCCATCCAAGGTCAGAGAGGAGAATCCAAAAAGGCAGCTTTGTAATATCCAAATGGTGAAAATTCCTTGCAAAATTATCCCGGTGTCAGTGAAGCTTTAAGGCTGCTGCATAAGACGACACGTTGGAAACCATATCATTCAAGTGCATTGATGACTTGGGCCACAAAAATTGCTCATTGTCTTTGAAAAACTTTCAGACCTAGCAAAAGCGAATTTTACAAGGTGTATGATAGACTAGAATCCAGTCTTTTCTCTATGAATTTCTGCTTACCTCTATATGATCTTTACAATAATCCAAACCAATATCTGTAAGGATCTTTTTAACTGTTTTACGAGCCTTTCTTAGATTTGCAAGGTTGTTGACAGGAAGCTGGTACATAGTTTCTGTTGGAACAAAAGGGTTACAGTATTTTCAACATCATTTGTATGTTATGATGTAATTGAGCATTAGAAAAAGTGGAAAAAAAAAAACTGTTGTTAAAAATAACAGGTAATTTGCACATGAATTTTTTTGCACTGCTTCAGTTTTCCTAACCTATCATCAGCAGTCTTCAATTTTAGGAGTAAACTGATTCAAGTACTCATGAATTGCACATGTCAAATTAGATCAGTTCAGCTCACTTGCAAACCGAGTAAAGTTGGAAGTGTGCAGGGCAAAAAGCCAGACAACCTAAATACATGGTGGTCTTGTGGATTTCAATAAGGAGGAAGCATTTTTCTGGTACATCTGAAAGATCGCGACTACAGTGATGACAATCTCATGCCTGTAATTCAATTACATGACAATGTTTTCCAACAGAACTGCAATGCTGTGATGAATTGCTCAACAGAGGCCAACATCTTTCTCATGAAATGTCAGAAGTCTTCACCGCCCTGCTACACATCATAAGTGACTTGCAACAGTGTCCAGTAACGTGAGAATCTGATCATGTAGTTTACGCTTTCAAACAAGTGATTCAAAAGAAAATAATGGTTAAGTATCTGGTACTTAGACTGGCAACCATAGGATTATCTGCAATCTGAAAGGCAAAAGGTCCACAGGAAGCAAAGGTTCCCAATGTTACTGTTAATTTCAGTGTTGGAGATATATGAATGAATATTCTGGAGTTTTCTTTGATTATATTTTGGAATGAAAGAATATTTATGCTAAATTTTCACTCAGATTAAGGAGGTGGGATCCTGTAGGCCAAATAGGTTTTCCTTGCTCCATGCTTTAGGTTTACATGTACCCTTTCAACAATAATGCTGTCTTTGCAAACCAAACATCACAATTCAAGTGGTGACCAGACAGAACCTCATGCATCACCCTCAAATTTGCAGCTTCTTGATAACAGAATGAGAGAGAAACAAACTCAGGAAAACTTAGAAACTAGCCAAGAATTAAATGCATGTTATTGCTGGTCCCTAGTTGCCCTCAAGGTGGTGGTGAGCTACCCTCTTGAACCACTGCAGTCCACCTGCTATGAATTGACCCACAACGCCATAACAGAGGGAATTCCAGGATTTTGACCTAGTGACAGTGAAAGAACATTGGTATATTTTGACGTCAGGATGGCAAGTGGCGGGGGAGGGGGTGGGTTGGTGGTGGTGGTGATGGTTGGATCTTGAACACTGTGGCATTCCCAATCTGCTGCCTTGTGGTCTGGAAGCCGCTGTCTGGGGATCTGTGGTGGTGAATTTCTGCAGTGTCTCTTGTAGCTAGCACACGCTGCTGTTGCTGAGCATCGGTGGTGAGGGAATGGATGCTTGTGGAGCCAATCAAGCAGGCTGCTTTGTCCTGGATGGTGCCAAGCTTCTTGAGTATTGCTGGAGCTGCACCCAACAGGCAAAGTGCGAAGTATTCCATCACACTCCTGACCTGTGTCTTTTAGATGGTGGACAGGCTTTGAGGAGTCAGTAGGCGAGTTACTGGCCACAGTATTCTGACCTGCACTTGTAGCCAACATGTTTATGTGGTGAGTCCAGTTGAGTTTCTAGTCAATAAAACGCCAACACGTTGATAGTGGGGAGATAGTCAGTGACGGTAACACCATTGAATGTCAAGGGGTGGTGGTTAGCTTGTCTCTTATTGGTTATGGTCATAACCTGGCATATGTATGGTGTGTATGTTACTTGCCACTTGTCAGCCCAAGCCTGGATATTATTCAGATCTTTTTACATTTGAACATGGGCTGCTTCAGTATCTGAGGGGTCGCAAATGGTGCTGATCAGTGCGCAGTGAACTTCCCTCCACCATAAGGTAATTGGTGAAGCAGATGAATATGGTCAGCCCTAGGTCACTACCCTGAGGGATGCCTGCAGGGATGTCCTGAAGCTGACATGACAGACCTCCGACAACCACAATTATCTTCCTATATACCAGGTATGATTCCAACACCAGAGAGTTTGCACCAATACCCATATTACTCCAGTTCTGCTAGGACTCCTCAATGCCACATGCGGTCAAGTGCAGCCTTGATGTCATGGGCTGTCACTCTTACCTCACCTCTGGAATTCAGTTTTTGTTCATGTTCGAACCAAGGCTGTAAATGAAGGCAGGCACTGAGCGGCCCTGATGTCACAAAGCAGGTTATTGCTGAGCAGATGCTGTTTGACAGAAATACTGATGACACCTTCCATCACCGATGATCAAGAGCAGATTGGTGGGGCAGTAATTGGTTGGTTTGAATTTCTCCTGCTTTATGTACAGGGCATACCTGGGCAGTTTTCCCACATAGTCAGGTAGATGCCACAATTGCAACAGTACTGGAACACCTTGGCGAGGGTTGTGGCAAGTTCTGGAGCACAAGTCTTCAGTACCATTGGCAAATTGCTAGTGGGCCCATAGCCTTTGCAGTATCCAGTGTCGCCAGCCGTCTGTTGATATCACATGGAATGAAGACAGTTGGCTGGAGACTTGACATCTGTAATGCTGGGGACCACTGGAGGAGGCGGAGATCGACCATCCACTTGGCACTTCCGGCTGAAGACTGGTTGCGGAAGCTTCAGCCTCATCTTTTGCACTAACATGCTGGGCTCTTCCATCGAGGACGGAGATATTTGTGAAGCCTCCTCCTCCAGTGATCTGTTTAATTGTCCACCACAATTCACAACTGGATGTGGCAAGACAGCAGAGCTTAGACCTGACCTCTTGGTTGTGGGATTGCTTAGCTCTATCACTTGCGGCTTATGCTGTTTGGCATGCAAGTAGTCCTGTTTGGTGCCTTCACCAGGTTGACACCCCATTTTCAGGTATGCCTGGTGCTGCTCCTGATTTAAATGGCAAAAGTAAAAACAAAAACAAACTCCTCCAAACAATTTCTGGGCTTTAAAATAAAAAAAAGTCAAGGATAAGACCGTGAAATTAAAATATAACAAATAAAAAACAGATAGATACATTCAATAGTATGAATCTGTCCATCTCTTTAATTTTGATGATTGCTTTATTTCCCTACCCCCCTCTCTATAGAGCATATATTACAAAGAATTCACCATATCCTGTTGAGTTTCCCTTGGAGCACATCTGCAGCCATAAAGTCACCACAATAAACCCACATTTGTTGGGAGTCAAGCCCCACTCCAAAGATCAGAAAATTAATTCTATTTATATTTAAATTCCGCATTTCTTAGTTTATTTTGTTCAAATTGTGAATTTAGGAGATTTTGAAACAGCAGTTCTTAGTGCTGTTGTCTTATTTGTCAATACATTCTAAAAAGATAAGTTAGTGACAGCACCATGAAATGTGTCAATTAAAGAGCACGTGGCACAAGTTACACAACCTCAGTCTCTGCCCAGTACAAAGAATAGTACTTAACATTCACGTACGTGGAGGGAAGGGCAAACTTGACTAAGACCAACCATAAAACAAGCAAATTACTGAATAGGAAAAGCATTATAAATTTTGGAGAAATCCATGTTTAGAAATTATACATTTTCTGTCTTAACAAATGCTACAAGCCTCTAGTTCGAAATTAACCTTCCCTGAACAGTAAAATCAGAGTGTGTGTGTGTGTGTGGAGTGAAGGCAGAAATTAGTCACCTCCGATCAGTTTCCTTTGCTCGAAAACATGTGGGGGAACAAGTTCAAATATAACGCCTAGTAGAGTAGAGTAGCTGTCGACATGATGTAATTGTGCTTCATGTACAATTTGGGCAAAGTCAAGAGACTCTAAGGTGCTTCTGAAAAGGTGGGTAAAGTCATCATAGTCCTAAAAGACCACAGGACTGCTCTCTCACTACCAGGAACTAGTGGTGATTTAACCCAAGAGTGAATGCCTAAGGTGAAGGGAGACGTTGCTAAGAAAGACAGGCCTCCAACGTAACCACACCAGTGCAGAAATTGAATCCAATGAAAAGACATTTGGCTGCTAGAAATATAGAAGTCTTATAAAGAAATATAGGGTACCTATCAGAGAGTCAGCATGCATGGAGATCACACACAAGGAGACAATCAAATATAGTCTGAAGTTAATGCTTAAAACTTTGCAACCTCAAATATAACATCTCACCTGAACTTCTGTCCCCAGGTTTAACAGTTTGCTGATGAGGGGATTTCTGTAGGAAATAAAGTACAATTTTTGACTAATACTATCAACTAAAAGATGACCTATGCAAGAGAAAAACAATTTTTTTAAAAAAATAAACTTACAACCTTTTAAAGGTTAACAATGCTTTAAACACTTGTGAAATTAGAGGATTCCGTAACAAATCAGTTACTGTCTGAGAGAGGACACTGATCAACAACCAACAAATTACATGCAAGTGAAATTAATGAGAGACATGTCTATTGCCTTTAACAATGTGCTGGACTAATACAAAGGTAATTTTTACACATCCAAAAAAATTGTTCTACTCTTTTCAAAGAGCTGTTTGTGGCAAGCCTCCCTGGGATTTAGCATATTATACATGCCAAGTTAAATATCTAGCCTGTGTGACATGGCATTGGTACCCAATCTTCATGATCTGAGTTTTTAGGTATTTAAGAGCTGATCTAGAGAATAAAATGTATACAACGGATTCTGATTCACGAATACACAAAAGCTCAAACACTCAAATTACAGCTGAATGAATTATGCTTCCAGAGAATTTGAGTCCTAATACAAATTTTATGTGGTGCATGCATCCTTACAATATAGCTTTCATATGTAACCATTTGGTAAAAAAAAAATAAATCCAGGACATCACTCAAGGAGAAGCTGTTGGAAAACTTCTGTTGCAGGGGGAGAATCTGCCACAAAGCCTTGACAGTGCAGATGGGGCACATCTGCAATAAAAAGGTATGCTGTGTACGACAAATTTATAAAAGGGTTTAATCTGAAGATCTAGCTAGTGGATAGGTAAAAAGGAATCAGTATGTGAAATGTGAAGCATGAAACATGAAACATGCACAACTTCCAAAAGGTATGCTGCAAACAAATGGCTCACATGAAAAATAACAAAGGTTTAATCGAGTTAAGGTTTGAATGTTAGCAAGGCATTTTTAAGCAAGAAGGCTTTAACTTTGGGATCATCTTTAGGATCAGCGCTGGGACCTCATAGCTTAGACAAAAATGTAACTGATCCAAATTTTCTAAACAATACAAAATCTTTGTGAGATCATAAGCCGAGTTTAGAGGCTTCAGAGAGACGATAAGTCAGATAGAATATAAAGTGGTTATTCACCTCAGAGTTAGAAAGCAGAATATTTTAACAAGAAAAGTTTGAGTCTAAATGTTGCTCAAATGTTGATTATACTCATACAAGGAACACAGAAGCATTCATGCAGATACAGAAAGCAATTAGGGAAAAGTACATGCTGGCCTTTATTGCGATGACACTGACAACATGCAGGAAAGATCAAGGACGTGAAATAGTAACTTTTTCTATTAACAGATGCTACCTGACTAAAATATTTCCAGCATGTTCCGTTGCCCTATTATTACGGCTGGACTCAGGACCCGACTTCACAGGTGTGAGAGAGAGCGAGCGCGAGAGTCAACTTCAGTACAATTAAATCATGCTTAAGAGTGGACAAAATTGACAGCTAGCAATGTTCATTTACAATCCTCCATAAATTATATCCTATTTCAGCAGTTCATGGCAAAAGTTAAAAACATGCGAGCCAAGACAGTCTTTCCAGCCAATTTGTAACTTTACTTGAAAGTGGAGTCGGAGGTGGTGAAGGCTGCATTTGGCACGCTCACTTTTATTGGTCAGTGCATTGAGTATAGGAGTTGGGATGTCACACTGGACCAGTACAGGGCATTGTTAGAATACTGCATTCAATTCTAGTTTCCCTGCTATAGGAGAGGCGTTGTTAAACTTTGAAGGGTTCAGAAAAGATTTACAAAAAGATGTTGCCAGGATTTGAGGGTTTGAGCCGTAGGGCGGTTGAATAGGTTGGGCTTTTTCCCTGGAGAGTTGGAGCCTGAGGGGTGACCTTAGAGGTTTATAAAATCATAAGGGGCATGGGATAGAGTGAATAGCCAAGGTCTTCTGCCCAAGTAGAAGTCCAAAACTACACAGCATAAATTTAAGGTGAGAGAGAAAGATTTGAAAAGGGACCGGAGGGGCAACTTTTCCACGCAGAGGGTGCTGCGTGTATGGACCGAACTGCCACAAGGGGAGGAGGCTGGTACAATTACAACATTCAAAAAGCATCTGGATGGGTACATGAACAGGAAGGGTTTAAAAGGGACATGGATCAAATGCAAATGGGTCTAGATTAATTTAGGATATCTGGTCTGAAGGAACAAGTTTGACCCAAGCATCTGTTTCCGTGCAGTATAACCATGACTATATCTGCAACGCATATTGTGGAAGTCCTGTTTATTAAGACAAATTTAAGCCTAATTTATCATAGAAGGTGATCCACTTATTACAAACAAAAGCAGACTCCGAAAATTGCATGCCATAAACAAACATCCTCCTAAAGGCAGATCACAAAATTAAGCCAATTTAGATTTATGCTGATACTTACCAGTATAAAAATGTCAAGTTGGATTTGGACCTGCAAATAGCTACTTGCGAGACAGAAAATGCATACATAGGCATGCAAACTTAGATGTACCAGTATAACTGCTCATGTGTTAGAATTGTTGTACAAAATCAGAACCAAATGTATCCAAATATGGTACCCAAAACTACTGTCAGTATTTACTAACACCCAAAAAAACCACATTTTCCTTCTAACCTATTATTAATCACATACAAATATACATCTAAAGAAAAAAACAGTTTAATTTGGTATACTGGTAACCCAGTCAACATCCAATGTCTATCACTGAACCAGCACTAAAGTTTAAAAACTTCCAGTATGGAACAAAGGTATACAATCAACCACTAATTAACTTCTAATTCTCGAGCTTTCAATATTATACATGAGCCATTCTTTCTCAAGCATTTACATAGTACCTGAAACCTTTTGTAAATCAACCAAGATTACAGAACAACAGTATTTCAAAAAATAAGTTCTACCCTCCACTTTGCTTCTATTTAAAAAGTTGACAGCATTCATTTTTCTTGAAAAACAAACAAACATTCTCAGTCTGAACTATATTGCCTGATACTCCAAGCATACTCAAGTACAGCCTTCCTGTATTCATGTGTGGTCGTTTGAATAGAAAGATTTGGTTGAAATAGTCTTTGTGGTTACAAATCACTGCATCAGACCATAATAACAAGGTTTAATTGAAAGTGAAAGCCGAAATTTGAATTCCAAAAAAAAATGTTAAAATACTTACGGACTACTTTGATTGTAGTGTACCATTGTGTAGCCAAACTTACATGCCATCTTCAAAAAGTAGCCCTCTCCCACAAGAGACTTTTAACTTATGCAGTTTTTTTTTTCTATTGTTTTGAGGGACAGCTTAAAATGGCCATTTCACTTACTGCCCCGTCACTTCCATTCACATTGCTGCAAGGAGGGTAGAACTATATTCGGGATGCAAATTTCCTTTTGGGCAAAATACAAAATTTGGCATTAATACTGGAATTCTACTACAGAATAATAAATGGGGGCTTAAAATTGTTAGGTACAGTGCAAATAGCAAGGAAGTTTACTTTTATTCACATCACATTTTATGTATTTGCTGCACACTTAAGAGTCATCACAATCAAAAATTATGTTTTTTGTCATTAAAGCAAGGTCACATGTGGTGGCTAGAATAATCTATGGGCAAAAAAGAGCCATAGTAAACAATTAATGTGCCGCAGAGAGGCAAAGCAAATAGTATGGAGGTATAATGTGAAGCACAATAGCTTGGCTTCCACCTACTTTCAGTTCTGTGTGTCGACCATCCAAATGGAAAAAAAATCACTACCCCTCACCCCACAACATGCAGCTTTTGATGCCATGGCATCTCAAAACAAGTGGGACCATTTGCCTACTTAGGACACTGGTTTATAGAGTTATCCAGACCAAACCACAATAATTTCCTCAATACTCAACTAATACAGAAGGAATACTAGAGTCATAGAGCCGTACAGCCGTACAGCACGTACAGACTCTTGGTCCAACTTGTCCATGCTGACAAGATACCCTAAGTTAATCTAGTCCTGTTTACCAGCATTTGGCCCATATCCCTCTAAACCCTTCCTATTCATATACCCATCCAGATGCCTTTTAAATGCCTCCACCACTCACTCTGGTACCTCATTCCATACACGCACTCACACATTGCACTCCTCTGTGTCGAAAAATTTGCCCCAAGTCCCTTTTAAATCTTTTTCCTCTTACCTTAAACCTATGCCCTCTAGTTTTGGACTCCCCTACACTGGGGAAAAGTCTTATAAACTTCTACAACACCACGGCCTTGTAAAAGATAACTATTTGAAAACTGGATAAATGATTAGATCAAGTAACATGTTTTCAAGAAAAATGCTACCAGAACGGATGGGACAAGTGAACTCTTTCTGCAGAATACACTATTAAATATTAGATAACACAAGTCCAAAAACAGTCAGTCAAAGACTTCTGAAATAATCCATTCAAATATTTGAATTGTACTATCTTAAAAGTCAACTTTTGTTAAGAACCATCCTTTGTGGCCTCTTCCTCTCTAGTACTAGTCCTTGGTGACATCCACAGAGAAGATGTCAGCTTGCACAGACACAATGCTCACTACTAATAACAACCATCCAGTCTTAAATGAACTGCAAATTCTTCTAGCAAAAAAAAAATCAAAACGACTGATTGCCTTTTACTACTGCAAGAAACCGCCTCTCATCACTTTTACTTGTTCCTGCCAACTGTCAGGCCAAACCAGATTGTTTGCCACTCACCCTGTCATATTTACATGCTGAGCCTCGTACAGCGCATCACTTCATCCCACTGTCGACATATCCCTCACAATTTTAAGTCCCCCACATATATGGATTCACAATGCTACTTTGTTTTGACATTATTAATGTAGCATCAGTATAAATATTGGCTAACATGGTGCCACTATTTAAGAAAGGTGGTAAGGAAAAAACCAAGGAACTATAGACTAGTGAAGCCTGACACTGGGGGATGAATCCTGAGGGACAGGATTTACACGAATTTGGAAAGGTAAGGACTAATGATGGATAGCCAGCAAGGCTGTGTGTGCAGGAGATAGTGTCTCACTAACTTCATGGAGTTTTCTGAAGTAGTAACAAAGAGGATTGATTAGGGCAGAGCAGTGGACATGATCTATATGGATTTCAGTAAAGCACTCGAAAAAGTTCCTTGTGGTAAGACTGGTTAGCAAGATTAGATCACATGGAATACAGGGAAAACTAGCCATTTGGAGACAGAACTAACTTTAAGATAGAAGATAGAGGGTAGTGGTAGAGGGTTGCTTTTCAGACTGGAAGCCTGTGACCAGTGATGTGCCACAAGGATTGGTGCTGGGTCACCTGCTCTCCATAATTTATATAAATGATTTGATGTGAACATCGAAGGCGTGGTTCGCAAGTTTGCAGATGACACCAAAATTGGAAGTATAGTGGACAGCAAAGGCAGCTACCTCAGAGCACAACGGGATCTTGTTCAGATGAACCAATAGGCCAAGGAGTGGCAGATGGAGTTTAATTTAGATAAATGTGAGGTGCTGCATTTTGGAAAGGCAAATCAAGGCAGGACTTATACACTTAACGGTAAGGTCCTGGGGAGTGTTGCTGAGCAAAGAGATCTTGCAGTGCAGGCTCATAGTTCCTTGAAAGGGGAGTCATTATTAGATTCTTAATTCCAGATATTTTATTGAATTCAAATTCCACCATGTGCCGTGGCAAGATTCGAATCCAGGTCCCCAGAACATTTTCTAGGTTTCTGGATTAACAGTCCAGCGATAATACCACTAAGCCATTGCCTCCCCTGGATGGGTATATGAATAGGAAGGGTTAAGGGGGATATCAGCCAAATGGGACTAGATTAATTTAGGATGTCTGGGTAAGTTGGACTGAAGCGTCTGTTTCCGTGCTGTACATCTCAATGACTGTTTAATGTTATTATTTACTTTAATTGTTTGCAAAATTCAAGACTTCAGTTTACAGACTGATATGCATGCTGACGTGGCTTTTCACCCACACCTCAGTACTCTAAATCTCATCTCCCTGCCCACTGCTACTGCCCATGGTTTTTGGCTTTGTTTTCCAAGCTCACCATGCCCATCCCCATATCTTGCTCTCTAAGTCTTGCCTCACATTCTCTTTCATCTTCCAACTTGGGGGTCTTGTCTTGGCTGCTAGCTTTGCCCATTTCTACATTTTAAGGGTGGTTAAAGCTGCATTTAGCACGCTTGTCTTGATTACTAAGAGCCTTGAGTAGAGAATTGGGACGTAACGTTGAGGTTGTACAAGATGTTGGCGAGGCCACTTCAGGAGTACTGTGTGTAGTCCTGGTTGCCCTGCTACGGGAAGGATATTATTAAATTGGAGAGGTTTCAGAAAAGATTTACCGTGATGTTGCCAGGTACGGAGGTTGAGAGTTATAGAAATAGGCTGGGACTTTTTTCACTCGAACACAGGAGGTTAAGGGGTGATCTTATTGAGGTTTAGAAAATCATGAGACACAAAAGAAAAGGTCAATAGCAAAAGGTCTTTTCCCTAGGATGGGGGAGTTCCAAACTAGGGGGCATACTTTTTAAAGGTGAGAGAAGAAAGTTTTAAAAAAAGGGCATGAGAAGCCACCCTTTTACACACAGAATGGTTCATGTGACGAATGAACTGCCAGAGGAAGTGGAGGAGACTGGTACAGTTACAACATTTAAAAGACATTTGGATAAGTACAATGAATAGAAAACATTTGGAGGGATATGGGCTAAACACAGGCAAGTGGGACAAATTTAGTTAGGGAACATGTTCGCTATGGACTAGTTGGACTGAAGGGTCTGTTTCCATGCTGTAAGTCCTAGGACTCCAT
Organism: Rhincodon typus; assembly: GCF_021869965.1. Lineage (NCBI taxonomy): Eukaryota > Metazoa > Chordata > Chondrichthyes > Orectolobiformes > Rhincodontidae > Rhincodon > Rhincodon typus. The sequence continues at coordinate 37,912,791 of NC_063350.1, forward strand.
CTACTGGTAGGAATTAGTCAGTGAAAGTAGTCTTGGGACAAGCTAACAAAGTACTTGCACTGGCCAACTTCTACCACTAGATGAAGCCTGGGTCCAAATAAAACATACACTATAGTGAGTGCATATTATTAATTCAATCTCATGTATCCTTCATTTGGTGAGGGTGAAATTTTGTACTTCTGTAGTGCTTATCTCACTGAAATAAGCATGTTATCAAACCAGCATCAAAAATTGAGTCATTTGGTGAAGTTGAGATTTTGGTCTTCAGAAGTGCTGATAGATTGTTTTGCACCTTGTTTCAGCACTACATCATCTGAATTTATAGAATGTCCAAAGCTGGACATGTCCAAACAGAACCTAACCCCATTTTTAACACAGACTCACAAAGTCATGATGTTCACGATTGCAACCACAACTTTAAGTGAGGACTTATTAAACTGTTACAATCCTCATTGATCCCTTCGCCAACCACTATTATCATGTTAAACTAAAGTCACAAATTGTGACACTTAATCTATTGTTCCACCCTTACCGACAGAGATTAACTCTCAGCTAATAACTCCTTAAATGTCAAAAATATTTTCCTTTCCTTAAGGAATCCTCCATGGCCTTGCCTCTCATGATGTTTGCTGCTCAATAATTTAGTAGGTTATACTCAGAATTCCTGTGACATCAACATATTTTGTAATCTACATCCTCCCTCTTCTGCACAGGTCCCACTCTAATTCACTATTTGCAGCCTAGTATGCTGTACCTAAATTGATCACAAAAGACTTACAAATGGCACACTAAATCAATTTAGTGTACAAGCAAGAAAAACATAATTAACCATGTAAAAATATGAAAGAGCAACCTTCCTTTACCATAACTAACAGCTGCTGAAATTACCAAATCTTCGTCTACAAGCACAAGTTATCCCAAGATAAATCTCAAAATTCCACATCACTAACTAATTGCTGAAATGGATTGTTCTAACTCAATTTTTCAAAGTAATCAGACAGATGAGTGATGGACTTCAAAGAAACTTCATTCCACATTTTGGATGTTGTAACAGAAATTATAATCACAACCTTGCTGATCTTCATAGAGTTGCTCATTTATGCAGAGTATATTTGCACAATGTATGGACCCTACCTATTTAGAATTATATGCACAAGAAATTGTTTCACAGACTTCCAATATTTATTTCCATTCTTTCTATACCATTAATACTGTTATAATTACGGTAAAACACAGGACGGTTGATATTTAGTTTCTATAATCTGATGTGAATAACAAGACCTTAGTGGACTAAAGTGATTTTTCTGATCTGAAGTGGCTGCTGCGATCACCTGTCCACCAACTTGAGGCAAGTGCAGGGAACCCATACGGAATGTACCAGTATAGCTACACTGACATTACCAGTTCATTCGAAGACAGTGAAACCAGAAAACTAAGTGCCAAGAAACTTGCATCGTTTGAATTTACACTTGCACAACAGGTTCCCACATTGGGAGATTCAAAGTTGCCTGCGCTGCGGAATGTTCCGGTTGGAAGAAGACAATGAAAATCAAATCAAGAAGAGACAGTTTGAGAAATGGACCATATTTCAATAACTTGTCTGGCAGAGCAGAAAGGAAAAATGGCCTCATTAACAGAACCCGAAAGGCTTCTTCCCTCTCCCTCCCTGTACTTATCATCTTTCAAAAGCCGCATCCAGTGAATAAGCAAATTGGTTAACCAACCAATTGCTCTTCAAGAATGTGAGGACTCTACAAATTTCACTCCTAAAAGGAAACAAAACAGCAAACAAACAATCATCGGGCTCAAGTTTCACTCACTCAACACCAGGATGAAGAAACTCCAACTGCTTTATCTTCCTTTTTGTACTAGGCAGCACCCTTCACCCCGGTTCTTCTAGTTAAAAAAGTTAGCTGTGCTACGCGTCTGATGACTCATGATTGGTTTTCTAGCAAGTGATTTTTTAAAAACTGAAGCATGATAATTGCATGCTAAAACGATTTGTAACCAATTTGTTGGGGAATAAAAAGGAGCAGATTCCCCATCAAAGGGATAACAATATAAATGTTTCCATTCTTACAAAACAAAACTGATGGAATATTTCAATTTAACTAATTTCTTTCCAATTCTGCAATAATCCTGTCATGCATTTCAATTTTAATTTGTTCAAAAACGTCATAAACTGATCAAGATTCAAACCTTATAATAACAGCAGACACCAAAATGAACAAATCTAGCTACAAGTTTTTTTTCAGTTAGGTGCATGTACTTAGATTACAAAGTAGAATAAAGTCTTAAAACTTTAAAGCTGCCCCATAATTTACCATTTATAAATGTGCATAAAACTTGAATTTCCTACTGTGTATGCAAGCCAATCTTAATTTATGCACAGTTAATATTTCCTTTTTGTGCTTTATACATGATAATTTTTTTACTGTTGAGATCCTTAGCCAAGAAACTAAGTAAGTGTAATATTGGATGTTAAATTATACCTAGAACTTTCCAAACTGCACAGAAAGCAGTACTGCGTATTTTCTAGATGATTCATCGGATTCACAACAAAGCAATGCATAAAGCTTTCTTTTCTATTTGCTTGTATATATAAAAAAAAATTTAAAAAGGCCAGAACAACCATCTCAAATTAGCCTCATATGCAGAAGGGTTGGAGTAAAAACTAACAGTATATTATAACATTCTCATTTCAGGTAATAAGCAGTCTGAGGTTGCAGAAAAACAAAGCTGTGTAGCCTTACCAATTTATACATTGCCTTCTAGGAGAAGAATTTTCAGGTGTAGAGACAATTGAAAATTGCTTCCTTTTATATAGATTAAAGTAGCTATCTATATATCCACTCTCAAATTAGGCATGTAACTGTTGCACTTTAGGTTAATCATTTTGTCTATACACCAGGCTTTGCTTTACAACACGATGAGTAAAATGTAAAGAGTACAAATAGATAAATCAGCTCTACTGAGTAATCCACAATCAAATCAAACCACAAATGACAAAAAAACCTTTCTCCTTGCTCCCACTCCCCCACAAAAAAAAGTGTGTTTGGAAGCACACAGGTGAGATTTTTGTCTCATTTTATCACATTGCTCAGGTCAACAACCCAGTGAAAACACTGATGATGGGATGTGATGGCCAAGTCAGATTTCTGATCATTGGGCAGCACACAATCAGCTAATAATGGCACCCTTATTTTTCAAATATAAAGAAGAATCTATGCTGCCAGGATAAAGTACAGCCTCCAAGTCTGAAATGCAACATTGTTAACAGTGGGTTGAGGAATGGCAGATGGAGTTTAATTTAGATAAATGCAAAATGTTACATTTTGGTAAGAGAACAAAGGCAAGACTTACAAAGTAAATGGTAGGGCCCTGGGGAGAGTTATCAACAGAGACATCTAAGGACGCAGGTCCATTGTTCCTTGAAAGTGGCGTCATGGGTAGACTGCTGGTGAAGGCAGTGTACGGCACGCTTGCCTTTAACCGTCAGAGCACTGAGTGCAAGAGTTGGGACGCCATGTTATGGTTGTACAAGACACACATTTGGAGTATTGCGCACGATTCTAGTGACCCTTCTATAGGAATGATGTCATTAAACTGCGAAGGGTGCAAAAAAGACTTACAAGGATGTTACCAACAGTGGAGGGTTTGAGTTATATGAAAAGGTTGGACAGACAGTTTTCCCTGGAGCAGAGGAGGCTGAAGCTTGACCTTACAAGATTTATGAAATCATGATGGGCATAGAATTGTCAAGTCTTTTCTCCAAAGTAAATGAATCCAAAGTTAGAAGGCATAGGTTTAAAAGGTGAGAGGGGAAAGATTTAGGGAAAAGAAAAGAGACCCGAGTGGTAACTTTTTACCCCATAGAGGGAGGTGCATATTTGGCACTAGCTGCCAGAGGCCAGTACAATTACAACATTTAAAAGACATTTGGACAGGTACTTGAATAGGAAAGGTTTCCCAGGATATAGGCCACATGGAGGAAAATGGGACTAGTTTGGTTTATAAAACCTGGTTGGTATGGACGAATTGGGCCAATGGGACTGTTCCATGTTGTATGACCTAACTAACTACTTTCACAGGACTTGGTATTTTTGATACTCAATACCTTCCATATTTTTCCCAGTGACTGGAAATACAATTTAAAATGAGCCCATCTAATAATTGGGACATGTTTCACCATTCAGTTTGCTATTCGTTCACATTAGTTTAGATTTTTCCTTCTATCATTTCCCTACTCTGCAAGTCTGTTTCAAAAAAAAAATCAGTCTTGAGACAATGCCAAATTTTAAAAGAAAGGCCAATTTTATTTTCTAACTACTTTCACAAGAGAACTAACATGTACAGGCAAGCAGAACAATAAATCACATATTGAAATTACCTTGTCATTTCTCGGGCTAAATGAAAACTTCCTCAACAAAATATCCAGAACACACAATGACTGCCTACATCAATGAGACAAAACGGAGCTTTCAACATAGGGCATCGCAACCATAATTTGCTACAATATACGGACTTCGTCAGAACTTATCAATTCATGACCAACATTTTAAAAGCCAGTATATCAGAATTTGAATTAAATCAGCTTTCTAAAAAACTCATGAAATATAGGTGCCACTGGCAAGACCTGCAATTATTGCAGATCCACAATGTCCTAGAATTGAATGTCTTGCTAAACCATTTCAAACAACCATTAAGAATCAATGACAATGCAGGGGATTTGGGAGTCACATGCAGGCCAGACTAGAGAAAAATGTTAAATTTATTTCCCTAAAAAGGAAATTAGTGAACCTAAAGTGAACCAGGTTGGTTTTTTATAACATATCAATGATAGTTGGCACAGTCACCATTCGTGAAATGAGCTTTAGGTGCAGTGGTAAATTTGGAAAATAAATTATGCCAGTTACTGCGGTGGGATCTGAACTCATGTTAGGATTAGCTTGGACTTGTTAGTCCAATGACATTACCAACCACACCACCTTTCCACTGTACTATTTTAAAAAAAGGTTGAAGGGTTTTGAGAATATGAGCATGTTAATCCATATTTCCAGACAGAGCTGCTGTATTACATTTGAAATTTTAATCATCTTTTCCCCTGCTGGTCCCATTCCCACCGTAGACAATTCAAGTTGCAATCTGGGTTAGAAAGCAATAATAAATTTTGCTCAAATTTCTGCTCCATATGCTAATACATTTCCAAAATACACCCTTACTTAATGCAATGGCGCTATAATAGATTCGATTCAATTCAATATAAACAGCATACTAAGCTTGTTAGCCCATTCTATTGCTATTAACCTCTCCTGCCAGTTTCTTTAGATAATTTTGTAAACTTTTTTTTAAAAATAAGACAAATTTGCAATACGTTGCCAATGTCTTTTTAACATACTTTATTTCCTACTGTTTGAATCTCCCCTCATTACACATCCAACTCGTGAAGTTCCTACAAGTTCCTTCCATTTCTTCATGGTCTGAACAGAGATTGAAGTGAACTTTAACTTATATTTAACTGCTCCAAAAGCATAATCATAGAGAAATTAAAGGAACCTTGCAAGACTGTTACTCTTGAGCATGGTCAGATATGTCAAGGATTCTGCCACAGGTGAATTACAAATGTGCTAGTCTTCCCATATCAACAGTCATTATGCAGTCAATGCATAATGATCAAGAGCAGGAGCATTAGCAAAGCACAATCTCACCAAATTCTTACGCTTACAGAGACAAACACCAAGAGAATTTATCAGAAAATGATCCATAACAGGAATTTTGCCCAAATTTTTCTCACCCTTAACTAGAGCATTCAGGAAAACGAAAACCCACACTGCTATACTAGATGAGATTAACTTTATAATACAGGGACTTCAGTTCCAACAGTAGAAACCTGCAATGTAAATGTAAGCTGTCACTGCATTCTATATGATAACTTTCTTTCAGTGACCAATAATTTGATTACTACAAATCATTATGCTTAAGGTCATTGATGTATGTTTGCATTCCCTCAGAATGAAAACATTAACCACATGCCTTGAATCAATGGACTTTCACATTTAAGTTTGGGCAAAACCTGTAGGCATGCCACCATGTATGTGCATGTAATTTTAAAGTAGGTATACTAAGACATAATGCCGAATATGTTTGGACACTGACATTTACAAGCCAAGAAAATTTCATCTGGTATTTGAAATGTACAGGTATTTCTACTATAACGTATGTTTCGTTAACATGAATTGGCTTAACATGATTGATGAATAGTGGACACTGTTTGGATAACACAATCTATCTACAGTACAGTATAGTGATTTTCTATAGCCATTTCCCTACAATGCGAATTTCTATAGCACAGGATCGCACTAATTAAGAAAAAGATCTCAATTATAGGAGACTGCAAACTATGCAGTGCCCGATACAATATACAACACTGCAACAACTACTTCGAGTAGTTTTTAACTGGTAATTTAAAAAATTTTCCTATCTTCTAGCAAACAGATGAGTGTTATAAATGAATGACTCCCAAGTTTCAAATATTCAACTCTTCCAATGGGTAATTTAGAAAGGCAGTAAACCAATACAAACTGCAGATTTCCTCTTTATAAAGCAATCTTGTTCTAATTTCTGGAGCTTTCAATTTTTTTCATTAATTAAACCATGAGCATTCAGGAGCCAATACAATTTTTATGATGCATTTAACTTGCTGGACTTGGTGAAATATTATGTCCAAGAACTTGAAATGTAAATTTAAGATGCTGAATGAATTGGTCTTCTGTGAACAATACAACTGATGTAATGAATCAGAGCAATTCTAGAAGTATTTACAACAAGAAACCTGCCTCAAGTTTACAAAATATCACATGCAATTACTTAAGATTTTGATGATTTGATTTTCTGGACCAGTCATACACAAACTGTTTCCTTACCAACAGAATGAACACATGCATATATATGTAGACAAATATTTCCATTATGCATCAGATCTTATACTTTAAGAATTCTCCACTCTTACTCGAATACTGTAATTTTACTCTGTTATAAGAGAAGGCACAACTGCATTTTGATAGCATGCATCATTTTTTGATGCACTAACCATGCAATATTAAAATGAGTTACAAAATCTAATAATCAGAGTCTTTTAGTGAAGTTGTTGTGACCTAGAATTGCCTAAAAAGTTAATATTCAAACCTTGCAATGAAACGTTCTGCAATTAATGTACACTTAATTATCTGAACAGGAGGTGATAATTAGAACTTATTTAAGCCAAAAAAAAAACTTACCAGTCACAAGATCAAGGAACATGATGCCAAACAAATTTAAAGTTTAGGTTTAAAAGAACAAAATTTTTAAAAAAGTATTTTCACTAAATATTGGAGTATTAACGATGAGTTCTCAACTGAAATTTCCCTGATGAGGCTATAAACACATCTGCTACTTGAAAATATTAAGTCAACCTGATCACATCAATAGTAGCATCAAGTCAATACTAAACCGTTGGACTCAACTTTTTAAAAAAAGTCACCTTTCCTGTTGAGTTTCAACCATATCCCAATTTTTAAATATACATCCCCCTAAAATTAAGAAAACAAAAATATTTTCATTATTCAAAACAGTTAAAAATGAAGAATAAGTGAATAATTTCATACTTAAAACTGGTCACTGCATAAAGATATCAAAGCAGTAAAAACGCATCCAAGCCCAGAATAACGTTTTTTGCTAAGAGAAGTTGCAATCTGAATGCAAAATAATGGATTTTGGCCGCTCCAGGTAATTGCAATGGTTAAAGGCAATCCTGACATGGAAGTTAAGAGTTAGTTCTTCAGCAACCCCAATGGTTCAGCTGATAAAACAGAATGAGAGAGTTGGTCAAACCAGAAATGTCTCAGGTTTGACCACAAATGTGAGCCAATTTACCTATTTTCCACCAGGTAGAGCAATGAAAACAATTTCAACCATAGCTGGTCAACACAGGGAGGTAATGAATTCACTAATTTCCCATCAGTTCCTGCCATAAAAGCATGTCAATAAGGCCTGATTTAGTTATGAAATTCGAGTCAAGTTACTTGCAATAAATGCTGTGAAAAAAAAACTTCAAAAGAACTAAAAACGTACGAAGCCCATTTCACATTATGCTTTAAAAAAAGACAAAATATTTTACAAGATGAATGTTGTGCAAGTGCACAATAATTTTCAAATCCAATAAAGACCCCAATCCACTTCACCACATTACTGTTGCATCTTCTTTTGTATCTTTTCAGAACAATTTCCTCTACACGTTCTACTATAGTAAGTGAAACACCAAGATCAATGCATTTATGCATAAGGAGTAAAATAAGTTACAAAGCATCATGAGCACTACTACTGAAAACAAAACTTCAGTGGAGGCAAAAGCCAACCAATTAGCTGTATTAATAGCACGCACCCAAGATTTAATCCAAAATCTTGGCACTGTTGACTTGAAACATAGAAGAGTACAGCACAGTACAGGCCCTTCGGCCCACGATGTTGTGCTGACCTATTATCCCATTAAGATCAAACTACCCTGCATACTATACATTTTACTATCCTCCATGTTTGTTTTTGATTTCATGAAGCATCTCAAACGTATTTTGGAATCATTTTAAAGAGAGTTATGAAAAGAAAAGTAAGTGCATCATGTTCCTTGATCTTGTGACTGGTAAGTTTTTTTTTTGGCTTAAATAAGTTCTAATTCTACGCCTTCACTGCCTCCACTGAAATCTACATCCATGGTAGGACAAAATTAAAAATTATAAACAATAAATTAAAGACATTTGAGTTTTGTTATGCTTAAGGATTTATATATTGTGTTACAGGTCACTTAGGGGGTGAATTTCTGTGCAACATGCACTTTTATAATCATGAAGTAATATGGGTCTTCACATAGTGATAGAGATCCCACTTACTTTTCCTCACATGGTTGACTAGGAATCTTTGTTTTTCTCACTGCCCATTGGTGAGATATGTTGAAAAGACTTCCAGCTCCACAATTAAACCAACCTCTGGCTACTCTATGAACACACCTTCCTTGGCCATCAAATCCTGAGGTGCGACTCAAACAGTGTTTATAACTCGAGGAAAATAAACCAAAAGATTACACAGTTTAGATTTGCCTAAGCAAAAGAGCTATTCAGGTATCAGGTCCCATTTTAAAGAAAATTCAGCTGAAGACCAAATATTTTGTGCTGATTGGGAACGATACAGGATGCCAGCCAAACAACTTCTGAGTCACCTTGATCTCAGTAACTTGCACCATTGGAAAGACAACCTTCTGAAAAATGACATGATGGACAAAAATGGGTGATCACTATATAGCCATTTATTGCTGAACAGTAATCTCCATACCCAACTAAGCCAATTATGCTCAATCATCTTCTGAACTATCCAACCAAAACCCTCTAACAAGTCATAGATGCTTTACTTGGATGATAGGATGAATCAACAGGACCAATTCCTTTAGCTACAAAGACAGCGCACTCCAAGTGCAGTCACCTTCCAAATAATAACCAACGTTGTACTTACCACCATTTTTCACAAACATTCTTTCTTTGCACCAGCTGTCACTATATGCATTTAGTTACGAAGAAGTTGGGTTTCAGTAGTATGGGGTATACCAATGAGACATGCATTTGGTGAAATAATTCAACTACATCGCATGGTTATTATGCCAGCTACTGTTTTGCATGTGACCCAAAAGTCTTCAAGCACCACATTCGGAGCCTAAGCTACAGGTGGCGCTGTACTGGGAGCGTCAGCATTTTTCTGATTGAGCATTTCTTTATACTAACAACTCCTCATCCTGCAACTGAAGCCTCAAAACTAGCCTCCGAAGAGCGCCTCCTGCTGCACCGAGTATTGATTTTCATTCTTTGCATGGCTGCACTACAACATGGGTGGGGGCGGCTGTGCACGCAAGAAGTGGAAAATGATTTGCCATTAGCTGAAGGGTGAGAAATCAAGAATCACTCCAACTTAGTTTTATTTTAAAAAAACACGTTTTTAGACACAATAAGTAGAAAGATTATTAAACAATTTTATTTGATGCAAAACAGTTCTAAATGCATTTTCTTGCATTTCGGGGTCGTAATTTGCAACACAAGACCTGATAACAGTGGGACCGGTCAAAATTTCTCCAACGAGCACGTGCCAAACATTTCTACTTAAGCAATTACAAAACTGGGAATCCCTAAATCTATTCATGTCTGCAATAGAGCAGTACTCGCGCCATTTTACAGCAACGTCACAGCCGGCAACCGGTCCAGAGGTGCACATTTTAAAAATATCATTTTAACTTATCCCATCCCCAATATTATTTGCATCATAAAATATCCGGAATCATCATCGAATGGAATCACTATGTGAATTAACAAATAAATTAAATCTCAGTTTCCATCCACCCCGTCTTCTGTCTAGGGCGTTTCTTGCTGTCTGGATTGGTTGAGCATGCTGTCTAAAGACCATAGAGCACTAGAAAAGGTATTGAGCAAATGTGTAAACAAATGTTCGATCAGATTCACGACCGATGGCACACAGGATAGCCGGCGACAATTGCTATTTTATATTTTACACATCCGAAACCGCGACGATTTCGAAGGGGCTTGAAATTATCAGAACTAATTTACCAGCGGATCAAACAATCCGCTAAACATAAAAAAACCTTCTGCAAACAAAAAAACCAAAATGCCTCGATCCATTCAGCTCGAGACACAGGTAAATACTGTATTTCGCGAATGGGAAAGGTAACACTCACATCGATTGGGTGACTTGACCCATCACATATGCATCAAATCGATACATAGTAAATTATACTAATATCCGAACCCGCACCTAGTTTTGAAGAACAATGGACACAAATGATCGACAACAATTATAAACGATGGGATAGTGTAACCAATATCGCTTAAATTGCGGATTTGTCAAATTCAGCAAAAAAAATCCGGTCTTTCGTGTATTTTTAAATCATGCAAGTAGGCAACAAATAGGATAAAGCAATCGTTGCAGATGGATCTCTGTACCTATGGTCGATGCATCTTTAGCAATCGGCACTTGATACATGGACAAAGATAAAAGGAGAATACTCGCATGTAACACACATTTGCTGCAGGGGGGTTTCCCCACTTTTTCTGGCAAAATACAAACAGCATTTTTTGGATTATGCTTATTTACAGAAGATCTCGGTTACAGACTTTGACAAAAAAAAATCGAAACGCTCTCACCTTTTTGTTTTCCTTTTGCTTTTCTTATTTTGGTTTAATTGATCAGTTAAGCGCGAGCCGGTCGGTCGCTCGGCCGAACCGGCAGTAGTGAGAGAAGAGCGCGAGGGAGGGAGCGGGCAGGCGAGCCGCAAACAAAGGGGCCTCCTCCTCCTGCTGCCGCTTCAATCTCCTCACATCAAACCCCGAGCGAGCGAGCAGCGGCCGCGGCGGTGCTTCCAGCGCTGACTGAAAGAGGGAGCTCTTTATACAGAGAGAGGGGAGGGGAGAGGATAGGAGGAGGGGAGGGGGGGAAGAGGAGGAGAGGGGAAAAAAAGACAACTGAAGGCCACCGAACAAAACCGCTTCGGGAATAAAACGAAAATAAACTTCGACCGACTGAACGAACTTTTTTTCTGATCGAAAACTTTTCGAGGCGCAAACCCCGGAGGGACGACAGGAAAAACAGGGGTAAAGAGATTCAATTGCTTTCGGACAATAATTCACTGAGCCTTCCCTGGCCAAAATGGCGTCCGAGAAAGAACGGAAGTGACGTATACGCTTTATTTGCATAGGGACTATTGTCCAATAGAGAGCAGAGTTGAGCATTACTTTGAGGGCAATTCACGCAAACTTCGGGCTCATGGCCCCCTGCTATTTGTCCCACTTCTGCCAGCAGTGATGAAAGGGGGTCAGGTGGCTGGAATAATAAGGATAGTTCATGTTGCACAAGTCCCCTTTGCTGTAGCCTCGCGAGAATTAGAGCAGGGCGTGTGAAAACGAGGCTCCCTCGAACCACCACTAGGGGCGCTATTCCTCACCCGCCCTTTCTCTACTGGCCAGGCGGCAGTAGTGCGCAGGTGCGAACTAGGGCATCTGGCGCCTCCATCTGCTCGCCGTGCTCTCGCAGACCTCAGCACACATATGTGCATACAACCTCATTCAGTATTTGGGTTATTACTACGCCTCAGGCCTGCTCCAGCACTACTTTCTGAGATCTTGGTGGGATGTCCTCCATTTTGTCACACCAGAAAGTTGCAATGGACATAGGGGATGAAAATATGCCCATGTGCAGACCTCAGGATCTACTTACTTTTACACACATGATGTCACATTTGAGAAAGGCCCTCGCTCAGGTGTGTAAATAGTCACAAATATCTTCACAATGAGATAGGGAGATTTAAAGAACTGCACTCTTATCATGAAAGCCCAACACTTTAATAGATTTTGTTTTGAAATTTGAGATTAACAATACTTTGCAGTAGTGACAATGTTTAGACATCATGCAATTTGTTATTAAGGATATTCTTTGAATTATAGATTGGCTAGTAAATATCTGTCTCAAGTTGGCATACAAGTTACCATATTTTTAACATAGGGTTTCAGTGAAAAAGCTATGGTAACTGACCTATCTCTTTAACTTTGAAATACAAAGATTCAAAATCAGGAGTCTAGACAGTTTAATAAAGAGAAGCTTTCCGTTGGCAGAGAGGTCATGAACCAGAGGAAATCAAATTTATGGTGATTGGCAAAAGATCCAACAGTGTCATGAGGAAATTTTTTTTATTTAAAATGCAAACAGTTGGTAACTGGCAAACCTAAAAAAAGACCTGTTGTGTTGCAGATTTGATTGACATTTTAATGAAGTAATCAAAAAGGTTGATGAGGGCAGAGCGGTAGCTGTTGTTTACTTCAACTTCAGTATAGCCTTAGACTACCATGCGGAACCTTGTCAAATAAGTTAGATTATGTGGGATTCAAGATGAGCTTGCCAAC
>NC_063350.1:37935773-38012486 GCF_021869965.1 Rhincodon typus
GAGGGGGTGGAGGAGGAGGAGAGGGGGGTGCGATGGAGGAGGAGTGGGGGGAGGTGTGGAGGTGGTGGAGAGGGGGTGGAGGAGGAGGAGAGGGGGGTGCGATGGAGGAGGAGTGGGGAAGTATGGAGGTGGTGGAGGGGGGGGGGGGGGGGTGGAGGAGGAGGCAGCAGCGGAGAGTTGTTTGGACTGGAGGCCTGTGAACAGCAGTGTTCCATAGGGTCAGTACTGGGTCCATTTTGGTTAGTCATTTATATAAAATGATTCGGATGAGAATATAGGAGGCATAGTTAGTGAGTTTGCAGATGACACCAAAATTAGTGGAATACTGGACAGTGAAGAAGGTTATCTAAGATTACAAAGAAATCTTGATCAAATTGGGTCAATGGGCTGAGGAATAACAGATGGAGTTTAATTTGGATAAATGTGAGATATTGCACTTTGATAATACATAAAAGGACAGGTATTGTACAATTAATAGTAGGGCCCTGGGTCGTGTTGTAGAACAGAGAGACCTCGGGGTTCAGGAACATAATTCTTTGAAATTTGCATCACAGGTAGACAGGGTGGTTAAGAAGGCGTTTAGCATGCTTGGCTTCATTGCTCAGACTTCCGCATATAGGAGTTGGGATGTCATGTTGAGGTTGTACAGGCCTCTTCTGGAATACGGTGTGCAGTTCTGGTTGTCCTGTTAAAAAGAAGGATATTATTAAACTAGAGAGGGTTCAGAAAAGATTTACCAGGATGTTGCCAGGGGGAATGAAAGGTTTGAGTTGTAAAAATTGACCGGAAAGGCTGGGATATTTTCCACTGGGACGTAGAGGTTGACAGGCGACCTTCATAGAGGTCTATAAAATCATGAGGGGCATAGATGAGGTGAATGACAAAGGTCTTTTCCCTCGTGTGGGGGTGTTCAAACTCGGAGGCATATTTTTAAGGTGACAGGAGTGATTTAAAAAGGACACATGGAGCAACTTTTAAAATTTTTTTTAAACAGAGAGTGGTTAGTGTATGGAACGAACTGCCAGAGAAAGTGGTGGATGCAGGTACAGCTACACGTTTAAAAGACATTTAAATAAGTTCATGAATAGGAAAGGTTTGGAGGGATATGGGCCAAGCACAAGTAGGTGTGTCTGGTTTTGTTTGGGAACATCACTGTAGACTAGTTGGATCGAAGGGTCTGTTTCCAACCTGTGTGATTCTGATTCTTGCCAAAGCTGGCACAGACATGACAGGCTGAATGGCCTTTTCTTGTGCTGTAACCATTCCAATGATTTTCATTACTATAGGACGCATAATAAAAGTGAGGCATCACCTTGTGCCTCATTGCATTCCTACAAAAGTATCACGATAATCTTATACTGGAAGTTCAGCACATCCAACAATAACAAAAGCTGCGTGAGTTTTTAAATTTAAATTTAGAAAAAGTGCATTCAGTGTTTTATCTGAAATTAAATGGATAGTGAACTTTTAAAGGTTGAAGTGAAAGTGGTGTTCTGTAACTGTGGCTGAAAATATGCTTTGTCTAAATTGGTTCTGGGAGACACTGAGCTCGTTACTGACAGTGTATACACCAGTAATTAGTAGTAACAGATCATTTTGAACATTAGAAGGATATCCAAGTTTCAAATGTAAAGCCCAAAAGCAGCTAATGATGCCCATTAATTTACTAACACTGTATCTTAAAGTTATTACTTTAGTCAACATGTCATGACTTTTATGTAACTTATGATATTTTATAGAGAACACAGATGAGATGCACTAATTATGTGAACTGGTCCCAAGCTAAGAAACTATTTATTGCTTGTCCTTCAACCAATATCTGAATATATATTCACTATTTGTACTGAGGACACACCTGTGCATGAATGATTAGAAGTTATCCCAAAAGATTTATTAGAAGGGATTTTCATAATGTTTTCAGATTATTCACAAGTTCAAAATATAGCAGTTATGTTTCCACCTTAGATTTCCTCACCTTGTCAAATTGTTTTGTTAAATATTGCAGTTTTCACCCCAACCCCCCACTCCTCACGCGCACACCAGATATACACATATTTTTAAATTTGAATATTCCAAATTCTTGGCTGTCTTTTTGCACTCTACCCATCCTAGTTTGGTTTAGAGGGATATGGGTCAAATGCAGGCAAATGGGACTAGTTTATTTTGGTAAACCTGGTCAGCATGGACGAGTTAGACCAAAGGGTGTGTTTCTTTGCTGTATGACTCTATAGCTCAATTTACCTTAAAGTTACATTTCCTTACTTTTGAATGAAGAGTGACCAATACTCAGTATGGAGACTAAAATCACAGCTTTAGAGAAGAGCTTTATTTCTCTTCAATGATGTATTGAACTTAAATTGCAACAGGGAACACAGCACATTGTTTTGATTCAGCAGAGTAGCTTTAGTTGTATCTAAGAAAGAAAGCTAAAGGTTATTTAAATCTCCAAAATTTAACTGTTGGTTTTAAATGTAATCACCTTCTCTTGATGTATACCATCATGAAATGTAAGGTTATCCTAGTGTAGAGCTTAAATAAGTCAGTTCTGGAATTCACTTTTAAAAGTTGTGATAATTCATTTCAAAGTTTCACCTCAGAATACAGATTAATTTTCATATATTCATTAATTGCAATTTAATTATTTATTTTCAAAATTAATTCTACCATAGTGAGCCCAAAATCATTTTTTGACTTTGACATTTCTTGACTAAATAAATTGTTAAATTTTGGCCAGTATAGACTGGAAATACACACACCCAGTTAGTAACTACCTCACCTTATCTGCTGAGAGATCTATAACATGAAATCCATTATAAATACAGACTTTGTCCCAATGTTCACCTAATATTGCTTTGTTGCAAGTGTTAGTATAACTGACCAATAAGAATTCTGGTCCTCAAATGGCTATACATAGTTGCTACAGTTGTGCATATTGCAGTGCTTTGATCAACAATATTATTTCCCATGAACACAAAAATGCATAGCATTACATCAGTGCTGTCACAAATTGCAATTATTAAATTTAAAATTAATGTATTATTGAATGATTTTACTGAGCCAGTCAACAAAAATTGGATTTTTAGTATTTTATAAACCTAGCTTTTTTAAGGGTGAAGGGGTGAATGAGTTACTATTATCAGTCAGTATCACACTTACTTCTAGAGACAGCATACAAGTCACTTTGCCAACAAAGCATAAATATGACTTTACATGCCTCCACCTTCATATTTTCTGTCCTTAAGGGGAATTGAGGGTGATGGATACTTCCCACAATAAAGAGAAAATCTAACCATCTTCCCTTGACAGTCAATGGTATTACCATTGCTGAATCTTCTACTATCAACATTGAGATGAAATGGTTCCCATTGACCCGGAACTCAGCTGGGCCAGCCACAAGCCAAATATGATTGTAGAAACAGATGAGAAGCTGGGAATTCCTTAACAAGTAACTTGGCTCCTGATTCTCCAGTATCTGTCCACTGTTAAAAGTCGTAAGTCAGACTGTGACGGAATACTCTCCAGTTGCCTGGATTTATGCAGCTCCAATAACTCAAGAAGCTTAATACCATCCAGGACAAACCAGCCTGCTTGAATGGCATCACATCCACCATTTTAAAAATTCACTCACTCAACCAATCACGCATATTGGCAATAATGTGAATTATCTAAAAGATATACTGCAGAAACTCAACATGTGCTCTTTCCAAACCAGTGATCTCTACCACCTAGAAGAACAAGGTGGTTCTTCTAGGTGCATGGGAATACACAATCTGTATCAAAAATAGAAATTGATGGAAAAGTTCAGCAGGTCTGGGAGCATTTATGGAGAGAAATCAGTTAGCCTTTCAGGTCTAGTGACCCTTCCTCAGAACTCAAATATCTGGATACATCAGTGGCCCTTGTCAAATTTGGCATCATCAAAATAAATGCAACAGAGACAGAGGAACTGAGAGAATGGAATAGTGTCTTTACAGGAAGCAAGGTGTGAGGATGTATAGTCAAGGTGACTGTGGGAGTCAGTTGGTTTGTAGTGGATATTGTTGGCCAGCCTATCTCCAGAAATGGAAATAGAAATGTCAAGGAAGGGAAGGGAGGAGTCAAAGGTGGACCCGGTGAAGGTGAGAGTGGGGTGGAAATTGGAAGCAAAATTGATAAACTTTTCCAATTGTGGATGAGAAGGGGAAGCAGCAGCAATGATGTCAATATGATGGAGAAAGAATTGTGGGTGGGGGCTGGAACAAGGAATGTCCACGTACCCCACAAAGAGACAGGCGTACCTGGGGCCCATGAGGGTACCCTTAATCACCCCTCTGACCTGAAGAAAGTAAGATGAGTTAAAAGAGAAGTTGTTCAGGATGACGACGAGCTCAGCCACATGGAGAAGGGCTGTAGTGGATGGGGATGGTTCAGACCTCTTATCTCCCAAGAAGCAGCGGAGAACCCCGAGACCACTCTGATAGGGGATGATGTGTAAAGGGATTGCACGCCATGGTGAACAGGAGGTGGCTGGAGCCCACAAACTGGAAATTCTGAAACGGATAAAGTGCCGGAGGAATCATGGATGTAAGTGAGAAGGGACTGGACAAGGGGAGAAACAAAACTGAGTCAAGGTAAGAAGAGATGGGTTCTGCAGGAGCAGGCAGTAACAATGGGTATGTTGCCATCCAAGCCACACGCTATCTTGACTTGAAAATACATCATTGTGCCTTCACCACCATTAGGTCAAAATCCACAAACTCCAACCCTAACAGCACTGAGAGTGTTCTCAAGCACACGGATTGCAGCAGTTCAAAAATGTAGCTCACTACCACATTCTGAAGGACTAAGGATGGGCAATAAATTTTGGCCTAGCCAGTGACACCCTATGAAAGAATATTAAGTGTAAGGATAGGAACTCAGTATGAGGATCAAAAACATATCAATAGCCTACTTTTCACTGCCTTGACGTTGTACTCCCAAGGTCAGGATTTTCTCTGCAGGGCTTTCAAACCCTACTGTGAGGCTGATGTGTAGGTCAGAAGCCTGCACAGTGCAAGAAACAATCAATCACTCATTTTGATTTTCCCCAGGGCTGACTAAGAATGGCAAGAGGGCAGATTTACCTTCCAATTATGGGCGATGGATGGGCTCGAGGGTGGAGAGCCAGACACAGGCCTTCCAAGTTGATAGGACCAGCAATCTGCAATGGAAGGTGAATGAGTTTGATGATGCTTCAAAATGGAGCTACCCTCCAAATTATCTAAACCAAAAAATAGCTTTTGCACCCAGACTACTTATAAGTGGGAAGGAATTTGCTCCTCTAATGTGCAACCTTAAGTAGTTAAAAGGGCCCTGATGCCTGCAAGGACCTGGAGGATAACTGGAAAATCCTGGTTCCTAATCTTCAAATGGCTTTACTGGACTAGTAATAACCTTAGTGAATTCACTGTCACAGATGAACAGTCCTGCCCACATCCTACCAAGAAAATGGTCCAGGATTGGACAGAGGACCGGGAAGCAGGTCTGATGCCAACTAAGTGATGCCTAAAAATCAAGCCTCAGAATATTGGACTCCACTACCCAGATTACTGTAACATTCAGATCATGAAGAGAACATGCTGAGTGTTATACTATAAATAAGTACATGAGGTAGTAACAAGAGGGAAAAAAGGAAATAACAAGTAGGATCAGGAAGAGCCTGTTGACCTTTCAAGGTTGCTCAGTCATTTGAAAAGACTTTCAAGAAGCAACCAACATTTGACCAAATTTTATTAAAATTTAATGAAAGAATTATTTGGTTTTGCCTGTTTCGAATGAAGATATGTTTATGTCAATCTAAGAAGTTGAAAGAAGTCAAGAATTTAAGTTACAGTATTCTCAAGCACCATTTGAAGCAACACAGATTAGTTAAGCGAACATGCACCTGCTTTTCCAATGAGTCTATGCAGTAAACGTACCTGTGCAGTTTTCATTGATAACCTGAAATAATGCAAGATTGAGATTAAAATTTGTGCACCCTATTTGAATACATAATTAACTAGAAAAATATGAAAAACTGAATAATTCAGTGCATTCCAAATATGCTAACTTGAAAGTAAAAATCATAGTTAACTTGTTCACAGTTTGTGCATTTTCAACTTTTGTTAAAATGTGACGCTATGGAGAGATATAGCAATGGTTTACATCTGTTATTCCAACCACGGCTAGTTTCACAGCCAGACTGGTGGAGATGCCAAGTAGAGTCTAGGAACTTCACTAATTTGAAGATGAGGTAATAAACCAAAAAACAAACACACGAGTGCCTTTGCCTGTTAATTCAGTGGTGGCATCTGGATAGTTCTAAGAGTTAGCTCTCTGTGAAATAAAAACTGGAAGAACTGCATATGCTGGAAGTCAGAAATAGAAACAGAATTTGCTGGAAAAGCTCAGCAGGTCTGGCAGCATCTGTGGGGAGAAATCAGAGTTAATGTTTCAGGTCAAGTGACCCTTCCTCAGAACTGATGGTAGCTAGGAAAATGTCAGTTTATATGCAGAACATAGGTTGGAGGGGGCAGGGGGTAAGAAGTAAACAGTAGGTGGGGATAGAGCCCAAAGAGAGACAGAACAACAGTTGAACAGACAAAAGGAGTGGATAACGATATGGCTAGGAGAATAACTATTAATGGGGACTGCTAGTGGCTAATAATGGGTGATGTATTAGCCACTAACAGTGCCCATTAATAGGTATTCACCCACTAGCCAGACCGTAATTGACTCCTTTGTCCAACTGTTCTTCTCTCTCTTTGGGCTCTATCCCCACCTATCATTTACTCCTTACCCCCTCCCCCCACCCTATCTTCTGCATATCAACCAATATTTTCTGAACTGCCATAAGTTCCAAGGGTCATTTGACCTGAAATGTTAACTCTGATTTCTCTCCACAGATGCTGTCAGATCTGCTGAGTTCTTCCAGCAATCCCTGAATTATGTAGTTAGATCTAGAGAAAAAAAAAATTATGGTGGTTGGAATTATTGAGGCAATAAAGTATCCAAGGATAATACAAGAAATGAACCTAGAGCCTACTGGATGCATCACTTTAGAAGAGGAAATTGTATTAAAGATGTTGACATGGACATTTGTGTACATTTTAGCCTTTATCTTCTGAAACATGAAGGATCAAATAAGCTTGGAATAAAAATGTACAATTACTTTAATTAAATCCAACTCATCTAAATAGAGAAAATTAAGTGAAAAAGACATTGGAAACCTTTAGTAAAATTACTATATTGCTTTATTCTGCTAAATGGAATTTTTATAGATTGAAATTAAGTTACACAAACTTTTATAACCCTGGATGTTTTACTTTTATACATTGTTTTACAGAGTGTGAGAGAATTCATTCTCAATCAGAACCTAGTTTACATGTAGAAGTTTGCACTAAACTACTATAGTAATGAAGTATATCTGTTAAAATGAAGTTACTGAGGAAGTTTGATTAAATCACATCTGACAAAAGTGAGAGACATCCATTATCTTAGTATGTGTTCTTTTGGTTTCACTGGAGGACTGAAAAGCAAAATATTAGAAATGGCATATTGTGTTCATAATAAATCATAAGCCCACAATTGAATTCTTAAACTATATAAAATAATACAGCAGTATAGCCTATGGAAGTGGTAGAATTATTAGCATTAAATGAAGCAAAATTAATATTTAATAGACTTAAAGACTAGATTTATTTTATCTCAAGTTATATTTTACAAATGTTCACTTACCGAATGTGCTACAGATTTATACAAATATAAAATCTGACTTTACAAGGAAATTGTGAAATAACGAAATACACAAATCTAGTTTCAAGGCATTCTGGCCAAAGAACATTTCAGTACTAAATATTAGTTTTGATTATGTAGTAGCAAACAGATGCAGCAGTCCTTTCAAAAATGACACAATTTCATTTCCTCCCAGTTTGGATTCACCATACACCCGATCCACAAATGTTATAGGAACCTGTAATAATTGGGAAGGAGAAAAAGACATGTTAATTCAATGTAAACATGAACATTTTCGAACAAGGGAAACATTCAAGAATTACAGAACTTGAATACTGTTGAAGAGAGAGACATATTGCCAAAGATTTTCATCTTGGATTTTCAGGACAAATGCAAAAGTGTCAAATTTCAAAAGATCACATCAAATTATACCATGGCAGAAAACAATGCTGATTGGTTGACAAGTTCACACTGACTGACTGTGGCATTGCCATGGAGAAAATAATGGGGAATGATGGTCTCTCCAAGCTCCCAGATATTTCAAAAGCAACACGTGGCTTTGTGATCATATGTCACTTCCAAAAAGTGCCAGAAGCACCAAACAACTAACCAGTATCCATTTCTCCTTTAGTATAAGTTGTTGTGATCCTTTGAAAGTTGGTATTCTTCTGTTTGCCCTGCAAGACGAAAAGCTTTGGTAACATGCTCATTTCTCAACAATATTAAAAATTAGTTATCAATGTACAGATGCACTGCAGAAGTATTATCTACATCTTACACAAAACAGCTAATCATTGCAAATATGCTGTTTTTGATGCAGGCTATTGATTTTGGGGTAATTACATCTTCCTTCTTTAATGTCTAGATGAAAACTTTGGATCATATTGTCATAGGTAGTGTGCATGCTGAAATAAATTGGCAATATCTTATTCTACACTTTACCATCTTGTTCTTTCCAATTCAATTTTATGACTTAAAAAGCATCGACAGCATATGTAAAAATATTAGTGAACTCTAACCATATTATAATTTTAAAAAACTTGTATAATTATAGATGCAAATAAATGAATATTATAGAAGGAGCAAAGAATGATTGAAGCAAAAAGAAACATTTCAATGGGCTACAACTTAATAGATTTAGTGAACAAATAGCTAAATCACATTGATCAGGAAGATCCCAGGCTCGAACCCTGAATTTTGCAGAATCAGCTGGGTTTAGTAGGGTCCGCCATTAAGATACAAGAAAGAAAGTAGCCATGGCTCCTACTTTATGATGGTGTGGATTTATTCTTGAAATTTCAATGCCTGAAGTAGAAATCCCTAAACATTGTATTGAGTTTACAAATTGCAAACTATCTTTCATTGTAAACTAAATTAATCTAGCTTACAAAGTGTAAATGATCTTTAGCATATCGGTGTTAAATCACATTACAGTCAATAGTAGCTGAGAAGCCACAAACCCCCAACAGCACCACCCCCATGCACAAATCAACACAAATCATTTGCAAACACACATTACAGCTTCCCTATAAACAACCTCTTGATTAAATTATTGAGAAACTAGCTGGTGTGTAATCATACCAAACCAAAAGTGAATGTTAATATTTTTTAATGATGGAAAGAAACACAAGCCACAGGTGATTGCATATCGTCAAAGAGTCTTGCATGTATGCTTTATTACCTTTTGTTATCTTCAATGTCACCTTCCATCATTTTGCCTTGTTAGTTCTTCAAAATTTGGATTGAGGAAATACAAGCAACCGACGATCAATTTTAGGAATTTCTTATGATAGGCTACATCCTACAACTACTTTCTAAATTATACAAAAACAGGTCTTTTGGGGTTAATTCATCATAATCTTACCGTTAGCAACACATTCTCACAATCTCATCTGCCAATGGTGATCAAGTGACCATTCTACTTCTATCATTGGCCGTAGGTAATCATATGATAGACTTCGAATGCTTCAGGCACCTGTCAATCCAGTTCTCTCCATGTATCTGGTAGGAGATTTGACAGCCTTGATTGGTCCCTAGTAATAATATGACCAATTCCATCAAATCTTTTTCTTTTATGCATTATGATTGGTCTGTAGAAAATGAAAAATCTCATTTCGCATTGGCTATGGTAGTTGCTACTCTTTGGTCCCTCATAATCATATGACTTTAACAAGGATTGATACTGTAATGACAATACAACTTCTTTTTGGAACTGCAAAGGTACAAATAACATTTCTCAATTAAATTTAGAGAAGATAATTTAATGTTTTCTTCCTAACTATTAGAAATTTAAGGGATATTTAGTAAGATAGGTAATCAAATTAGGAGGTATAATCAAGCAAATTCCATAACAATAGTAAACAGGAACAGAAAAGGGACCACTCAGCCTTGAATCAGTTATGGCATTGAATTCAATCACATCTGATTTCTACCTCAAATTCGTTTGTTCACATGCACTCCACATCACATACCCCACAAAACAAAAGCCATCAGTTTTTAAAGTTTCTCAAAAAATAGTTCGGTCAATTTTAAGTGTTTCAGATTTCTACTAACGTTTCACTACAAAATTACCTAACTTTTACTTTTAAAAAAAATAGCCACTAGATTAAATAGTTTCTCTGTATATACCCTACTCAATCATGTTAAACAAGATAATTTTGTACTTGGACATTCTATATTGAAGACAAGCCAATTTAAATTTCTGGAACCTTCCCTTATTCCTGATCCGCTGAGCTCCAGTATCATTCTAGTGAATCTGTGCTGCATCACCTGTAAGGTCAATATATTCTTCTTGAGATATAATATCTACTCAAGATCTGGCCAAGGTTCTGTCCATTGGAAGCATAATTCCTCCTTCTGATTCCCAAAACTCTCAAGATATAGACCAATATGCCATTAGCGGTTTGGTTACTTTGTGCACCAAGTCTGCTAGCTTTAAGTGATTTAGAGTCATTGTCATAGAGTTGTGCAGCATGGAAACAGACCCTACGGTCAAAATTGTCCATGCTGACCATATATCCTAAATTAATCTAGTCCCATTTGCCAGCATTCAGCCTAGATCCCTCTAAACCCTTCCTATTCATATACCCACCCAGATGCTTTTTAAATGTTGTAATTGTACCAGCTTCCATCACATCCTCTGGCAA
This sequence comes from Rhincodon typus, assembly GCF_021869965.1. Lineage (NCBI taxonomy): Eukaryota > Metazoa > Chordata > Chondrichthyes > Orectolobiformes > Rhincodontidae > Rhincodon > Rhincodon typus. The sequence goes on from NC_063350.1 coordinate 37,946,651, forward strand.
CTCATTCCATACACACACCACGCTCTGTGAAAATACTGCCCATTTTAAATCTTACTCCTCTCACCTTAAACCTGTGCCCTGTATTTTTAAATCCCCTACCTTGGGGAAAAAGACCTTGACTATTCACCCTATCCACAGCTCTCATGATTTTACAAACCACTGTAAGGTCACCCCTCAGCCTCCGACACGCCAGGGAAAATAGCCCTAGCCTATTCAGCCTCTCCCTATAGCCTGGCAACATCCTTGTAAATCTTTTCTGAACTCTTTCCAAGTTTCACAACATTTGTCCTATAGCAGGGAGATCAGAATGGATACTTAAATTGCTATGGTCCTTGAACAAATTTAATGTCTTACCTAAGAAAATATTCTGATGAGTCTTTCTTGGATTCCAGGTCATTGCTTTCCAACATTGACCTTCATCCGCTATAGATTTTCCCACTCACTCAGGTTGCCTCTGTCTCTGACACTTTTTTCTTCCATCTTACATGATAAACATTGCCTCCTACCAATGTCATGTGAAGATTTTCACATACAATTTAATTTTGTTCCTTTAATCTCAGGTTATTCTAAAATATGATGCATTGGCCAGAGCCCAACCCAGCAAAAGTTCCATCCAGCCTGCCAAGTGAACTCAATGCAAATGCTTGATTGAAAGCAGGCCTGCCAGCAGGAATTCAAGGACCAGCCATCCTCCAGGAAACATTCCAACACCTCTCACGATAAATGCTCAGGCAACCAGGGACACTATGATGTTGCTGCCTAATGTATCGTGCCTGGTGACGGCATGTGCACTTTTTAAACTGTGCCAGCAAATGGTGCCCCACCCTGGTTCTGTTGCCTGTACACGTCTCAAGTTTGTTTCTCCCTTTCCCTTCCTCGAGTTACTCAGTCTCTCTTCCTCATTTCAGATCAGCAGGGTTTGAGGGCTGTGTAGACAGTGATCAACTAAGAGTGACCTATTCGGTGCTCTCTTTACAAGTGTTCAAGGTTCTGCTCAAGTTGTAGATAAAGTGGTCAATGTGATCCAATTTTTTTTTGCATCCAGAGGTGTTTCACCAGTTGCCTCACCACTCTTCATTACTGTTTCCATTTGCTGACAGCATTACTTCGCCTATTTGAATCACTTGGCGGGGGCCGGCCCATCTTTTTCAGAACCAAATGTAAGCCCTAAAGTTTTATTGCACAGTCCCTGTGCTCTCTGGCAGTGCAAGTTCTACTCAGACAGACTCTCATTTGAAAAGTCAACTGTATAAGTGGCAGTAGTCAGCCAGATTGATGTTAATGGTACCCTAAAAGGCCCTTTTCAGATTCCTATTCTAGGATATGGGGTAAGAGAACAATTAGGCTTGTGTTTTATTGAGACAAGGGAGTGAAAGATTAAAGCCTACAGTACAAGCATGACATAGGTTGAAAACAGTAGGATAGGTGAGGTAACAAGTTTATTTACTTTGGAGACAGTATAAAGAAGGTTAACCTGGCTGATTTCTGGGAGGAAGGGATTTGTTTTATGAAGACCTTCACTTATTGGAGTTTTGAAGAATAAAATGATGAATTTTATTGAATCATAAAAGATTCGGAGGGTCCTGGTGGTTGTTTTCTTGAGGATACCTAGAATGGGTGTGGCTCATATAATTAAACACAGGATCTTCCATTTAGGACAGAAGTGTAATTTCTTCTCCCAGAGCTTGTTATTCTTTGGAATTCTCTACTCCAAACAGCAATGGAGGTTGAATGTATTTTTGAATGTACTCGAGGTTGAGTTTGACCAGCAAAAGAAGTTCAGCGCTATGGGGTACAGACAGGAAAGTGGAGTTCAGGCCACAATCGGATTATCTATGACCTTATTGAATGGTGAAACAAACTTGATGGACTAAATAGCCTACTTCTGCTCCTGGTTCTCATGAGATGGTCTGTATTATTTGGTAGTACCTGCGTCCCATGTCCATCTCTGTCAATTGGGTGCAATCAGTATCCGTAATGCTTTTTTAAGAATAGTTTGGTTGCTTACAGGAGGTGGAGCTTTAAAATATTATACATGGGACATGTTCATAATTGGGACGGTTGCTCACATCCAGGCTGCTCCTTAATTTCTGCACCAAGGTTTCACTCCGGCAGATAACATAGGGTCAAACAAACCAACACTCCTCGAAGTGCACAATACACCTCTGAACTTTGTTACTTCGAGACTTAAAATTGTAATCTTTTTGACCCAGTGATATCAAGGAAAATAATAGCCTTTAATGTTGTTATTTCATGACAATAATATTAACTGTGATATCATTTCGAAGAAATTTATGCAGTTAGCATTTTCAACCAGATTGAGAGAGTTTGGAAATATATGAAGATTGAAGTAGGCATGTCCAACATACCACCACGGGCTAGAATCTGGCCCTGTTTTGAGAATAAACATTAAAATATGGTCCCTTGGATAAAAAGATGGGACCACCCCTGTTGTGATATCATTTTAAGTAGGAATATGATAATAAGCAAGTAACTAGGAATTAGAACATGTGACCACTAGCCGTTACACAGTCTATCTAGTGGTATGAGGCATCGTACCTCTGCTTACGTATAACAATAGTTGCTGAACTTTAATGGTGAATGTTTCTGCTAAGCAATCTCATAATATATCTTTATAAATAAACAAAATATATGTTTCGTTTACCAGTTCTGGTGTGAGATTGGTAAGTTTACTTTAAGCAAACATAGAATCACAACATCACATGATCTTACAATACAGGAAGCCTTTTCGTTCATACTTTCTGCACTAGCTTGCCAAAATGAGTACCATGACTTAGTGCCAATCCCCTGCCTTGTCCCCTACCCCTGCACATTCCTTCTATTCAAATAATCATCTAATGGTTTCTTGAATGCCTCCATTTAAACAGCCTCCCCAACATTTCCAGTTTCAAACCACTTGCTGCATGAGGAAATTTTTCCTCAATTCACATCTGCTTCTTTTGCGAAGTTCTTTAAATCTGCATCCTCTCATTCTCCATCGTTCTATGAATGGCACGTTTTTCTCATCCTTGGAACTGGAACTATTCCTGTAAACCTCTTCTGCACTTTCTCCAATGAGTTTACAACATTTTTAAAGTGTGATGCCCAGAACTGTACACAATACTTCAGCTACAACTAATGACTTATATAGTTCATTAACTACCTTGGTGTTTAATAACTACCTTGCTCTTGTCTTCAATGCCCTGATTAATAAGGCCAAGGATATTGAATGCTTTATTAACTGCTCTCTCCAGATGATCTGTCTCCTTTAATGACTTATACACACATATAAACAAATCCCACTGTTTCTGCACCCATTTGGTTTATACTGTCTCGCTACATTCTTCCCACTAAAATGAATCACCCTATACCGAATTACATCTGCCCTCTCCACCAACTTGTCTATGTCCTTTTGACGTTCCACAGTCCTCGACGGTGTTACAATGATTCCAAGTTTTGTCTTGCTTTCAAACTTTGAAATTGTTCCCTGCACAATGAAGTCTGGACCACTAGTATAGATCAGGAAAGGCAAATATCCCAATAATGACCCGTGGGGAACTCCACTACTAAGACTTTAAGAAGTAATGATAGCAGTGGCGCAAGTTTGAAGATCACAAGAACAGCATCAAAAATATTTAAATAGTACAGAGGCTGTATGTACATCGAAACCCTAGGAGACAGTACCCTTTACAAACATCACTGGCTAAACACTGATTACAAGATTTGTCGGCTGACCAGATCGGTGATTCATGGGAAGTATGAGTCAGCTTTGAATAGCGCTGAGAGAGGGTCATAGAAACATGGAAAATAGCAGGTATAGGTCATTCAGCCCTTCAAGCCTGCAGTGACCTTCAATATGATCATGACTAATCATCCAACTCAGTAACCTGTTCCCGCTTTCTCCATATACCCTTCAATTCCTTTGGCCCTCAGACATGATGTTTTGCCCTTAACTGCTTTCTGTACCAGAAAATTCCACAGGCTCACCGCTTTCCAGATGAAGAAATTTCTCCTCAGCTCAGCGATAATGACCTACGCACATCTTCAGATAATGACCTCTGGTTTTGGACTTCCCAGCCATCAGGAGCATCCTTCCTGCGTTTATCCTGTCTAGTCCTGTTAGAATTTTACAGGTTTCTGGGAGATAAAGTCATAGAGACATACAGCATGAAAACATACCCTTCAGTCCATCTCATCCATGCCAACCAAGTTTCCCAAACTACCTAGTCCTACTTCGGGATAGGAAGAACTGCAGATGCTGGAATCAGACTCGATACAGTGTAGAGCTGGAGGAACACAGGTCAGGCAGGATCAGAGGAGCAGGAGAGTCAACGTTTCGGGCCTAGATCCTTCATCAGGGAGGGGGAAGGGAGCTGGGAGATAAATAGAGGGAAGAGGGGTGGGGCTGGGGGAAGGTAGGTGGGATGGCGATAGGTGGATGCAGGAGTCGTTGAGTGAGCGGTCTCTACAAAAGACAGATAGGTATGGGGAGGGAAATACCTCTTTGGTGCTGGGGTCAGATTGTAGGTGGCAGAAATGGTGGAGGATGATGTGCTGGATGCGGAAGTTGGTGGGGTTGTATGTGAGGACCAGGGAGACTCTGTCTTTATTTTTGTTTGGGGGGGGGGGGGGGAGGGGGTTTTGAGGGCAGAAGTGCAGGAAACGCAAGAGATACGGTTGACTCGTTCTGTGTGACTCTGCTCCACACACTCCGCACCAACCCCAACACACCAGGCACCTTTCCCTGTAAACTTGGAGATATTACATTTAGTCCCATCATCTAAATCCTTAATATATCCTATCCTTTGTTTCCTATCTACCGCTAGTCCATTATCAATGCAGTACACTAATCCTAATTCCATGCACTTTAATTTTACACGCATATCTCTCTCGTATGAGACCTTATTGAATGCCTTCTGGAAGTCCAAGTAAACTACATTCATTGGATCCCAACTCCACGAGTTACAGCTTCAAAAAATTCCAGTAGATTTGTCAAGCATGATTTTCCTTTTGTAAATCCTTGCTCTCTGTCCAATCCTGTCACTGTTTTCCAAGTGCTCTGCTATTTAAATCTTTTATATCAGATTCTAGCATTTTCCCCATTTTTAATGTCAGGCCAACTGGCCTATACAACCTGTTTTCTCTCTACCTCCTTTACTAAATACCTGTAGTGGGGTTTCATTAGCTACCCTCCAATCCATAGGAACTGTTCCAGAATCTATCAAATATTGAAAGATGACCACCAATGCATCCACTATTTCTGGGGCCACTTCCTTTAGTACTTGAACAGAATCCCTGCAGTGTGGAAGCAGGTCATTCGGCCCATCAAGTCCACACCTACCCTCCGAGGAGCATCCCACCCAGACCCACCCCCGACACCATCCCTGTATTTCCCATCCTAGACACAATGGGCAATTTAGCATAGCCAATCCACCTAACCTGCACATCTTTGGACAGTGGGAGGAAACCAGAGCACCTTGGGAAAACCTACGCAGACACGAGGAGAATGTGCAAACTCCTCACAGACAGTCTCCCAAGGCTGGAATCAAACCCGGGTCGCTGGCACTGTGAGGCAACACTGCTAACCACTGAGCCGCCGATGTAGATCATCAAACCCTGGAGATTTATCAATTTTTAATCTCAGTTTCTCCGACACCATTTCCCCACTAATAATTATTTCCTTCAGTTCCTCCCTCTCACTAACCCCTATGTTCTCCAACATTTTTGGGACATTATTTGTGTCCTCCTCTCTGAAGGCAGAACCAAAGGTTTGTATTTAATTTGTTTGACACCGCTGTGTTATCATTTATAACTTCTCCTGTTTCTGACTCTAAGGGAACTACATTCGTCTTCACATACAGTCTGTTGTGTATTCCCATATGCTTATCCTCATACTGTACTCACCCCCTCGTAATCAATCTCCTTCTCCTCCTCTGCTGAATTCTAAACTGTTCCCACTCATGTCTGTTGCTTTTTCGGCCAATTTTTATGTCCCTTCTTTGGATCTAATACAACCCCTAATTCCCTATTGAGTCATCCTTGAGTGTCTTTTCCACACAAAAGAAAAACGTGAGGAACAGAAAGAAACCCTTTGAATCACAGTCCAAAACAAAACAGGGATGAAAAAAGCCCAGCGACTGCATTGCTAAATCTCCCGGTGAAGTAGCAAGACTAGAAATCCTCTACACATCAGAATATAATCAGATCTACAGCACAGAAAAAGGCTTTTAGGTCCATCACATCCATGCCAGTCAAAACAATCACTTGACTATTTCAATCCCATATTCCAACACTTGGCCCAGAGCCTTGTATACCTTGGCATCACAAATTAAGTGTTAAGATGGTTTCTGCCTCTACAATCCTTACAGGCAAGGAGTTCCAAATTCTCACCACCTCTGGGTGAAAAAGCTTTTCCTTCCATCTCCTCGAAAACTTCTACTCCTCGCCTCAAAATAGTTCATAGAAGACAGGTACATCAGGAACGTGACCAGCAAATTCCCTAGCATGAACCAGATGGCCAAAGATGTCCTATTCAAACGTAGACATTTTAAACAAAAGTAGGAGCTACACTCTTTGGATGTACTTGTCAAAGAATTGCGTAAACAAATGAAGAAAATAAAAAAGATAGCCATTGGAAACAAGGAGTTGCACAGTATCAGGACAATCAGAAAGACCCTATTAAGCTATGGAACATGCTGGAGGGTCAACTTCACGTAAAAGTAAATTTTAAAATGCATCATTTGAAGCTTATTAGTTGCAGGCAGCAGCCACAAGAATCAAATAATCAGTTCCTCGGTAGATGCTGTGAGATGGTGAGGATTGCAATTTCTTCCAAGCTGAGCGGTCCAAGCAGATAATGGTGCTGGTACAAGACATTGTTGAAGCCACTTTTAGAATACTGCATACAATTCTGGTCGCCCTGCTGTAGGAAGGATGTTGTTAAACTAGAAATGGTACAGAAAAAATTTTGAGGATTTGAATTATAAGGAGAGCCTGGAATTTGTTTCTCCCCCTGCTGTGTAGGAGTCTAAGCAGTAGTTAAAGTTGAATAGCCAAGGTTTTCTCCCAAGGGTAGATGAGTCCAAAACTAGAGGGCATAGGTTTAAGGTGAGAGGGGAAAGATTTAATAGGGACCTGAGGGGCAACTTTCCACACAGAGGGTGGTGCGTGTATGGAATAAACTGCCAGACGAAGTGGTAGAGGCAGATTCAGTTACAATATTTAAAAGATATTTGGCTAGGTACATGAATAGGAAGGGTTTAGAGGGATATGGGCCAAACGCAGGCAAATAAGACTAGTTCAGTTTAGGAAACCTGGTCAGCATGGACAAGTTGGACTGAAGGGTCTGTTTCCATGCTGTGTGACCTTATGGTTGTAGCTTCAACGCCAATCATATCTGCCAGAAAGATCTTGGGGAAAAACAAAGGTCACAATATTAGTATACAACTAAAAGACACAGAACTTATGAAGCCATTGTAGCCAAACAACAAAGCCTGCAAGCATTAAATGTAGCTGTCAATACTGGCACATTAGCCAGGACACAGAAAGCAAGTAAGTTGTGAGGTAAGTTTGGTCTGTTGCATTCTTTGTAGAGTTGTCTTGTTCCAAAACCTTGGCAAATCATGCAGTGTAAAAGGATAACGGGTGCACCTAAGTAGGAAAGCTGGTTCCTGATGTGCGATCAGAGGCAACAACAAGATACAATCAAACCAAAAAAGCTTGTTTACCAAACCAGCAGTACCAATGGGGAGTATGCCAGAAACCCATATAAACAAATCACAGGCAAGATTAGAGGCCAGCCAGGAAATAGAGTGGAAATCTCTTCAAATGGAAGGGGAACAGTCTTTCCACGTTATGAATGTCACATATATGTGGATGAAGTCAAACAATTAGATGCTTTTGCTACATTCAGAAATGCGTGGCTGAAGTGACCAGCACAAGCTCAAATCCAAAATCAGCACAGGAGCAACTGTGAACATCTTAGCAGAATTCCTGAAGGATATGTATTAGATTATTGGAAGTTACTGATGGAACCTAAAACAGTCAAAATTAACTGTGTATAACGGGTTACCTGTTCCTTTCATTGGTACATTTGACACTAAAATGTGGGTAAGGCAAGGCATACATTGAAACCACAAGTGTCTAATCATCAGACAACTGAAGGAAACCTCAAGTGTGTCCATGGCAGGCAGTCCAGTATTCAGTCTGTTCAGGACATCTGAAAAGACCATACCTGACAATGAGACTAGCAGAAAATAGTCTTCAAATATAGGAAATAAACCTATTGCAATTTGGACCATGGTTTTTTGAATCTCATATGGTCACAAGGTTGAATTCCATACATACTGTAACCCTGCTACTACTGGTCCACTCTTGTCCACCACATAGAACACTTGTGGCTTATAGTTCAGTGACAATACCACACAACCCTAACTTATTTTTGTGTAAGTAGTTCTCACAACTACTCTAATACGTATTTTCCACTTTTAATGTAGGTAAAGTTAACTTGGTAAAAAGGGACATGTGACATCACCTTAATATATGCCAAGGGAATATGCTAAGGAGTAAGTAACTAGGATGTAGAACGTGACCATTGCAAGTCCAGGTTGCAGCAGAACGTGCAAAGGAGTTGCATGTGTTTTCTTGTAAAAATAATTGTTCGGCCTTGCTAGTGAATCTGACTGCAGAGTAATCCTGTAACAAATTAAAGTAAACAGAACCTACATTTAGTTAGTGAGCTTGGTAAGTTTGTGTCAAGCAAAAATGGAACCATCACAATCCATCATTTAGACAGTGAAAAACTGCAGCCCAGTACAGAATAAACAGGATCACATCCTGCTACTCAAAGAATATGCTTCTTTCTATTCTTGTTTGTAAGCAATGTAATAGAAATCAACTTGAAGTAAAACACTAGAATTATTATAAGTAAAAGCACTACATCGGTGACTTCACAGAAATAGGAACATGTTTTATGCTATAGATATTGGACAGCAAAACCAAAAACAAAATGTATTACAGATGTGTCTGAATGTGCAAAGCATTAATCAACAAATGGCAGACAGAAATCAAAAGGCTTGATTTGGCATCTATTATTGATATGCAGTTGCAAAATGACCAAGGTTCGGAACTAAATATTCCGGAATACTTTAGAAGTGATAGGCAGAGATGGAAAAGGAAGAAGGGTAGCCCTGAAAATGAACAATAACATACAGAGAAGTGTTCAGAGCTCAGAAAATCAGCAAGTACATTCATTTTGGTGCAGTTAAGAAAGAGCAAGGCAGAAAACATAGGGCCAAATTCCTGCCTTTTCCTCAACATAAAATGTGTGGACAGCTGCAGCCAAATGGTCTCCTCTAGCACTATAACAATGCTGCGATTCTGTGTATTGTTTATAGATCCTTGACAGTAGCTGAAGTGCAAGGAAATATGTGGAAATAAGAAGCTCATGTCATTCAAGAGGGTCATCATAGACACTTTTATATATTAAAGCAAAATCTTTGTTTAAATATTCTGCTCATCTGCGAGTCATAGTTAACAGAATGATAAACAGGTGAATTTAAAAAATATTTAAGGCTGCACTTTCACTTTTACTTTTAATTCCTTGCCAATTTTCTCCTCCCAGAGATTCTGGAATTCCATGGAAACTGGCTTCTGTTTGGGAGCTATTATAAGAGATCTTGATCAATTGTGTCAATGGGCTGAGGACTGGCAGATGGAGTTTAATTTGGATAAATGCAAGGTATTGCATTTTGGTAAAATAAACAAGGGCAGAACTTATACAATTAATGGTAGAGCTCTGGGTAGTGTAGAACAGAGAGACCTAGGAGTTCAGGTACATAATTCTTTGAAAGTTGTGTCACAGGTAGACAGGATGGTTAAGAAGGCATTTAGCACACCTGCCTTCATTGCTCAGACGTTTGAGTTTAGGAGCTTGGACATCATGTTGAAGTTGTACGGGATATTGGTGAGGGCTCTTCTGGAGTACTGTGTAGTTCTGGTCACCCTGCTACAGGAACTATATTGTTAAATTGGAGAGGGTTCAGAAAAGATATACCAGGATGTTGCTAAGAATGGAGGGCTTAAGATATAAACATAGGCTAGAACCTTTTTCACCGGAGCATAGAAGGTTGAGGGGTGACCTTATAGAGGTTTTTAAATCATGAGGGGCATAGATAAGTGAATAGCAAGGATCTTTTCCCCAGGGTGGGGGAAGTTCAAAACTAGGGAGCATACTTTTAAGCTAAGAGGAGAAAGTTTTAAGGAGGACATGAGGGGCAACTTTTTTTTCTTTACACAGGGAGTGGTTCATGTGTGTGGAATGAAGAGGTGGATGCAGGTACAGATACAACATATAAAAGACATTTGGATAAGTACATAAATAGGAAAGGTTTGGAGGGATATGGGCCAGATGCAGGCAAATGGGTCTAGATCAGTTTGGCAATAAGTTCAGCATGGATTAGTTGGACCAAAGGGGGTCTCCATGCTGTATTACTTTTATAGTACTGCGGTAATTATGAGAGAATATAATTGTCATAAACTGGACACACCAAATTTGCACTGTAGAGGACGAGTTCATGAAATGTGTATCACTTTCTTTAAGATCAGTCAAGAAACCAACTTAGGAACTGGCTATTTTGGAGAAAAAGAGTTAATTAAAAACTGTGGTAAGCCATAATAGGGCAGACTTTGATACTGAAAACAATTTGTTAAGTTCAAACTAAGGGTCTTGAATCTAAAATGCAGGTATGATGGACAAAGTTAAGGTAGATTGCAAAATAACATTTAAGAATATGACTTCAAACAAGAAATGGCCAGCAACTAAAGAATTAATCATACATTTGTTACAAATGTATGTTCCTTTCAAGACATAAAGTACTATTTGTGGTTGACAAGAAGAGTTAAGGATAATATTTTATCAAAGAAAGAGAATTCTAACATTGCTAATGCCTGAGGATTTTGGAAAGCAAAAGGAAGACCAAAACATTTGATGAGGAAACTGAAAAGATAATGAGAAATAGGGATCATGAGGCCCAAAAATCAGACTGCGATATTACTATAGTTATGTAATTGGGAAGAAATTAGTGAATGTAAACATGGCCCATTAGGAGGCAGAAATAGATGAAAATGTATTGGGGAATAATGAAATGATACGAAAATATTTTGGGCTGAATCTTTAAACAGTGGTGGAGGCAGGCAGACCTGTAACTTCTCATCACTGGCTGGCATGCGGTTTTGCTGTCTTGTTTCCACTTCACAGCCATATTGGAGCATGCCAATTCAGGAGTGAAAATATCATCAGGCACCATTAAGGCTACTCTGTCAATGCCAAAACATGTTGGGGAAATAGTGAGCATGCTCCCTAACTGTCAAAAATCATATCTGGGATCAAGTACTGACATGATATGTTGTGGAGACTCAGATATATACCTAACGTTGGTGTCCCAACCCTAGAACTAAGGCCAATCGTGTGCGTCTGTCTTCATGATAGACAACACAAAAACATTTCTAGAATTAATGAGGATCCAAGTATATGTCAATAATGAGGAACTCCAAAGAATTAGTGTCAGTGAAAAAATGGTCTGGAAATATCACTGGGATAAAGTAGTAACAAATCTTGCAGATTTAACAACCTGCATCCAAGAATTTTAAAAAGAGGTAGCTACAGAGATAGCAAGTGGTGAATTGGTTTTGATCATGCAGAATTCCTAAGGACTGGAAGATAGCATATGTAACCCAGATTTTAAGAAAGGAGGAAGAGCGAAAATGGGGAACTACAGGCCAGTTAGCCTAACATAGCAGAATGCACATTGTTAGAATCTAATATTAAGAATACAGTAACCGGGTAATTAGAAAATCACAATATGATTAAACAGTGCCACAGATTTCAAAGAGTTTGACAAATAGTGTTTGACAAATCTATTACGTAGTACTTTGAGGATGTAACTAGTAAAATGATAAAGGGGAAACCAGTGGATGGACTGTTTTTGGATTTTTAGAAACTTTCAATAAGCCGGGGACTCATGGGCTTGGGCTACTCCATTAGCATGGATTGAGGATTTGTTAATAGACAGAAGAGACAGCAGAATAAAAGTACAATGTTTTCAGGTTGACAGGTTATAATTAGTGGGGTACTAATAAACTATTTACAATCTAAATTAGTTACATAAGACGAACGTAACATGTCTAAGTTTATGGAGTATACAAATGAAGCAGGACACAAAATAGTGAAGAGGTCACAAGAAGGTTGCAGGGGGATATGGACAAGTTGGCTAAGAAGGCACGAATATGGCTGAGACAATACAATGTGGATAAGTGTGATATTATTCACTTGGTAGGGAAAAGTTTAAAATGGTGAGACACTGAGAATGTTTACATCCAGAGGAACCTGCGTACCTGTATTTTTCAAGTCGGGTGACCTGGACCAATACAGAAAATCCAGATATGACCTCCGCAAAGCCATCAAGGAGGCCAAGAAGTAGTACCAAGACCAAGTTAGAGGCCCAGACCGGCCAAACAGACTCCCGCTGTCTATGGCGGGGCCTAAACAACATTACGGGATACAAAATGAAACAGTGTAAGATAGTGGACAATGACACATCTCTCCCTGACACGTTCAATGCTTTCTATGCTCGGTTTGAGAAGAATACCACCATTTGGCAATGCCTGCCCCGACAGCCCCAGACACACCTGTTCCCTCTGTCACCGCTTCAGAATTCAGATCAGTCTTCCTGGGAGTCAACCCAAGGAAAGCAACGGACACAGATCCCTTGCCAAACACTCAGATCCTGTGCAGACCAATTGGTGGAGGTATTCACCGAAACCTTCGACCCCTCCCTCCTACAAGCCGAAGTCCCCACCTGCTTCAAGAAGACCGCCATCATCCCCGTACCCAAGAAAACACATGCAGTATGCCTTAATGACTACTGCCCAATAGCTCTGACTTCAATAATCATGAAGTGTTTCGAAAGGCTGGTCATGGCCCACATCAACTCCAGTCCTTCAACCTGCCTCAATCCCCTACAGTTTGCCTACCGACGTAGCAGATCCACAGAGGATGCCATATCCCTAGCCCTGTACTCATTCCCGGATCATCTGGGCAAGAAAGACACCTATGTCAGACTCTTGCTCATTGACTACAGTTCCGCCTTCAACACCATTATCTCCTCCAGACTGATCTCAAAACTGCATGGCCTTGGTCTCGGCTCCGCCCTCTGCAATTGGATCCTCAGTTTTCCAACACAAAGGCCGCAATCAGCAAGGATAGGTAACTGCACCTCCTCCAAAATAACACTCAACACTAGAGCCCCCGAAGGATGTGTCCTCAGCTCCCTACTGTACTCCCTGTACACCTATGACTGTGTTGCCAAATTCTGAACGAACGCCATCTACAAGTTCGCTGTTGACACCACCATAGTGGGACAATATCTAACAACGAGTCAAAATACAGAAGGGAGATAGAGAGCTTGGTGATGTGGTGCAATAAAAACAAGCTGTCTCTCAACGTCAGAAAAACTAAAGAACTGATCATTGGCTTCAGAAGGAAGGGAGGAGAACACACCCCCATCTACATCAACGAAACTGAGGTTAAGAAAGTGAACAGCATTAAGTTCCTCAGAGTGACGATAACCGATGACCTGTTCTGGACTTCCCACATAGATGCGACAATTAAGGCACAACAACGCCTCTCCTTTCTCAGGTGGCTCAGGAAATTTGGCATGTCCATAAGCTCCCTCACCAACCTCTACAGATGCATCATTGAAAGCATAATAACCGGGTGCATAACGGCCTAGTATGGCAACTGCTTTGCCCAGGACCGTAAGAAACTATCGAAGGTGATGTGTACAACCGAGACCATCACGGAAGCCAACCTTTGATCCATGGACTCTACTTGCACAGCTCGCTGCAGTGTAAAGGCAGCCAATATCATCAAAGACCATCGCACCCTTGTAATGACCTCCTACAACCTCTTCCGTCAGGCAGAAGATACAGAAGCCTGAACTCATGCACAAACAGGTTTAGGAACAGCTTCTTTCTGGTCATTATCAGACTGTTGAATGGACTATAGCCTCAAATAATGTAACCTGTACGCCTCCAAGTCTTTTGATCTGTACATCTTTAGCTTGCTGTGATCTGCATGTATCACACAAAACAAAGCTTTTCACTGTATTTCGGTACACGTGACAATGAAATCATCAGATAAAAAGTCAATCAGATAAATCAGATGTGTACAATATTACAGAAACTTAAAATTCAGGTTCGATAGAACCATGGAGATGTACAGCATGGAAACAGACCCTTCGATTCAACTCTTATGCGACGACCAGGTATCCTAAACTGATCTAGTCCCATATGCTACAATCTGGGCCATATGTCCCTAAATCCTTTCTATTCACCTACCCATCCAGATGCCTGTTAAATGCTGTAATTGTACCCATCTCCGCCGTGTCCCCAGCAGCTCATTCCATACACACACCACCCTCCGCATGCAAAAGTTACCCCTTATTTAGGTCCCTCCTAAATCTTTCCCCTCTCACCTTAAATCCATGCTCTAGTTTTGGACTCCCCAGCCCAGGGAGAAAAAGCTTTGCTATTCACCCTATCCATGACTCTCATGACTTTATAAACCTCTAAGGTCACCCCTCAGCCTCCAACACTCCAGGGAAAAAAGCCCCAGTCTATTCAACCTCTCCCTTTGGCTCAAACCTTCCAACCCTGGCAACAACCTTGTAAAATCTTTTCTGAACCTTTTCAAGTTTCACAACATCCTTCCTATAGCAGGGTGACCGAATTGCGTGGCAGTATTCCTAAAGTGGCCTAACCAATGTCCTGTGCAGTTGCAACATGACCTCCCAACTCCTACACTCAATGCACTGACCAAATTTGGCAAGCGTACCAAACAACTTCTTCACCACGGTGGCTAAATGCGATTCCAAGTTCAAGGAACTATGCACCTGGCCCCCTAGGTTTCTTTGTCCGGCAACACTCCTTAGGACCCTACCACTAACTGTGTCAGTCCTGCCCTGATTTGCCTTATCAAAGTGCAACATTTCACATTTATCCAAATTAAAATCCATCTGCTACTCCTCGGCTCGTTGGCCCATCTGATCAAGGTCCTGTTGAAATTTGAGATAAACTTCTTCACCGTCCACTACATCACCAATTTTGGTGTTATCTGCAAACTTATTAACCATACTCACTACATTCACATCCAAAGCATTTATATAAATGATGAAAAGCAGTGGACTCGGCGCTGAGCCTTGCGGCACACTGCTACTCACATCCCTCTAGTCCGATAAGCAACTGTCCACTGCCACCCTCCGTCTCCTATCTTCAAGCCAATTTTATATTCAATTGGCTAGCTCCCCTGGACTACATGTGATCTAACCTTATTAGCCAGACATACTACACAGAACCCTATTGAACACCTTGCTGAAGTCCATATAGACAACAACCACGGCTTCATCAATCTTCATTATCTCTTCAAAAAACTCAAATCAAGTTGGTGAGACACGATTTCCCATGCACAAAACCATACGGATTATCCCTAATCACTCCTTACCTTTCCAAATGCATATAAATCCTATGCCTCAGAATCCCCTCCAACAACTTAGCCACCACTGATGTCAGGCTCACCAGTCTACAGTTCTGTCTTTTCCTTACCACTTTTCTTAAATAATGGTCCATTAGGAACCCTTCAGTCTTCTGGCCCTTCACCTATGGCTGTCGTTGATGCAAATATCTCAGCCAGGGACCCAGCAATCTCTTCTCTAGCATCCCATGAAGCTCTGGGAAACACCTGATCAGGTCCCGGGGATTTCTCTATCTTTATACAGTTTAAGACCTCTAGCACCTCCTCTTCTGTAATATGAGCAACTTAAGACGCTGCTATTTATTTCCCCAAATTCCCTAGTTTCCATATCCTTCTCCACCAGGGCAAAATATTTGTTTAGTATCTCAGCACCTCCTGTGGTTCCACACATAGATGGCCTAAGGGGCCCTATTTGCTCCCCAGTAACCCTTTGCCTTTGATGTATTTGTAGAATTTCTTTGGATTCTCCTTAACCCTATTTGCTAAAGCTATCTCATGTCCCCTTTTTGCCCTTCTGATTTCCTTCTTGAGTATATTCCTACTGCCCTTATACTCCAAGGGATTCACTCAATCCCAGCTATCTATACCTGACCATACGCCTCCTTCTTTTTCTTGACCAGAGCCTCAATTTTGAGTCATTCAGCATTCCTGACATCTACAAGCCTTGCCCTTTGCACTAAACCGGAACGTTCTATTTCTGAACTCTTGTTATCTCATTTTTGAAGGCCTCCCACTTTCCAACCATCCCTTTGCCTGCAAACAGCCTCACCTAGTCAATTTTTGAAAGTTCCTACCTAATATTGGCCTTTTAGATCAAGTCTGTCCTTTCCCATAACTATTTTAAAAACTAATAGAATTATAATTACTTGCCCCAAAGTGCTCTCCCACCGACACCTCGGTCGCTTGCCCTGCCTTATTTCCCAAAACTGGGTCAAATATTGCTCCTTCTCTAGTAGGTACAGCCACATATTTTCTTGCACATACTTCGAAAGGAATGAATATGGTATGTTTATTTACAAAGGGATTCAAGTGTATGAGTTAAAGAGATATTAATACACAGAGCATTTTGCAATTCCTGCAGTGCGTGACATACTTTCCCTAGAGGTAATGCAACAAAGATTCACAGAGCCAAATGACTTCCTCCTCCTGATCAGATTTCGTATTTGATCGGTCTACCCCAACATCCAGTCGTGAAGAGGGGTAATACCCAAAACTTTGACTTCTCCTTTCCTCCAGACGTTGCCTGGCTTGCTGTGTTCTTCTAGCCCCCCTGTTTGTCTACTTTGTCTTTTCTTCTTGTTTTGCCTACATCAATCTGCCTAAATATTTGGCACTGGCAACAAGAAAACTATGTCTTAATTTTTTTCTCCCCCCTATTGATGTGCTTACATGCACATTGTGTGTATTGAGTTTACTGTTTAATTGTCCAGGAAAGGAAACCACCATTAGTATCCCATACATATTATGTATGACAACATTAAAAACAAATCTGTAACAATACAAAAAGTGCAGTGTCCTGCATTTAATCTTTTGAAGTCTGTACACCAGACGTACAATGAAACAATGGTTATCATTAAGCTTTTCTCAAAAAAAGCTTCAACTTAGTTATGACATTATGTTCCATACCCAAGATACATTTTGTAATGGAGGACAAATGATTCTCAGAAATTCAGTTTTAGATTTATTTTGTGGAGCTCATTTCATACCTCCCCAATACTGTAATCCAGCTGGCGAGCCCTAACGATCATCTCCATTTGAAAGACGTATCCTTTCGATACACACTTTTCAACCAGTTTCTGCAGTACTTCTTTTTTGTATAACCTGTACATAGAAATACATTAGCTTATATTTAAATGCATGACTTTAAGCAGATATTGGAGAGGGAGAAAACAATTAGGATATACACTTGCATTTCCTACAGTTTCTAATCCAAAACTGGAAGTACTACCACTGCAAAGTGCTGTTCCTGTAGTGTGTATAGCTTTCATCTCTGGAAGCAAAAATATTGAGGAACTGATTCATAAGAAATGCAGCATATGACACTACACAGCTGCAGAGTACAAAGTTCATTTTTTGATCGGAATTGCATGATAGCCGAGTTGGTCTCGGCTAGGGCAGTGGTAGGACAGTGAAGTGTTCCCCTGACTAGAAAAGGGAGGTACAGAAATCTGCCAGGGGCTGCTACTCTAATTCCTTTCCACTGATCTACTGCTGAAAAGCACTTAACCTTCATGAGAAGGGCAGGATTATGTAGAATCAGCTACAGTGGCCTATTTTCAAATAGACAACTTCAAAAAAACATAAGGGGAAGAACAGGAAAAATTTGGGATTCACAGGACATAGTACAGCACAAAACAGCCCCTTGGCCCATGACGTTGTGCCAAACACGATACCAAATTACATTACATTAATCCCTTCTGCCTGCCATTGGTCCTTTTCCCCTCCATTCCTTACATATTCATGCACTTATCTAAAAGCCCATTAAACACCCCTCTTGTATCTGCCTCCACCACCACCCCGCAGCACGTTCTGGACACCAACCACACTGTGTAATAAACTTGTCCCTCACATCTCCTTTGAAATTCCATCTACCCCCCCCCACCCAAGTTTAAATGCATGCCCCTGATATGAGACATTTCAACTCTGGGATAAAGATTCTGACTATCAAGTGTATCTACGCATCTCATAATTTTATAGGCTTCTATTAAGCCTCCCTTCAGCCTCCACCACTCCAGAGAAAACGACCCTAATTTTTCTAGTTTTTTTTACTATAGCTGATAGCTTCCAGTCCAGGCAGCATCCTAGTGAACTTCTTCTGCACCCTGTCCAAAGCCTCCACATCCTTCCTGTAGTGTGGTGACCAAACTGAATGCAATACTGTAACTGCAGCCTAACCAAAGTCTTATAAAGCTGCAACTTGACATCCCAACTCTTGTACTCAATGGCCCGATCAATAAAGGCAAGCATGCCATACACCTTCTTTACCACCCTATCTCCTTGTGTGGCACTTTCAGGGAGCTATAGCTATAGACTTGAACCCCACAAAATCTCTTTGTACACTTTAGGGGAGGCAGTGGCATAGTGGTATGATCACTGGACTGTTAATCAGCAACGCAAGTAATGTCCTGGGTTCAAATCCAGCCATGACAGATGATGGAACTTAATTTCAATAAAAATCTGGAATTAAGAGTCTCAGCTTGACCATGAATCCATTCTCGATTGTTAGGAAAAAGCCATCTGGTTCACTAATGTCCTGTAGGAAAGGAAACTGCCATCCTTACCAGTCTGGCCTTCATGTTACTCTAGACCCACAGCAATGTGGGATCAATGTGGAATCTTAACTGCCCTCTAGGTTATTAGGGATGGGCAATAAATGCTGACCGAGCCAGCAATACCAACATACTGTGAATGAACAAAAGGAGAGAGAAAAAAAACGATGCTGTTCAGAATCCTGCCATAAACTGTATATTTTTCATTAACATTTGATCTCCTAAAGTGCAGCACCTCATTTGCCCAGATTAAACTACATCTGCCATTT
The DNA here is from genome assembly GCF_021869965.1 of Rhincodon typus. NCBI lineage: Eukaryota > Metazoa > Chordata > Chondrichthyes > Orectolobiformes > Rhincodontidae > Rhincodon > Rhincodon typus. The sequence continues at coordinate 37,965,778 of NC_063350.1, forward strand.
CTCCACCCATTCTTACCTTCACTAACAGTATAAATGGTTAAATGTATAGAAGAGATAGAATCAAATAATTCAAATTTAAATTGATAGCTAATGGACAACAGAAACACCATATATAGTCATATACAAGTCAATACCATGATTTTCAGCCTAAACCCCACCCCCCCATCATAATTTTGCATATATTTCATCAAAAAGTTGACTTTTTTTTTTTAAGATCGAAGCCCAAAAGATTTTAGAACCAAACGTTTATTCCCAGAGACGTTCATGATTAGATTTCATTAAAAGTGTTTAAATAAAGAAAATAAGTATCAATAAATAAGTGTGTAAATGTTAGATAACTAGTAAGCATGCAATGTATATAGTTTGTATTATGAAATAAATAAATGCTAGAAAATTAATAATGAATTATTTGGTGTTGTTGATTTTACTTTATTTCATTGTGACAATTATTTTGGGTCCAAACCACGTAGGTACATCAATGTCTCAAAAACATCTCCAAAAAAAGTCAACCCTGAGAGACTTGGCTGAGAAAACTGGTCTCCAAAATTCGACCTTTACAAGACAATATGTGGTAAAAATGCTGACAAAATTCTTCTGTCCTTCCACTCTACCCACATTAGAGACTTACAGCTTTGTACAAACAGTCAGATTTTGTCACAAAGTGTTCTGTGGGTTCAGTCAGGTTTAATGTGTTAGAAGATTAGCCTTAAATTCTATTCTTCATTGCTCTCAGTACAGTAGGAAGAACTTGCTTGATTGAACTTAATAGGAAAACAGCATTTTTGGCTGTTGTTTGATAACTATATATACTTCTTTACATGCCCTCAAGGTACAAAATTACACCCACACAAATGTAAATTAGAGGAATGATATTAAACCACACTCCTACCTGAAGCTACCTGTCAAGTCTGAAGCTCCTGGTCTCAACAATACCTGTGTGACAAAATTTGCTCCCCGACTGCATTAAAGAACAGTAGTGAATAATTATAACATGAAAACAAAGTGACATAATTTCACTAACCTTTGAGAAATTGAAGACAATGCTTATTTAAATTTTACACTTAGCAGCTGAATGTATTAACAAGATTTAAACATAAAACAGTGAAGTAAATTAACCCATGGTCAAATATGTAAACATCATAATTATTGTTTTGTTTTGGCTGGATGACAGAAAAAGGAGAAAAGGTATAAAATCCAAAAAGATTGCACCATATTTTATGCACTAATTTACCACACATTTGATATTTTAAAAAGAGTGATTGCAGCACTATAACAAGCTTGTGACTTTTATCCTCAAAATTCATTTCTTGCTGTTAAATTAATTTTGATGCCTGTAACTGGGGTTACAAAAACTTAATTCAGACTCCAGTTTACTTTGAAATTGAAACCTTGGCCAACATTTTTAGAAATTCATTACAAATTAGGCCAGCAATTCAGCTCAATCTTACGGTCAAGATTTACCTGGGAAGAGTGTGCCAATAATCATGCTCAACTATTCCACAGGGCGTCACAACATGTAAACATATTTGTAAACATATGAAATCTCAATAAGGCCCCCAAACAGATCAATTTGCTTGACTGAATGATACTCAAGACAAAAGCAACTCACACCAGGTTCTTCAGTAACACTATTGAAGGGTCCCAACCTGAAATGTTATCTTTCCTGCTCCTCTAATGCTGCCTGACCTGCTGTGTTCCTAACTCCGCAATGTATTGACTCCGACTCCAGCATTAGCAGTTCTTGCTATCGCCCAGTTACATGTATTTTTTATCTATTTGTGGGACATGGGCATCACTGGCTGGCCAGGATTTATTGCTTGACCCTAGTTGCCTTTGAGAGGGTGGTGGTGAGCTGCCTTCTTCAACTGCTGCGATCCACGTGCTGTAGGTAGACCCACAATGCCTTTAGGAAGGGAATTCCAGGATTTGACCCAGTGACAGTGAGGGAACGGTGATATGTTTCTGAGTTAGGATGGTGAGTGCCTTGGAAGGCAACTTGCAAGTGGTGCTATTCCTACGTATCTGCTGCCCGTGTCCTTCTGATGGAAGTGATCTGGGCTTGGAAAGTGCTAAGGATCTTGGATGAATTTCTGAAGCGCATCTTCTATCTAGTACACACTGCTGTTACTGAGCATTGATGATGGAGGGCGTGGATGCTTCTGAATGTGGTGCCAATCAAGTGGGCTGCTTTGTCCCAGATGGTGTCAAGTTTCGAGTGTTGTTGGAGCTGCACCCATCCAGGCAAGTGGGGAGTATTCCATCACACTCCTGACTTGTGCGTTGTAGATACCGGGCAGGTTTTGGGGAATCAGATGGTCAGTTACTGAGGACTGCCCAATGTTCAGCACCACTTGTGACTCCTCAGATACTGAAGCAGTCCATGTTCAAATGCAACTAGATCTGGACAATATCCAGGCTTGGGCCGACAAGTGGCAAATAACATTCGCACCAGACAAATGCCAGGCAATGCCATCTCCAATAAATGACGATCTAACTACTGCCTCTTGATATTCATTGGTGTTACCATCGCTGAATCCACCATTATGAACATCCTTGGGTTTACCATTGACTAGAAACTCAAGTGGACTTACTACATAAACACAGGAGCTACAACAGCAATTTGGTGGCTGGAAATATGGCAGTATTCCTAGCCGCTAACCTTTTCCAGTAGTGAGTCCACTTGAGTTTCCGGTCAACAGTAAACCCAAGAATGTTCAAAATGGTGGATTCAATGATGGTAACACCACTGAATGTCAAGAATCAGTGGTTAGATCATCTTTTGTTGGAGATCGCATTGCCAGGTATTTGTGTGATGCGAATGTTATTTGCCACTTGTCGGCCCAAGCTTGGACATTGTCCAGATCTTGCTGCATTTGAACATGGACTGCTTCAGTATCTGAGGAGTCACAAATTGTGCCGAACATTGGGCAGTCAATGAACTTCCCCACTTCTGACCTTCTGATGAACAGAATGTCATTGATGAAGCAGCTGAAGATGGTTGGGCTTAGGACATCACCCTGAGGAATGCCTGAAGAAATACCCCGAAACCAAGATGACTGACCTCCAACAACCATAACCACCTTAACATAGGCTAGGTATGACTCCAACCACAGGAGCATTTGTGCCCTGATACTCATTGATTCCTGTCTTGCTAGGGCTGCTTGATGTCATGCTTGGTCAAATGCAGTCTTGATGTCAAGGGCGGTCGCTCTCAGCTCACCTTTCGAATTCAGCTCTTTTGTCCATGTTTGAATCAAAGCTGTAATGAAGTCAGGAGCTGAGTGGCCCTGGTATGACCCAAACTGGGCATCACTGAGCAGGTTATTACTGAGCAGCTGCTGCTTGATTGCGCTGTTGATGATATCTTCCATCACTTTCAAGTCATAGAGGTGTACAGCACAGAAACAGACCCTTTGGTCCATGCCGACCAGATATCCTAAATAAATCTGGTCCCATTTTCCAGCATTTGGCCCATATCCCTCTAAACTCTTCCTATTCATATACCCATCCAGATGCCTTTTAAATATTATGCCTCCACCACCTCCTTGGCAGCTCATTCCATACATGCACCACCTTCTGTGTGAAAAAGTTTCCCCTCAAGTCCCTTTTAAATCTTTCCCCTGTTACCGTAACCCTACACTCTCCAGTTTTGGAATTCGCTACACTGGGAAAAAAAAAAGACCTTGGCTATTCATCCTATCCATGCCCCTCATGATTTTATAAACTTCTATAAAGGTCACCCCTCAGCCTCTGACACTCCGGGGTAAAAAGGCCCAGCCCCTTCAGCCTCTCCCTATAACTCAAACCCTCTAAAATCCTGGCAACATCCTTGTATATCTTTTCTGAACACTTTCAAGTTTAACAACATCTTTCCTATAGCAGCGAGACCAGAATTGAATGCAGTATACAAAAGTGGCCTAACCAATGTCCTCTACAGCTGCAACATGACCTCCCAACTCCTATACTCAATACACAGACCGATAAAGGCAAGCACACCAAACACCTTCCTCACTACCCTGTCTACCTGTGACTCCACTTCCAAGGAACCACGAACCTGCATACCAAGGTCTCTTTGTTCAGCAACACTCCCCACAACATTACCATTAGATGTATGAGTCCTGCCCTGATCTGCATGTCCAAAATGCAGCACCTCATATTTATCTAAATTAAACTCCATCTGCCACTCGTCAGTCCATTGGTTCATCTGAACAAGATCCCGTTATACTCTGAGGCAGCCTTCTTCGCTGTCCACTGCACCTCCAATTCTGCTGTCATCTGTAAACTTACTAACCATACCTCCTATGTTCACACCCAAATCATTTATATAAATGAAGAAAAGTAGTGGACTCAGCACAGATCCTTGTGGCACACCACTGGTCTCAGGCCTCCAATCTGAAAAGCAACCCTCCACCACCAGCCTCTGTCTTCTACCTTCGAGCCAGTTCTGTATCCAAATGGCTAGTTCTCCCTGTAATCCACGTGACCTAACCTTGCTAACTGGTCTACCATGAGGAACCTTGTCGAATGTCTTACCAACATAGATCACGTCCATCACTCTGCCCACATCAATCCTCTTTATTACTTCCTCAAAAAACTCAATCAAGTTAGTGAGACACGATTTCCCATGCACAAAGCCATGTTAACTATCCCTAACCAATCCTTGCCTTTCCAAATACATGTAAACCCTATCCCTTGGGATTCCCTCCAACAACCTGCCTGCCACTGATGTCAGGTTCACTGGTCTGTTGCTCCCTGGCTTTTCCTTACCACCTTTCTTAAATAGTGGCATCACATTAGCCAACCTCCAGTCTTCTGGAACCTCACTTGTGGATATCGATGGTAAAAATATCTCAGCAAGGGGCCCAGCAAACACTTCCTTAGCTTCCCAGAGTTCCAGAGTACATCTGATCAGGTCCTGGGGATTTATCTACCTTAATGAGTTTTAAGACATCCAGCACTTCCTCCTCTGTAATACAGACATTTTTCAAGATATCACTTGTTTACTTCCCCTTGTTCTCTACCTTCCATATTCTTCTCCACAGTAAGCACTGATGCAAATACATGTTTACTTGCTGCCCCATCTGCTGTGGTTCCACACATAGGCAGCCTTGCTGATCTTTAAGGTGCCCTAATCTCTCCCTAGTTACCCTTTTGTCCTTTTTGTATTTGTAGAATCCCTTTGGATTCTCCTTAAGCTTTGGAAAATAGGGTATCTCATGTCCCCTTTTTGCCCTCCTGGATTTCTCTCTTAAGTATACTCCTACTTTTCTTGGGATTCACTCGATCCCGGCTGTCTATACCTGACATATGCTTCCTTCTTTTTCTTGACCAGACCCTCAATGTCTCTTGTCATCCAACATTCCCTACACTTACCAAAGCCTTGCCCTTAACCCTAACAGGAACATACTGTCTCTGGACTCTCATTATCTCATTCTTGAAGGCTTTCCATTTTCCAGCCATCCCTTTACCTGCAAACATCTGCCCCCAGTTTTTGAAAGTTCTTGCTTAATACCGTCAAAAATTGGCCTTCCCCCTAATTTAGGACTTTAACTTTTAGATCCGGTTTATCCTTTTCCATCACCATTTTCAAACTAATAGAATTGTGGTCATGGCCCCCAAGTGCTCCCCCACTGTCACCTGCCCTGCCCTATTTTCCAAGAGTAGGTCAAATTTTGCACCTTCTCTGATAGGTGCATCCACATACTGAATCTGAAAAATTTCTTGTACACATTTAATGAGTTCCTCTCCATCTAGGCCCTTAACACTATGGCAGCTCCAGTCCATGTTTGGAAAGTTAAAATCTCCACCATAACCACCCCATTATTCTACTGATGATTGAGAGTAGACTGACGGGCCTGGGTTGGATTTGTCCTTTTTAGTATGTGTAAAGGACATACCTGGGCAATTTTCCACAGTGTCAAGTAAATGCCAGTGTTGTAACTGTACTGGAACAGCTTGGCTAGGGAAGTGGCAAGTTCTGCAGTATGTCTTCAGTAATATTGCGAGAATTTTGTCAGGGCCTTTAGCTTTTGCAGTACTCAGTACTTCCAACAATTTCTCGATATCACATGGAGTGAATCAAATTGGCCAAAGACTGGTATCTGTGATGCTGAGGACCACTGGAAAAGTCCGAGGTGGATCATTCACTCAGTATTTCTGGCTGAAGACTGCTGCAAATGCTTCAGCCTTATCTTTTGGACTGATGTGTTGGCCTCTTCCATCATGGAGGATGGGGATATTTATGGAGTCTCTTCCTCCTCCCATGAGTTGTTTAATTGCCCACCACCATTCACGATTGGACGTGGCGGGACTGCAGAGCTTAGATCGGATCTGTTGATTGTGTGATTGCTTAGCTCTGTCTATCACTTGATGCTCTGGCTGTTTGGGATGAATGTGGTCCTGGTTGACACCTCATTTTTAGGTACGCCTGGTGCTGCTCCTGCCATACCCTCCTACACTGTCCATTGAAGCAAGGTTAATCCCTGGCTTGATGGTAATGGTTGAGGTCGCAGATTGTGCTGGAATATAATTCTGCTTTTGTTGACAGCCCACAGCACCTCATGTATGCCTGATCTTGAATTTCTAGTTCTGTTTAAAGTCTGCCCCTTCTAGCAAGGTGACAGTGCCACACAACACAATGGAGGGTATTCTCTGTGTGAAGATGGGACCGTATCTCTACGAGGGCTGTGCAGTGCTACTCTTACCAATACTGTCATGGACAGGCGCATCTGCAGCTTGGTAAGCATGAGGTTAAGTATGTTTTTTCCATATCACCATCTGCGGCAGACCCAGTTTAGCAGCTATGTCAGTTAGGATTCAACAAGCTTGATTATTAATGCTGCTGCCAAGCCATTCTTGGTGGTCTGTCCTCCCAGTGAGAGGACATATTCAGTGATAGTGGTGGTGGTGTCTGGGACATAAAGTTGCTGGTAAAGCTCAGCAGGTCTGGCAGCATCTGTGAAGAAAAAAACTGAGTTAACGTTTCAGGTCCGGTGACCCTTCCTCAGATCCTTCCTTATGGTGTCTGGGACATTAGTCGAGCCACAGCGTGACAGTCTGTGAGACAGCTTTCCCAATTTTGGCACAAGTTCCCAGATGTTAGTAAGGAGGGCCTTGCAGGGACAACAGCACTGTTTTTGCCATTGTCTTTTCCAGTGCCTAGGATGATGCCAGGTGGTCTGTCCAGTTTAATTTCACATTGAGACTTTGTAGTGACTGATACAACTGAGTAACTTGTTAGGCCACTTCTGTGGCCAGTTGGTAGTAAACCACATTGCTGAGAATCTGGAGTCACACACAGGCCAGACCAGGAGAGGATGGCAGATTTTCTTCCCTGAAGGTCATTAGTGAACCAGATGAGTTTTTCTGACAATCAATGTTCTTTCATTGAGTTCTAATTTCACCAACTGTCCCCTTATTGCTTCCAAAACGCCACACTGTATTTCATAGGTCGACAGTATGCTTCATTTGATTTTTAAATTGCTAAACATTCCTGGTATTCCCGTTACAACAGTCCAACTTCCATTTTAGTTTATAGACCCAAAAATATGAAATAGGTGTCCTCTTAAATTAGACTATCCAGTTCAATTCTTCCAATACCATTGAAAAAAAAGATAACTTCAATTTGTTTTTGAAGTATTTGTAGGGTTTTCCCTTTATTTCGAAGAAGTCTCTTCCACATATTGACAACAATCTTAAATTCATCTTACCTTGGATTGGAATGCGTCTCTTTGATTTAGTCTCAGGATTTAGTTGAAGCAGTTTCCTATTTTATCTTAACCATACTCAAACTCTATAATCACTTTGACAATCTCAGCACTCAAAAACACAAGTCTATCTAATCCTTCCTCTTAACTGAGATCCTTGGGGAAAAACACTAACTTTTGCATGTTGATCACAAATGGGAGTCACGCATTTGACCTGCATGGGAAATACAGTCAGTCAGTCACCTGAAAGTGATGTTTCCCAAAATGGATTAACGAGAGGACAGATTCACCATCTAATTAAAGGCAGTAAGCAAGCTCTCATGTCAAAAGGAGGCCCTCCAGCTCGGAAAGTAAAGAAACCTAAAGTTCCAGTGAGAAATAGAGATAGAAGGGGCCTCTATTTTGAAGGCTCTCTCTCCAACTACTTAAACTTTCATGTTAAAAATGGCCAAACTAAAAAAAGGATCCCTCCATGGGACATCTGAAGCCAGACTGATGGAGATAGCTTCAAACCATTTATTCAGTGTTTTGCTACTAAGAAGCTGCCTTTGGTCAGCTGGCCCCATCCTCATGAGGGCTCTCAGGCCAACCAGAAAATTTTATTCAGCCTCTGGTAATAGGTCTTAATAGGCCATTAAGTATCCTCAATTACTCACTCTCTATGAGCAGATAGCCCTTTGGCTGCCGATTCCCTGTCCACGAAAATGGTCCCAGTCGTTATGGTGCTTACAAATGAACACACTAGAGAACAGTACAAATTTTCATGCCTATCCATCTTCATACTCTTCGCCATTCGGTGCTGAGAATCATGCTGTAGGTATCAACCTTGTGGTTCTTATCTACACTATCTGCCCGAAGCACTCAAATGTTACAGTGACAAGAATCAGAATCAGTACTCAGCATGTATTGTGAGCAACGCACTATACTCTGATCATAATTTACACCATTTTGCCTGAATAGCTAACATTCTACGGTCTTTGTTAATCGCTGCTTTGCTTTGATTGGACCCACTAAGCATTGAGTCCACTAAGACAAAGGCATCTTTCATCGTCAGAAACAAACAGTCTCTCTGTGTAGAGTATACGAAGAGGTAAAACAAGTTAGCTTTGTAAAATGAGGTTCTGAGTTTGTTTATCTGGACAGAAGGTAAAAATTACTTCCCAATAATCCATCTTACAAAACAAGTCAGAAGTCACACAACACCAGGTTATAGTCCAACACGTTTATTTGAAATCACAGTTTCATTGATGCTAAGTATATATGTCCTGGTTATCATGGGGGTCAAGGAGCTCAGATCAAGCCTTATTAAAAGTCAGGTGCCAGGTTTAACAGCTGAACACAAGAGGGAAGCAGTTTTATGCAGATTTCAAGGCTCTGGCAGTCTGACTCGGATTTCCGAGGCAGCCAGAGAGCATGCAAGATAGACAGAGAGGCTGCTATAGACAGCAGGGGAAAAGGCTGTTCTGTTTGCTACCAGGCACAATACAGGTAGCAGCATGTTTTATGGTCACAGAAATGAAACCTGTGGAAATTCAAAGATACTGCAAAATTCACACTGGGGAGACCAGGAGATGGAATCAACAGAGTGGACCTTGGTGCTAGAAGTTGGTTCAGACACTCTTAAAAGATTCAAACAAGTAATTTTTGCTAGATATTGGATGTTACAACTCAATGAGATTGTGGGTTACTTTGGATTGGTTCCTGTAAAGTCTGTAATTCTGCAGAGAATGCTGTGGAATGTATAAACATAGCATAGCTTTATCAGCTGTGTTTAGAAATATTTAGGATATTTTCCTGTCATTTAGAGTACTAGTTGCCTATTAAGCACAGTTTTAGCAAAATTAATTTTAGTTTATTACAGTAAAAGTCTTAAAACTTAAAATCTTGTTACATGATTTTTTTAAAAATCACTCACTGGGAATTTGAATCTCAAAAAATTACTGGGCACCACGGAGATCATAACAATCTCTTGAATTGGAACTGCTCTTGCTCCTCAATCTGGAATCACAAGATCAGCATCCAAAATCAGGTTTCAACCTGAAATGTTGACTTATATGCTCCTCAAATGATGTCTGATCTACTGTGCTTTTTTAGCCTCACAGTTATAGACTCTGGCTTCCAGCATCTGCAGTCCTTATTGTCTCCAAACAATCTATAATTTTATTTGGATACTATGAAACTATATAATTACCACACCTAAATCTTTTTCCTATTTCCTATTAAACTTACATATTCTACATTTGGAACATTATGCATCACCTTAAATTAATATTAAATGATTTCCGAAATGAGCTTAGGCATTTACTAAGTCTAAACCTCTCTGAACTGCATTTACTCATAGCATCCTGCTTTCTCTCACAACTTCAGATCACACTCATTCTACTTATAATATCCTCATTAAGGCTGTTGATATTATTCACAGCATAGATGGTGGACTCTTGATGGTTGCAGCTGTCAAACTTGAACAGCAGCCATTGACAACAACTGAGTTTGTTTTTCAATTTACAGTCAGTTTCTTGATTTTACAAATTTTCACTTAACCCACAACTTAAGTGCATAATTTTTGAAAGTGAAGATTTATAATAACTGGAATATCAACCACTAACTTCATAAAATTAAATGAAATACATTTGTTGGACACAACCTATGTTTAAAATTGGTTTCAGCTTTGATTTTCTACCTATACTGTCATAACATAACTTAGATTTTTTTCTTTATAATAAACACAATGTTTCTTCCATTATGACTATCACACTAAAAGGCCTTCAAATTTTAACATCTTAGTTGTGATCCCTATTAAAGGACTATGTGCCAATGAGTTGCAATAATTTCCCATGATAGTTATCTTTATTTCTGACGGAACATAAAAAGACAATTCTGGAATGTTACATGTAGGTTGAGGACCAGAAGTCCACAAACAAGTGGGAAAGGCAGCAAACAAAGACCAAGGCTATACTTACACAAATCCAGACAGTCCAGACACCATAAGACTTGAAAGTTGAAACGGTTTAACTGAGACAATTTTGACAAAGAAAGGATCAGCAAGCTGGAGGCCTTGAGAGGCAGTCCAGGTATTCAGCTCTGGACACAAGTGATCTACATCTTCCTAAATCTGCAACTTTTAAGGCCTGACTACAAATACTGAAACAGAACCGTTATGAGGGCTAAAAGGGAGCTGTTATTTTCTTTTCCTCACAGCTTGCTGGTTAACACAATAAAACAGAAAGTTAGGAGCTTAATACTACATAACTTTATTCTAATCCATTTAAAATATTTAATTGGACGCATTTCATGTGGCACATTTTCAGGTGGAACACTAATATATCAAGGTTTTTCTCACTTCAGTCTTCCATAGATTATAATTTTATGAAACAAATCAGACAAAACTGACATGAAGCCAAAAAGGAGAATTTAGGCAGGTGACCAAAAGCTTGAGCAAAGGGATAGATTTTGAAAGAGCATCGTAAAGGAGTAGTGAGGTAAAGAGCCTTCTAACTCTCTCCAGAGAGTAATACGCCCTGTATCAGGGCTTCCCTAAGTCCGAGTTGGAACTCCAAGTGGGATACAAGCTGAAATTTTGAAGGTCATGAACTTCAAGGCAGCAATGAGCTCATGTGTAACAATTGCATCCCGCACTAACACACAGGCCCCCATTTGCTCTTGCAGTCCTCCTTTCACACACCTCTCCCCTAGGTTTTCACTTCGGGATAATGCTGTTTTCAAACCTCAAATGGGGTCAGAGTGGGAAAAATTTTGGGAAATACTGGTTTAGACAACTGAAGGCATTGCTGCCAATATGCGGTGATGCAAGTGAGGGATTAACAGGAGTCCAGAGTAGGAAGGAAACCAAGACATTGCAGGCCTGGAGGATGTCAGGGATAAAGAAGCCATAAAGTACTCTGAATATCAAGATAATAAATAAATCACCTTGTGGATGAAAGCAAATGTAAAATCAGTAAGCACAGAGATGATATAACGAAAGACTTGATACAGATTAGGTTACAGCAGAGTTTTAAATGAGCTTAACTTTATGGAGACTGGAAAACGTGAGAGGAGTCCTCCCATTTCCAAATGCAACTTGACCCTTCTTTTCATGGTACCTTCTTACTAGAACCTGATTTAGTCTTCAGTGTTTAACCATTCCCATCTCTGCCCTCTCTAAGCTATGGTGAAGAGTTATGGTCTCCGCAGTATAAAGTTGTGAATGGTGCAAAATAAAAACTGAGGGATTATAATCTGGAAAGACTGAACAGTTTATGACATTTCTACCAAAACAAAAGGAAGGCTAATGGTTGACCTGATAGAGATCTTTAAAATTCTGAAAGGACTTAATAAGGTATGCAATCAGATGTTTCCACTTTTAGGATACCAAAATTTAAGATTATAAATATTAATAGTCACTAATAAGACAGACAATAGAGAATTTGAGGAAAAAGTTCTTCACTCAGTTGTGACAATACAGAATTCACTACCACAGGAGTAGCTGAGGTGAGCAGTAGATGAATCTGAGGGGAAGCTGGATAAGCACAGGAATGAGAAAAGAACACTAACAGGATTTGGTGAAGACATGTGGGAGGAACCCATATGGAACTAAGCATACTCCTTAGGCGGGTGGACCAAATGGGTGCTTTTGTGCTGTATTTTTTGTAAAACTCATACAGACAGCAAATATTTAGGCAATCTTGATCACACAATATTTGCGGGACTGGGGAAGGATCTTCCAGTAAGAGTCACTAATAAGACAAAAGAGAATTTCAGAATCAAGTGCTTCACTCACTGGTCACAATACAGATCTCGCTAACTGATAAATCTATCAGTACTTCAGAAGAAATGTAATTGCAATAACGCAGAAATATAAATTTCAGCACTGTTACACTGATTTTCAGAATTATTACCTTTAAATATCCAGGAGTCCTCCCTTGAACCATGTCATTTCCAGTTTTAGGTAGCTGAGGTTGATCAAAGCAGAACTGAAACAGAACACTCCACACTTCTGTGGAAACTGCTAGGATCAAAAACTAAAATGAAACTCAATTAAAAGAATGATTCCTTAGCTAGATTACAATGTTTTACTAGTGCTGCAGTCACTCTTAGGTAGCAGTCCATAGTATTTATGGAAATGTGCTCCATACCTGATGAGTTTTCTTCTCAAATCCCAGCCAAATACTCCTCCATCCCCTTTGTAACGGGTGCCAGACACTACATCATAATTTCCTTCCTTTTGTTTTCTACAATATTTACATATTAAGAAAGAACATAATTATGCTTAACTTTACAGAATAGCTTGAGGTCTCTGAAACAGCAAGTAAGGAACAAAGTCAAAGTCATTCCATGGAAACTGAATTTGTATTTTCCCATTTCAAATTTCTTCACAGCTATTTCCTTCACTTCCCCAAAAACGTACCTTTTTATTGTACTGAAAAACAATGGGTGTATTCATGTGTTCTAAATGTAAAAATAATCTGAAACGTATTTGCCATATTTCTCTTGTAAATTAATAATTAAGTGGATGAAGAAGAATTTCAGTTAAAGCAAGTTTTCAACTTTTAGCAAAAAGAAAGACAATTTTTTTTTAAGTTTGTTGACAGTGCTTGACTTAACTCTAAAGGTATGTGGCACACCTACCTCCAGAAACTGTCAAGTTATAGCATGATAAAATAAAATCATACATCCAAAGCAGTCTATTTAGTCTCTGTACAAAAAAAAAGACAAGCCTTTGCTGATCCAGGAAACTCAACTAAGATAAAATAAATCTAAAGAAAACAATGAACGGAAATTGATCAGAATCTATTCAAAAACGCAACTCAGACATTAAGTTGCCTCACTATATGTTGAAATAGCACAATGGCACAGGTAACTTATCCAGGAAACTACTAAACACAAATTCCTTCTGATTTTAAAATTAATCAATTGAAATATGTAGTATTTGATAATTGAATAAATTACCACACCAAAACACAGACCTACTTTTGCAAGCAAGCCAACCAGTCAGTAAGTACAATCAGTGCGATCACCCACTGTGCTTTAGGTCATCTATTCAATAGATCAGAGAAAAGGATGTCCTCACTAAAGAAAAAAAATGCATTTTGGGCAAGCAAATGAGGTTCTGTCAGTACAACTTCTTAAATATTTCATCTGCTTTGGTAATTAATGTCATGTTTTCTGCTATGTTTAAAAATTGCAATAGATCTTTGTACACATGGGCAGCAGGTTGGTGCTCATACTGGGGGTCGGCAAAAGGCTGCAATATCGGCAGGATGAGTCCAAAGTCTTCCTCAGGGGACTAGAGTATTCCTCACAAAACAATGCTGTAAAAGGCACTTGCTCCTTAGCCCAGCAGTTTCTGTCTCCCTTTAGCTGATAGTTTTCCTAAACCCTGGAAACCCTGCGTGGCAATTGCTAGATCAGGTTCCCCACTTCACAGTAGGAACCTGATTAAATGTATTAACAGCAAGCTCTATAATAGCAGCAACAGGAACATATGCAGATAACAGAGATGAATGTAATTTTTGAAAGTTTAAACATCACTCCTCCTCATTCCTTCCAATAAACAGGGATAGGAGAATTAACAATGAAGATACTATTTCTGCTTTGAAAATTGATTAAAACAGACTTGGGAAAGCACTTTTTCATTAAGGAATGCAAACTGTGTAGTCACATATCTTTTGTTGTAACAGGAATAATTAATTCAACAATTAACTAAGAAATATTATATTAGTGTACATAAAATAAAAACTCAAGGCAACATTCATAGTATCTTAATTTTAGCAGATTAACAGTTTTGGAGATACTAACTTCATTTCATATATCTGCACAAGCAGGAGCAGTTTAATATGTTATTTCCCGAGTTATAATGCAATTAATTTCATTTACAGTACTGTTTTACCATATTAAACTATTGAGACAGAACTGAAATGTACCATGCCTATTTTGCATGACTGTATAATAGTCATGTTTTTGTGCTGAAGATGGATACAACAGCAATCTTGAATTAATTAATAAAAACCATACTGGCAAACCAAAGACTAGTTTAATTCATGTCTTATTAAATTTTTGTGATTGATTCACAATAAACATAAAACACATGTAAAATCACAGGTGTGAAATCATACTGTTTTAACTGAAAATAGATGATGATGATGATGAGCTGGTTTATTAGTAATTTATACTATATTCAAGAACCAGAAAATATTTAAGACTACAGGTTAACAATTGGTGTCCAACTAAGTAATACCAAGTTAGTTGCAAAAGCAGAAAGAATACTCACTTTATAAATTCAGGGATAAATTTTGGCTAAATGTAGAAAGGAAAAAAATTGGTTAGTTGAAAATGTTAAAATGTAAAAAAAATCCACTAAAAATGTCAAGATAAACTCACATGATGTGAAAGGTCAGCATCCATTATAAACACAAAGTTTCCAGTGGCATGTTGTATTCCATGGATGTATGCTGTTCCTGAAGCAAAAATAAATACTCAAGTAATTATGTTAGCCATAGTTCATTTTGTCAACTTAAAAAGACAAACTTTAAAAAAACATTATGACCAAAATGTATTTTTAAACTGTTTAATGTACAAAGCAGATATTGTCGATTAGTTGAATGGGACAGCCCACCAATACTATTGATGCTATTGAGTTTGAACATTTTAATGACTGTACTTGTTCATCATTAAGGACAAATAAAATGGATTCCTTGACTACATTACTGGGTCCATGGATGTTTGTGGTCTATATAAGTAATTTAGACTTGCATGTAGGGTTAATGATGAACAAGTCTGCAGATAATACAAAATTGACTGTATACGTAGAAAGTTGGAAGACTACAGAAAGTGATCGATGAACTGGTTAACTGGATAGGAAAGTGGCAAATGGAATTCAACATGGATAAATATAATAGAAGGACTTGGAGGAAGACAAACATGGCAAAAACATATAGAATAAATGGTAGGATTCAGAGAAGTGTGGGGGAATAGAGGGACTTGGAGCCAATGTTCATAGGTTCTTACAAATGTACAGAGTAGAAGCATATGAGACACTTTTCATTATTGTCTTAAGGTTTGAGTAGAAGAACTAGGAAGTTACACAACAAACGTATGAAACACTGGTTAGACTACAGCCAGAATACTGTAGATTCTTTTGATCACTCTATAAAGGAGGCAATCACAGGTGATTTACAAGGATGTTACAAGGAATAAAGTGTGTAAAGAATGAATAGGCTGATAGTTGTTTTCTTTGAACAGAGGAGGTGGAGAGGAGTTTTATCTGAAGGCTATAAAAATTTAAGGGACCTTAACAGACTGGATAGGATGGGTTTATTTGCCTCCTTAATAGAGAAGTCAATTACTCTGATTTAAGGTAACTGGAAGGGTTTCAGAAGACTTAAGGAGTATATTTCACCTCCCCCCTACCACCCTCACAGCAAGGTTTGGAACTCTGTCTTTAAGGGTGTTAGAGGCAGAAACGCTCATCACATTTAAAAAGAAACACCTGAATATACATTCAAGCTGCCCTAAGATACAGGGTTGGAGACCAAGAGCTGGAAAGTGGGATTAAACTAGATAGGTATTTTTCAGTTAGCACAGATAGAATAGACCAAATGAGCTTCTTGAACAGCTAGATGGCTTTTTGCAGTTTTCTCTTAGCAAAACTTGTTTCGTTGTTTTCTTACTCATGTCAAAATCAGATGAGCTACAGTACCAAAAGGAAATTTTGTTTAATTTATAATTATGCTTTCATATTTATGGCTGTGATACACCGTGACAAATAAATCTTGTGGTACCAGTGCACGTCTGCCACTGATTCAATGGCATAACATTGCTAATATGAAAAATTAATAATCAGAATGTAGAAAAAAAAGAGGAATTGTAATACTATGTACCAACTGCAATACGTGCAATGGGTGTTTATAATAATTTAAGTTCCTTCTACAAACATACAAACGAGAAACAAAAGCAGGCCACTCAGCTCTTCGAGCCTGCTACACCATTCAATAAGATCATGGCTGTTCTCACTTTAACCTCAATTCTACATTCCTGCACATCATTCCCATGCTAATCAAGAATCTAACTCATCTTTTAAAACAAAATTAAAGATTCTGTATCCACTGCCTTTTGAGAAAGGAAATTCTAAAGTCTCTCAACCCTCAGAGGAAAAAATGCTTCCTCTCTGTTTTAAATGGATGCTCCCTTAGTTTTAAACTATGATCCCTCGTTCTAGATTCTCCCACAGGATGAAACATTATTTCAATATCCAGCTAGTCAAGTCCCCTCAGGATCTTGTACGTTGCAATTAAGTCAACTCTGTCTCTACTAAACTCCAAAAGATTCAGACCTAGTCTTTCCTCATTGGGCAACCTACTCATTCCAGGTATTAGTCTAATAAATGTTCTCTGAACTGCTTTCAGTGTATTAACATTCGTCCATAAGTACGGTTATTAATACTGTAGACCAGATACAGTTTCACCAATGCCCTGTATAAATGAATCATTACCTCACTTGCTTCAATGCCCTTTGCAATAAACCGTAACATTCTTATAACTTTCCTGATAACTTGCTGTACCTGCATACCTTCTATGATTAGTGCACTAGGACACCCAGATCTCTCTGCAACTTCTCACCGTTTAGATAATATGCTTTTATTATTTCTGCCAAAATGGACAATTTCACACTTTTCCACATTGTACTCCTTTGCCCACCTCACTTAAGCTATCTTTATCACTCTGCAGGTTCTTTATGTTCGCTTCACAACTCATTTTCCTACTTAGACAAGATTACAGAGATAGGGAGAGATGAGGCCAAGAAACAATTTGCAAATGAGGTTAAGAGTTCAAGGCTTCAACTGTGAGTCAACACAGGTCAGCAAAAGCCTCCAAGATGAGTGATGGGCAAATGGAAATTAGTACATCTCAGCAGAAGAGGGGGAAATCAGACATTATGGTAGCTGAAATATGCAAAATAAAATATTACAAAAAAATTGGGAAGGAAAAACGTTAGAAACTCTCAGCAGATTATGCATATGAGCAGAGAAACAGAGCCAATACTTCAGATCGATAGCTTTTGATCAGAACAGAAAGAAGACTGAAACATCAGAATTTTTATCAGGATGGACAAGGTAAGGTCTCTGTTAGCATGACAGAACGGAAGGCAGGAGAATTAACAAACGAAATACTTACTAATGCAAAAGCCAAGACAGTGGTAATGGACAAATTAGTGAAACAAAGGCTGTACCCAGTTGAGGCATGAGTGGCTAAATAGCAGCCATCTCAATGCAGCATGAAGGGATAAAGCAACAAGCTAGCAAAAAAAACCTAGAAAAAAAAAGAACATGATGGAAGCACAACCTATTATCTAAAGTTGTTGAATGCAGTCTTGAGTCCCAAGGCTGTCTAGTGCTAACATGAAAACGATGTACTGTTCCTGGTGTTCCTGGAGTGTTTGAGCTTCACTGGGAACATTGTAGCAGGTCAGGGACAGAAAGGCCAGAGAGGGAGCAAGGTGGAGAATTAAAATAACCAGCAACAGAAAGTTTGAGGATGCTTTCAGATTGAACAAAGGTGTTCCACTAAGCAGTTACCCAGTCTATGTTTGGGCTACCCTGCGTACAGGAGACCACATTGTGAATAGTGAATACAGTACAGTAAACTGAAAGTAGTACAAGTAAATCACTGTTGCATTTGGAAGGAGTGTGTGCAGCCTTGTTTGATGATGCAGCACCTGTCCTTTCACCACCTTGCTTCTCATCTGCACTTGCACTGAAAGATGTTTTTGAGAACGGAAATGGTAGGTGGTAGTGACATCACTCTGGAGCTGACAAAAATGATGTAGCTGACTTTTTGAATATAGGACTGGCGGTGAGGTGAGGATGACAGAACACCTAATATGCTTCTGGGAAATTGGGAAAAGGATGAGAGAAGTGTGTGAAGTTGATCGTGAAAAGGCCCTAGCAAGCACACTGGGTAAGAATCCTCAGCTGAGGATAAAGAAAGATAAAGAAAGGAGTGTTCAAGTGGCAGGCTGTCATCAGAACTGATGTGACAGAAAAATTGAGTGAATTGAATGGAGTACCTATAAGAAGAAGAAGATGAGGAAGTGTGGGTTGAAGTAGCTGTGGGAGTGGTGGGTTTGTAGTGAATAATAGTTGATAATCCATCATCTGAAATGGAGACAGAATCATCATCGAGGAGGAGAGGAAACAGAGGTAGTCTTATGGTTTTAAGTTTATTCTGAAATGTGTTAGAAGTTGAATTATATTACTTTGATCTCGACATTCTTATGGAACAGCAAATAAAACCTCTTAGTTAGGTTAGTTCTCTAACAGAAGGAGGAAGGTGGAGGAGGAGGAGAGGAGCAAGCAAAGAGTGCAGTGGGAGAAAGCAAAAGGGATGAGTGAAGAGGGTCGAGGGGGTGTTGAACAGGGGAAGAGAGTATGAGGCAAGGGAGAAAGGAAAGTGGAGAAGAAGCAAAAAATGGAGCGAGATGAAAAAAAAGGGAAGAATATTAAGTGTAAGCTTTCACTGCATACTGGAGTCAAATCAGCTCAATCAGACATTTCTCAGCACCGCACTGATGTCCATCTTGATAAGGCAAACCGCTAGTGCGTTTCTTTTGCACATACATCAAACTCGACCTAATAGAACTGAAGGACGTATCATCAAAAATCGGAAGGCCAGGAGATTTGAGAGACTAATGTTAACACAACTGTTCATCGAGACCCGGGTAGGCGATGGCCTAGTGGTATGATCGCTAGACTACTGATCCAGAAACTCAGCTCATGTTCTGGACCTGGGTTCGAATCCTGCCACAGCAGATGGTGGAATCTGAATTCAATTAAAGAAATCTGGAATTAAGAATCTACTGATCACCATGAAATCATTGTCAATTGTCAGAAAAACCCATCTGGTACACTAATGTCCTTCAGGAAGGAAATCTGCCATCCTCACCTGGTGTGGTCAACACGCGACTCCAGACCCACATTAATGTGGTTGACTTTCAATTGCCCTTATAAATGGCCTAGTATGCCATTCAGTTGTACCAATTGCTACAAAGTCTCAAAGAAATAAAACGAGACAGATCACCTGGCATCGACCTCGGCACCGGAAAAGACAATGGCAGAAACAGCCCTGTTGGCCCTGCAAACTCCTCCTCACTAACATCTTGGGATGAGTGCCAATGTGGAAATAGGCCATTCCGTCCAACAAATTCATATCCACATTCCGAACAGCATCCCAGCCAGACCCAGACCTATCCCCTTACCCTATCCCTGTAACCCTGCATTTCCCATGACTAATGCACCTAACATACACATCCCTGAACACTATGGGCAATTTAGCATAGTCTATCCACCTAATCTGCACATCTTTGGACCGTGAAAGGAAACCGGAGCACTCAGCAGAAACCCACGCAGACACGGAGAAGAATGTGCAAACTCCACACAGACAGTCACCCGAAGGTAGCATCAAACCGGCTCCCTGATGCTATGACTGCAGTGCTAACCACTGAGCCACCGTGCCACTCCTTATAATATTGTCTGAAGTGGATCCTTTTCGATTGTCAAAGTCAGCTGGGTTATGGTATGGTGCCCTCAACATGACATGTGTATAGTCTATAGTGCCTTGCACCTGGGAAAACTGGTTATGTTGGCAAAGCCTCCTGTCCAGGCTGCGGCACTCACCTCATCATGAGGAAATGAGATTAAGCAGGTGTGATCAGCCATAAATTATATGAGTAACTGCTCTGATACTTGTGGATCAAAGGTTCAGATATCCCACACAGGTCCCCAGACATCCTTGGAAGCAGCCATTTACTAAATTACTATGCAAAGCTATCAGCTTAATGGCCACTGGGATAGGATGACCTTCCACTCCTTCAGGTCGCAAATCCCATCGGTGTAGTTCTATGACAGTGTCGCAGGACATCCTCAAATCGGTGGTGGCAATGCACCTTGCTCATCTGGAGAAAGTCCCATCAAGGATGAGTTCTGTATCTCCTTTGAATCCGGAGGGGTACTTCAGTTGTGGTTTCATTACTGGTGCATCTGTTCGTCCTTAATTTCTGTACTTTCGTAGAACTGCAGCTACAGCAGGGAGAACCACTGGATGGACTGTGGTCATGGTTCCAATGACCTCTGTGGGAAATGTGACAGCTGTCAGCATTTGCCTCTCAGCATAGTGCTCCATTCTTGGGACACAGAAGGACTCTAACAAAGAGGGCCATAGAATGTCTCTGCATGGATCTTTGACATACGGGACTTCATCCTAACGTATGCAGTCTAATGCAATTGGGGATTCTAATGCAGTACAGTTTACCACTACAGCCCCCAAAGAAGGCAGCATTGCAAAGAAGATTGCCAAATACTTACAGTCAAAGGTGAGAGGAAATCAATTCAATAACCTTCTGCAGCCCAAGAGATCTAGGATTGTCTTTGTGAACTGTGGCCAACAGGTGAGAATGTTAAGGTCACCTGTGATTATTTCTCTTCCACAGAAATTATTATAATCAGTCTGGAATGACAAAGATTGTTTGTGGCTAGGACTTTTATGCCCTCCCCCATAGCTGGGCACTGCATACATTTAACATGCGGGTATTATGAACGCACACGTCTTCAACCTGTACTGTCTAACTGCCTGATTAATGCAATTACACTTTGAAGAGCCTCACTTAACTCACAAGCGGAGCTCATGTGCTTAGACAAAAAGAAACCACTTACTCCACCCACTCTAGGTGTAGTTGCAGCCATTTTCCATCTTACATTTACAATTTGCACGAGGATAGAGGGCAACACAGGTCATGCTTGGCAGAATGAATTGTAGGCTCACCCCCTATACCTTCATATTCTCTTCTTCCTTGCACCACCTGTCAACTCCATCGGTTCTGAGCTTTTAAACATTTCCAAACACCTCTTTAAATGACAGCTTCATCTCCCAACATTACCCTTGAGCGTTGGATCTATAGCTTAAATACGCTAACTACACTGCTGCCCTGTACCCCTTCCACGCTCCCCCCCAACAATGCGCCAAAGCCAGGATGGTTGCAGCCATCAATTACACCCCTCCCTCAGTAGTCCACATCTTTCAATGCACCAACATCTCCCAACCTTGAATGTAGTGTTGCACCCTTTCACAATTTTTCTCCCCCTCAGTTGCTGCCTCCATCCCAGGCATTTTGTATTCTCCTCACCACTTAAACTTCCACATAGACAATGGAATGCTGAAACTTCTTTGGCTTTACACTTCTAATTCAACACCAATGCACAATTTTAGCTCATTTTAATCACAACTAAATTGCATGATTAAACTTTTAACAAAGTGAAGTCCATCACAGAGCCAATCTTCTCTCTAAGGTACACAACCACACATGAATACAAGTCCCCGAGTCAGCCTTTAAATTGTCATGTATGTATAGCTACACAAAATAATTTAAAGGGGCCACACATTTAAGAGTTACCTACAGTCTACAAACAAAAAGGAATGTTGGTGCCACCTACAGCCATAATTGATATGTTACAGTCAGATGTTGACACTTAAAAACTGATTTTGCCACAAGAGCCCGACATAAAAATTACAATTTGAAGTGAAAGTTGTAATCCACTAAGTATGTTAAGAGTTTTGGGAAATATGGGGTGTACAAATTTATATTCAACACTGGTCACAAATTTTAGAAAAAACATTTTGATGTTTACATTTCTTCAATATTAATCAGTGTCATGTTAAGTATAGAACAGAATTAATTTGTTAATTGATAATTAATGATATTTGCAGTTGAATTGGATGTTGATGGTTCTTCTGAGTGGATCACAGCAGCTTTCAATTGAAAAAAATCACTTTCGCTTGTGCTCTACTAAAACCAGCACACAAACTTATACAGCAGTCTTTTTTTTGTTGAGTAGCAACAATAGTTTGGCAAATCAGCTAAAGAAAACTTGAAGAGGAGAAAAAAAAAGTTGTTCAGCATGCATTAGTTCTAAAATGCATACATGGTAGTGCTATTTATAAATGTAAATTTGACAGATATTCACCAAAGATCCTTGGATAGCACTTTACAAACACATGATCACTTCGATCTGGACAGCACATACATGGGAATAGTGCCCCTCAAAGCTACTCACCATCCTAACTTGGAAATATATCACTGTTCTTTCACTGTCACCTGTTCAAAATCTTGGAATTCCCTCGCAAAGGGCATTGTGGGTCTACCTACAGCACACGGACTGCAGCAATTCAAGAAGGCAACTCACTACCACTTTCTCAAGGGCAACTAGAGACTGGCAATAAATCCTGGCCAGCCAGTGACGCCCATGTCCCACAAAAGTGTTTCTTAAAGCTCTTTTTAACTTCAGACTTTTTTCTTGTCAGCTTTGTGAGGCAGCCAAAGATAACAGAAAAAATAAAATGTTCAAGGTTGCAATCTGTGTAAAAGTGAATGTGATAAGTGAAAAAAAGAAACAGAGCAAAGAATCTTTAAGTTGTTCTGGATTCCAGAGTGAGACAAGCAGGAGCATCCTTAACTCAGCTGATCTGACTACTTAGTTTGAAGCTCAGACAATTAGAGTGTGTATATAAATAAACTATTTAAATTGGCAGAATTCAGATTTGTAAACCAGTGTGAGACCTTTTGTCACAATAAGCAGCTAATATAAAATGTTTTCAAGGCTTCTAAGATACATTTTTAGAAGTCTTTGGAGTCATTTATTATTGTACCATCAATGAACATGTAATGTCTTAGTGAATTAACAAAGACAAAGACAATGTTCATCTTTAGTGGCTAATTCATTAACATCAACTCATTATTAATGCAGAAACATCACGCAGATATTTAGGTTTGCAGAAGGCTTTATTACACAAACCTTTGACTAGCAGCATTTATTGGTCATCCCTAGTTGACAAGCTTGCTAGGTCACTTCAAAGGTCAGTTGTCACATATAAGCCAGATAGACAAGACATTATAAGTCAGTTTGTTTTTAAAAGACAATCTTATAATTTTTTTATATTATTAATGTAGATTACTAGCTCAGTAATGCTATCACCACATCAGAATACCAAACAAGACCCACTAAGCCCTGCGTAAACCAATTTGGACAATTCTACAATGCAGCAGTTTTGACCCATTTTTAACTTGAGCAATGATCAGAATGTTTTATTAATTATTTTTATTACAGGTGATAAATAATCAAGATACAAATCAAGTAACTTATGGATAAACTGCAGATTAAAATATCTTAAGTATTCATAGAAAGAGGGTGATATTATTCTTACCTAAACCCAGCTTCTTTGCCCTAGGTCTCAGCAGCTGTGAAGACATGAAATAATAATTACACAAAATTCTGACGAATTTAACCAGAAAGTCACATGTTACAGTAAGGCAAAGTTTATACAGTCCATGGTTCTTAATCAACTTGAAAGATATGGTCAACTTTGTGTAATACAAAGATTATACTAATTTAGATGATAACAGGTGGGATAGTGGTAATGCCTCTGGACTAGTAATTCTTGCCTAAGGCTAAAGTTCTTCCAACATGGGTTCAAATCCCAACATAGCAGAGGGTGAAATATGAATTCAATATAAATCTAGAACAAACAAAGTAGTGAACATGTAACTACTGTGAATTGTTTGTGGTGGCAGAGTGGCACTATTGTCTCACAGAGCCAGGGTTCGATTCCAGCCTTGGTGGATCAACCATGGCAAATAAGGGGTGAAAGGCACAAGGTGGGGGGCTGGGTCTGGGTGGGATGCTCTTCGGAGTGTTGGCGCAAGGCCATTTCTTCACGTTTTCTGCTGTCTATTTCCCTCAACGAAAGCAAGGGACTTAATTTCTGGGCCGCATCAGGGTTGAGATCAGAGGTAGACAGGCATTAAAAATAACACTGCTGGCTGACGTTCTGGTTTCCTAGCTTCATCCCACAACCTATAATGAGGAAGATCATAGAATCCCTACAGTGTGGAAACAGGCCCTTTGCCCCAACAAGTCCACACCGACCCTCAACGCATCCCACCCAGACCCATCACCCTATAACATCCCTGAACACTATGGGCAACTTAGCATGTATAATCCACCTAGCCTGCACATCTTTGGACTGTGGGAGGAAACCGGATCACTCAGAGGAAACTCACACTGACATGGGGAGAATGTGTAAACTCCACACCGACAGTTGCCCGAAGGTGGAATTGAACCCAGGTCCCTGGCGCTGTGAGGCAGCAGTGCTAACCACTGAGTCACAGTGCCTCCTCCAAGATGGTGGGGGCTGCTGCCCAAGTGTAGTGGATCGTTTGGCTTTCTCTAATCGATCTTAAGTTTCCCTTTAATGAGCCAGCTAATCAGGACTTCTAACTGGCCTCCAGGACCCCACAAACAGTGAAAGCAAATTTGATTGCCTACAAGCAGTCTCCCAGTGATAGATTGGTGGTCAGGCAGACAGGGAAGTAAACTGTGGCTACTTGAGCAGCAGAGGTTGAGAACTCTGCAGTAAGTAACGCACGTCCTACGTCCCTAAAGGCACTGTGATTGAATACTCACCACTTACCTGATTAGTAGGGTTCTAACAATACTTAAGAAACTCACACTATCCAGGACAAAGCTGCCCACTTGATTCAATCTCTGCATCACCAATTTACAGTGTTAGCAATGATGCCAAACCTACTTCCTCAGCACTTTCCAAACCTGCAACCTCTATCGCTTAGAGGAACAAAGGGCAGCAACTACACAAGAACATCACCACTTGAAGGTTCTCCTCCAAGCTACACACCACCCTGACTAGGAACTACATGTTCGTTTCTTCATCGCGGCTGAGTCAAAATCCTGGAATTCTCTCCCTAACACTGTGGATACATGTTTTTGTCTGAGAAACTCCAACATTTCAAAAATGAGGCTTTACTGAGGCAGTTACAATTGAACAACAAATACTGGCCCTGATTGGGAACCTCACATTACAGGAAATTAAAAAAAAAAGTTCTTCCTCTTCGGAGTCCCATAGGTGGAGACCGAGAGAGAAGTCAAACAGTTACTTCTTCAGGGAAAAGGCCTGGAAATTTTTAACTTCTGACTCCATCGGTGTAAACGTTGTTATTACACTCTAACCTACAGAAAATACTGGCTAGCCAGCAGAACATCATGCAATAGGGGAATGCTATTGAGTCTGAAGGAACAGTAGGATAGCAAATCTGCGTATCTTTAAAACAGAATTCTTTGCCCTTTTGCAACTGCCCATTTCTCCTGTTCGGATGAGCATGTTAACATAGCAATATTAGAATCTGAAAAAATACACAGCATTTTAGTGACTGGAATTCTACTTTATAAAGTAAAGTATTTTAATTTTAGTGAATCCAGCATGTTTAACACGACCATTTGAAACAATACACAGACCCTGGTTTTGGGGTGGTGGATGGCAACATGAGCTGGAAATTCACCTGCTGTTCCGAAAAAAACAAATTCCTTTTGTTTTAAGGCTTTTGCAAAGGAGGACCCATAGGCAAGGGCAGTCTAAGCTATGACTGTAGGACAAGAGGACTCCTGTTTCATATTACCCCACAACTATCAACCTGGCTTTCACCTGTAACAGAATGTCTTTTATTTGCTGTCTCCAGCGTCTTTTTTTCTTATTCTCTGTTTCCCAACAAAGCTTTTCTATTTTTAGATCTACCAATTGTCAAGGATAACTGTAGAACAGATTTTGATAATCACATTCATGAATAAGTATAGAAGATTTTTTAAAAAATTGGTCAGCATAGCAAACAACTCCAGCCTCCTCTTCCCTGCCTTCAATGGTTTCTCTTTACGTTGTTCACTTTTTATTAAAAATAGAAAAATCAACATTCCCCATTTACAAGAATGCTATTAGTGTTCAAGAACCCAATGAGAAAGAGAAAACCATCACTTAGTTTGCCCTGCGTTTGAGAAAGCTGGTCCACAAATGGCCAATGAAAATCAAGGAACAGGTGTAAAATACACGTATAACTGCAACTACCTAAAAATGGCCCTCTTCCGCTATGGACAAATAAAATGACTGATTTCAAAAAGAAAGGCAGGTTTAAATAAAGATATGATGCAGGACATTTATTTCAATTGTAAAGTGTGCACATGACTGAAAGGAAGCATTCCGTGGAAACACAGACATCAAAGACTTTATGAGCTACTCGTTTTATTTATAACTGAATGTCCTTAGGATGATTATTTCATTTTTAGAGAATTCAGAATGCAGTTTAAAAGGGGCTAATGCATTTTCTTTTTTTTTCTTGAATGCTGGACTAACTCCATCATGGCCTGATCCCAGCAGATTTCCAGACTTGACAGAAAAATGAGTCAAAGATGGATCTCCAAAACTACTGCCTCAATTTTGGGAAGTGTTCTCCCATTCTCCCAGCTGCAGCGCATGATCTTTCATCAACTCTTCTTATGAAAACAGTGCTTCATTAGCTCTAGCTTTGTCAAGGTAAATATAAATGTTGATGGTGAAATGCAACGTCATGGGGAAATGGTGAATAAACATTAACTGGGAGCTCCACTAATTCTATTTTATAATATACAAATTAAGAAGAGTTGGCCACTGACTCTTCAAGCCTGTCTGGTCATTCAATAAGATCGTAGTGGTTCTGATTTTATCCTCAACTCCATGTACATTACGATATCCTAGCAACCTTTCTCCTCTTTACTCAAAAACACTGTTCCGAGATTATGGTGCAGTTTTGCACATCTCATATGCAGACCATCAAGGTCAAAAGAAGAAAACACAAAGAAAAAGAGCATTGTTTTCTCCCTTTTACAAATCCCTGTTTAAGATTAAGTACTCCCATGTCAGGAATGACTTAAGCTAGATACTATTAAGAGAATTTTGTATATTCCTCCTGCAATGCACCTTAATCACAAACTGAAAAAAGTCAACCCACTAATTAGGTACTTGTGTAGGCTTTACGCTCAGAAAGGATTAATCAAACATCAAAGGATATCCTTATTGTTGCATGTAAAACAAAAGAGCTGTGGATGCTGGAAATCAGAAACAAAAACAGAAATTGCTGGAAAAGCTCAGCAGCATCTGTGGAGAAAAATCAGAGTTAACATTACGGGTCGAGTGACACTTCCTCACTTGTGTGTTCAGTTCTGGCCTCCATATTATGGGAAGGATATTATTAAGCTGGAGAGGGTTCAGAAGAGATTTACTAGGATGTTGTCAGGACTGCAGGTTTGAGTTATAAGGAGAGGCTGGATAGGCTGGGATGTTTTTCACTGGAACAGAGGAGATTGAGAGTATATATATGGTGAATGGCAGGTGGCGTTTCTCCAGAGTGGGGATTTTAAGACTAGAGGACATATTTTTAAGGTGAGAGGAGAAAGATTTAAAAAAGACATGAGGGGCAATTTTTTTTTTTAAAACACAGTGTGGTCCATGTGTGGAATGAACTTCCAGAGGAAGTGGTGGGTGAGGGTACAGTTACAAGACAAGACATTTAGATAAGTACATGAATAAGAAATGTTCGGAGCGATATGGGCCAAGCACAAGCAAGTGGGACTAGTTTAGTTTGGGATTACGGCATGGACTGGTTGGACCAAAGGGTCTGCTTCTGTGCTGTATGACTCTACGACTCTATTAGTCTAATACAGCTCTTTCAAAACAGTGCTTTAGTACCCAGCAAAGGACAGACAAGAAACAAATAAAGGAAAGAGAAAAAAAGAGAGCATAAATGCAAGTTAGCGCAGAACATATTGAAGAAAACATATGGAAGAAAAAGGATTAGCAAGGATTTTTGACAGCCCAATACAGGTGAGGACGGGAGACTTTATGGTGGAGATCAAGGAAATGGTGGAGAAATTAAACGGTTACTTTGTTACTGACTGCACAGAAGACAACATAGAAATTTTCTCATGAACACGAGGCAGCCAAAGGAGTTGTTTAACTGAAGACCTAAGATAAATCTTCTGGACCATATTAACTTCATCCCAGAGTGTTAAAGGAAGTAGCAATTGAGATAGTGGATGCATTAGTGATTATCTTTCATAATTATACAAATTCACGAAAAGTTCCTGATGATTGCAAAGTAACAAGTATATCGTTACTATTTAATAAGGGAGGAAGAAGGAAAGTAAAGAACTACAGACCTATTAGCTTGACATCAGTAATAGGGAAAGTTTTAGAATTCATTTTAGAATGGCACAACTGGGCAGAACCAACATGGATTTCTGAAAGGGAAATCATGTTTGACAAACTTGGAGTTTTTTTTTAAAAGAAGATGTTATCTGTAGCATAGACTGAGGAGAATCAGTGGATTTGTGTATTTAGATTTTCAGAAGACATGATAAAATATCACACAAGGTTAGAAAATAAAACTACAGCACACAGATTTGGGGAAATATAAATGAGCATTCAGTCACTGAATACAAAAGACAGTAGAAATAAACAGATCATTCTCAACATGGCAGGCTGCTACTAGTGGGGTACTACAAAGGTCAGTGCTAGGTTCATGACAGTTCACAATCTACATAAATGATATGGAAATGGGGACCAACTGTAATATTTCCAAATTTGCTGATGGCACTAAACAGGGTGGTAACACAGGTTGTAAGGAGGGCGAAAAGAGGTTTTGAGAGAACTTGAGCAGGCTAAGTGAATGGGCTAGAACAATGATCTCCAACATTTTAAGCACAAGATCACTGTTTGAATTTAAGTGCAACATAAATCTACCCAGAAGGAAATACCGAATAAATGGTTTCTTTTTCATGCTACATAATCTAAAACCATAATTATTCATTTTGTCCTCTGTTCACCAAGTCTCAATGTGACACCTGTGACTGCACTTAATCTGCCAGTGCCTTAAAGTGTGGTTTGTAGTTTGAGGCTGCTAGTGGTATACAGTCCATCAAATGGGCATCTGAGGAGGTTGCAATATTTGGATTTGATTATCTTCTTTTGAAAAACGCTGTCTCACAGGAGGTATGTGAAATCAAAGTTAGCTTTCACTTTAAAATTAAAAGGTTGACCGGAGTGGGTATTTCTCTCTGTTTACAAATTCTCAAAAATCACTGTCCCTTGATCTGGCTTTCAGCTCAATATCATTCTGCACAGCAATTATCTCGATATCAACTCCACAGCTTTATAAATCATAAATGTGATGGAATTTGGTAGCCAACCACCACGGTCTACTTGAAGGAATGGATTTGAAACAAACAGGATAATTTGTTCGATCACATCTAATTCCTGAACTCACCTGTTAGCAAAGGAATTTGACTTCCTCAGGTGTGGGCGATATTTTCTGGAGCATTTCAGACAGTTCCAGGAGTATAGGAATTGCCTATCAGAAAATTCAATTTCCCAAACAATTTCGTCAAAGCATGCTAAAATGGGGATTCTACAGGGTCCCCATGTGCATCTCCCATCTAAAATGGAACAACAAGTCTGAACATTTTCCCCCTAGTATTTTCCCCAGACTCAATGTTCCAGCAATTTTTCTTTTTAATTTGGAGGATCACAGACTCAGTTTCAATTTGAAGGCATTCACAGCACTGATCACATTGCTGTCTTTGCTTTTTTTTCCCCTGTACATCATAAGGTCAAAGCTGAATGAACTGAATTGTGTCTGTAAGAAACCCGAAGTCGAGCAACCATGCATCATCTGATAGCTCACTGTACACTTCATTCCTCAATTTTAAAAAAAGTAACAATTTCTTGCATTAGGACTAAAAATCTTTGCAGGACCATTCCTCAATGTCACCACCTCAGCATGAAGAACTAGTTCACCGAAGGTAGCATCTAGTTCATCTAGTAAAAATGTAAACAAACAGCACTGAAGGGTACAGCTTAACAGAAAAACTTATGCATGGTGGCTTTCTGATGCAAGAGCCTCCCTTGCCCTCAAGAGTTTGGAAAGTGCTAGTTGAGGAGGCTTCATGAATTGCTGAAGTACATCTTGCAGATGGTACATGTCACTACTATATCACTGGTGGTATAGAGGATGAATGCTCAAGGTGGCAGATCAAAACCACTTGTGGGTGTGAACAATACAGCGAGAAACCCTTGGATCTCTGGAAGGGTGGTGGTATCTCTCTCTCTCTATTCAGAGAAATAACTGACGGCAAAGAAAGCCAGCTGTTTTCTCCTACCAGCTCCTCGGATTCTCCTTCAAAAAAGTGAAAGAGCCTGAAAGAAAGGCTCAGAGAACTAGAAGGACTTGGGAAACAAAAGGAACACCTTCAACAAATCCTGAGGACAGGTCCCAATGAACTATTTCTCCACTAATTTTTCTCTCCATCCATAAAATCAACAGGTCAATGTTGTTTACCTGTGGTTAGAATCTTGTTAAGTTCAGAAAGCTGGTCTGTGGTTTCTGTTAACCTGAGTCTATCAAATAGGTAAATTGGAAACTCAGTATATTCTGATAACATTTTAATTTTTGTGACGACTTCAGGAATAGTGGGGCTTGATTTCCAGCATCATACCACAGCGGAAATAACAGCTGTGTGCTGGATTGTATTAAGCTGCTAGAGTGTTGTTGAAGATGCTCTCAGTTAGCCAAGGGGACAATATTCCATCACACTCCCAACTTATACCTTATAGGACTTTGTGTACTCACAAAAAAACACAGAAGGTTTGCATGCAGGAACAGTAATTAGTTAGGAAGTCAAATGGCATGTTTGCCTTTATTACGAGAAAATTGATGCACAAGAATACGTAGCATTGACACATTTGTATACAGCTTTGGGGAGACCACAACTAGAGCACTGTGCATGGCTTTGGTCTCCATACTTAAGAATAAATATACTTGCCTTGAAGGCAGTGCAGTGAAGGTTTACTAAATTAGTTCCTGGAATGAGAGGGCTCTCACATGACTGGAGGCTGAGCAAAGTAGCCTATATTCTCTGAAATTTAGAAGAACAAAATGTGATCTCATTGAGCAGCAGCAGAATCAGCACACAGGAAATCAGCCAATCCAAGGCATGGAGTTAGTATGCTTTGAAAACCTCTACTATTGGTCTGCAATAGTATTTATTCCAACACCTTCCAGGATTAAGTAAAGAGGCCCACATGACAACATTTTTCTACCTTCTTTGTATTTTTAGCTATCAGGTCCAGGTGCAACTTCCCCTTTCTACAAAATACATTATAGAATTCAGGATAATTTTAGGTGAACATGTCTGAGAGTTAGAAGAAATTTTTTTACATTGAACTGAAGCATGGGTAAAGCTGCAATTTTGTGCAGTGAATGATAAAGTAGTTGATTCTCTCAAAAGAGAACTAAGTATGTTGTGATTGTGAAATAGTTTAAATCTAGGACAAAATGACAATAGGAACGGTTTCTTAGGATGACAAATTCAGAAGGAACTACAGATAGGGACTAACTACTGTATCACAAAAACACCAGATGGAACTACCGTAGCTTGATAACCTTGAATAGCTAAGTGGCCTAGCCTCATTCCTTACATTCTTATGTTCTTACTGCCACAGTATAGCATTTCTATTTCCCATAAGAGCTATCCTCATGGCCTCTCTAAGTGAAACTGCCAGTGAGTGTCAAATTATGGGGTGTTCTGTTCTACCAACTTTGGCCACAAACTCAGTTCCCTTGGAATCTTCAGCAGTTGGCACAGAGAGATCATGTTTTATTCTTCTTTGCATTGATTTCAAGAGAGTCCCAGGGATAAAAGGATTACACCACCCAACAGACCACCCAGTTCCTTGAAGAAAAAGACTGAGCATATATAGTTACTACACAGATACTGCCCAAA
Organism: Rhincodon typus; assembly: GCF_021869965.1. Lineage (NCBI taxonomy): Eukaryota > Metazoa > Chordata > Chondrichthyes > Orectolobiformes > Rhincodontidae > Rhincodon > Rhincodon typus. The sequence goes on from NC_063350.1 coordinate 37,998,184, forward strand.
TACTTACAATTTTATCAGATCCGTAAATCATTTCCAACTGTTTGGCAACCTCAAGTGTCCCATCGGGACTTCCATCATCAATCACTATAATTTCATAATCAAATCCACTGCAAACAAGAACAGAAGACATCATTGAAATGCAAAGCTTTACATGGCAAAACAATCAAATTTTAATCAAACAAAAATGGGCTTTTCAGTTGCAAAAAACTGGCGGGTTTATGACATGATGGCCTCGCTGTAGTTTTAAATTGAGGCTGAGCAGGATGGCTACAGTTGTTTCCCACCAGACTGAACCAATCAGAGCACACTAATGGCAGAACAGTCTAAAGTAATATTTATTTTTCTGTCTTTGATTTGTAAGGCCAGGTGCAACAAGAATGCTCTACGGCGCCCACAAAGATAGTTTTGGCCATACTTGCCCTGGGCCACCTTTGAAAGAAGATCCACCTTTTTCTAAATTGCTAAAATAGCTCTTTCAACACTTCTACTGCAGCTGATGAATCTTCAGCTTTCCCCACCACCCCAAAACCTGCTTCAAAGTGCCTTATGAGTGGTTTCAAAAAAAAAAATGAACTCACGTTCATTGTGAATTTATGAAACTCTATTTTGAAAAGAAACTTTCCAATGCTGAAAATTATATGAATTTTTCATAACATCACATAAACTCAACATTCAGGCAGAAAGATCACCTGGTCCATCAAGCCCAGCCCATTCAGACAATATGCGGATATTTCACTTTTTAAAATTCATTCATGGTATATGAGCAATGCGAACTGAACCAGCATTTATCAGCCATCTCTAATTACCATGAGAAGGCAGCAGTCACCTAACTCGAACTGCTGCAAACCTTGAGGTGGAGGTGTTGATAGAGAGGGAGTTTTAAGAATTTTGCCCAGTGGCGATGAAGGTGCAGTAATGCAGTTCCAAATCAAGACGGTTTGGAGGTGACATTTCAGGTGAACGTTTAGTATTTTGTTTTATTCATTCAAAGAATGTTGCTGGCTAGGCCAGTATTTATTACCCATCCCAAGTTCAGAGTCAACCATGTTGCTGTGGATCTGGAGTCAAATGTAGGCCAGACCAAGTAAGGATGGCAGTTTCCTTCCCTAAAAGACATTTGGTTCACTAATGGGTTTTTCCTGACAATCAATAGTGGATTTATGGTCATCATTAGACTCATAATTCCAGATATTTATTGAATTCAAATTCCACCATCTGCAGTGGTGAGATTTGAACCCAGGTTCCCAGTACATTACCTGGGTCTCTGGATTAACAGTATAGTGATAATACCACTAGGCCATTGCCTCCCCTAGTTGGTGGTGGTCGTGATGTTCCTCTGTACCTGCTGCCCTGGTCCTTCGAAGTGGTAAAGTCATGGATTTGGAAGATACTGTGGGTGTAGTCTTGGTGGGTTGCTTTAGTGTATATTGTAAATGATACACACTACAGCTGTTGTGAATAGGTGGTCGACAGAGTAAGAGTCAAACAAACTGCTTTCACGCATCCAAGCAAGTGGAGAGTATTCCATCACACTCTTGACTTTTGCCTTATAGATGGTTGCCAAGTCATGGGGAGTCAGGAGGTAGCTTACTCAACACAGAATCCCTAGCCTTGCCCTGCTCTTGTAGCAACAGTACTGACTGGTCCAGTATGGCTGGTTTAGTTCAGTTTTGTGCCAGTGGTAACCCCAAGATGTCGAGAATGACAGATTCAGCGATGTTAATACCATTGATCATCATAGTTGATGGTTAGATTCTCCACTGTTGGAGATGGTCATTGTCCTGCACTTTTGTGGCCTAAATGTTACTTGCCACTCATCAGCCCAAGTTTGGATGTTGTTCAGGTTGTGCTGCATATGAATATTGGCAGCTTCAGTATCTCAGAAATAATGAATGGAGCTGAAGATAGTGCAAACAACAACAAACAGACTCCTTTCTAATTTATGAGTGAAAGGAGGTCATTGATGAAACCACTGAAGATGATGTTTGAACCTAGGTCACTAGGTGAGGAACTCATACAATGATTTCCTTGGATTGAGATGACTGACCCCCAACTACCAAAAGCATTTTCCTTTGGACTAGCTATGATTCCAATCTGGAGAGATACAACTGAGTGGCTTATTAGTCCACTTCATAGTTGACAACAATGCTGAGAGGCTGGGATCACATGTAGGTCAGACTAGGTAAAGATAGCTCATTTGTTACCTGAAGGACATTAGCAAATCTGATGAGTTTTTACAACAATTGACAATGGTTTCATGGTTGCCACAGACTAAATTTTATCAACTAAATTGAAATTTCCCATCTGCCACCGTGAAATTCTAACATACGTCCCCAGAACAATAGCCTAGAGCTCTGCATTACAATCCCAGTGACATTACCACTATGCCGTCAGCTCCCCGCCACTCTAGTCATATAATCATCCGGGAGATGAAATAAGCTCGAGCTCAATTTCAGAAAAATTCCTCTTCAATTCCCCTAGGCCATCAAGCAAAGCTGCAGAAAATCAATATAGCTTACAATGCCCATTATTCTCATCAATCTATATCTGAAAATGGTCTCCTTTATCAGGAGCTTTTCTATTTAAATGGGAGTTCAGAGAATTCATACTTATCATATACTCTGGAAAACTATCCTAGAGGACTATCACTGTGGGAAAAAGACATCCTTCAAACTACTTGTTTACATGTTCTTTACATATCATAGAAACCCTGCAGTGTGGAAACAGGCTCTTTGGCCCAACAAATCCATACCGACCCTCCAAACAGCATCCCACCCAGACACATCCCACTACCCTTTCCGTGCAATTCTGCATTTTCCATGGCTAACACACCTAATCTACACATCCCTGAACACTATGGGCAATTTAGCATGGCCAATCCACCTAGCCTGCACATCTTTGGACTGTGGGAGGAAACACACGCAGATATGTGGAAAATGTGCAAACTTGACACACACAGTTGCCTGAGGGACACAGATAGTTCCAAAGTTTCCTCCCATCCCAGTGTAACTCCCCATGACCAATTTTCTTCTATAAAGATAGCCCCAGCTCAAGACTGGGTATCATGTTAGTTGCTCTCGTTTATACTTTATCTACAGGCTCAACACTGTTATTGGCCCATGGATAAAAGATGAACATGCTACTCCAACTGCTAGTCTAACAAAGCCTTGTACAAACTCAGTAATGATAAAGCTATTGTGTATTGTTCAAGCCATTCAACTCAAAACAACATTTTATTTCCCAATGGCTCATCATACTGATCCAAATTTTGCAGTCAGTCGTGTGCACCACTGTGCTTGGGGAAAAAGAAACTTCCCACAAAGATCCATCAAGCCTTATGGCACGTTTTCACCGTTTTAGAATGGTCATTTAAAATCGGATACCAGGTAAAGGTGATGGCTTGGTCTACAGCAGCATGTTGTCAGCAAGCAGGGTGAGCAGCCAGTCATATCGAAGTGTTCTTTCACACAGTTAATCAGCAAATTAAAAGCAAATGAAATCCTCCATTTTTATTTAAATGTTCAGATAGTAAAATAAATGCATAACTGTTTAAAGAAAAAGTAAAATAAAGATAAACTTTATTTTTTTTAAATAACTGTGGAAAAAATTGGTATTCCAGAAATCTGAATTAGCTTTTCACGACCAGTGTTTAGTAATAACAATAAAGTTAGCAGATCATTAAAAACCCACTTACACCACTTCCAAAAATTAATTTTTTCAAGGGTTTTTACAGTGAAACTAATAGCTTTTAAATGGAGCACTTCCCCATTTCATGATTGCAAGGAAGACTGCACATTGTGGGAATCTTTACATCATACCCCAAGGAGGAATACAGACAGCAGCTTCTGAACTTTAACATTACTTTGCGCATCCTCAGATTCCCAAAGTTGCTGTCAGTTTCAATGATATAACAGCAGTGTCAATACAACAGCAAAATCCATGTCATTTCTATGGATCTTCAACAATGTATAAGCTATGACCTCAAGTTGACTCTCCGGTTTTATAATTTTTAAGCAGGTACTGCTGCACATGCCTTGGGAATCTCAGACACAGATGTATAACATTGTACTTGTCCACACTGAAGAACATCTGTCATAATTGGGCCTATTCTCTCACTTTATCTAAATTAGCTTATTTATCTATCTAAAATCCCAGGTCTTGCGCATATTATTGTATCATCTGCAAATGAGTGGATGATTTCATTCATGTGCTTATCAAAATATTAACAAAGATTATAAATAACAAGGACCACAATAAAAATTCTTCTAGAAATCTGTTCTTGATCTGGTCTTTGTAGATCTATTTCCATTGATAACTGCATGCAAGTTTGGTGCCATTTGAGAAAGAATGTTATGGCAATGGAGGAAGTGCAAGAAAGAATTCTAGATTGATTCCTATAATGGCAGGACTGGGCTATGAAGAAAGATTGGATCGGTTCAGACTATATTCACTGGATATTAGAAGAATGAGGGAGGGAATCTCATAGAAACCTATAAAATTCTAACAGGACCAGAGAGGTTAAATGCAGGAAGGACGGTTCCGATGACTGGCGAGGCCGGGGGTCACAGTTTAAGGATATGGGGTATGCCACTTAGGACTGAGATGAGGAGAGAGTTCTTCACCCAGAGAGTGGTGAGCCCGTGGAATTCTCTGCCATAGAAAACAGTTGAGAGCAAAACATTGAATGCTTTCAAGGAAGAGTTAGATTTATTTTTGATAAGCACATGAATGAAATCATCCACTCATCTGCAGATGATACAATAATATGCGCAAGGCCTGGGATTTTTAAGGGCTAAAGGGTATGAGGAAAAAGCAGGAACAGGGTACTGAGTTGGATGATCAGCCATGATCATACTGAATGGCACTGCAGACTTGATGGGCTGAATGCCCTACTCCTGCTCCTATTTTGTATGTTTCAATTTTCTTTTTTGACATAATATCTGACCACCAATTCCAATCAGGAGAATGACAGAATACTCACCACTTGCATCGATAGATACAGTCACCACAAAGCATTGAAGAAATCATGTGGTCAAGCAACCATGGGTTCAAAATTGAACATTCCAAATTGACCCATAGACAGAGAAATCAGGCCTGACAGAAAATTGGCCAAACTAAATTACCAGCATCCATCAGCTATCGGCTACAGAGAACAGTGCAAACTAAGGTCACAGAAGTCATAAAGGTTCAGGGAACCAGTTACAACCAGCCTGTGGGTTGTGTATTGGAGAAGTGTCAGACAGACTTTCTGGCACCTTGACTTCCAGCAACTGAACTGAAATTCACCCAAGATCGGTAGACAGCATCTTCCAAACACATAACCACTTCCATCTTAAAGGAAAAAAAAAGTCAGACACATGAGAATATATCACCACTTGCAAGTTTCCCTCCAAGCCACTCACCATCCTGGCTTGGAAATATATTGCCATTCTTTCACTGGGCCAAAATCCTGGAATTCCCTCCCTAAAGGCATTGTGGGTTAACCTACAGCACAAGGACTGCAGTTGTGCAAGAAGGCAGCTCACCACCATCTTTTCAAGGACAACAAAGGACAGGCAATAAATGCTGACCAGCCAGCAATGCACCATCCCACGAGTGAACAGAAAACTGCCTAAGGACGTGAACTTTACGTGTCCCCGACATGGCAATGAAGGTGTTGACATGACCTCATTGGATGCTTTCAACCCTACTCATATCCCTATTGGCCAAAAGGCCACAGAACATTCAGAAAGGTCCGGGGCAAGGGAATAAACACACATCTCGAAGTTACCCCCTCAGGGAAGACGATGTGGCAACCCAAGAGAAGATCCATCCTGATCTGAGAGACTCATCTTCATGGAAGAGATCCACTCAACACTAGAGAAGAAGGAGATTCCAACAGCCCAACTCCAATACAAGGATCGTTGTGGGCAATATCCTCAAACAGATAGAGCTAGACAGATAGACAATATTGTGGGAATTTGGGTAAGGCTCACATGGTGTTTTTACTAAGGTATATTTTGTTAGTAAAATCGAATAGAACTGCACACTCAATTCTATATCCCTTTGACTGCCTCACCGACGAGAGCATTTGCTTTTAATATAAAAACTGGTCAAAGTGTCCAAAGCCTGGACAACACAAGAAATCAACACCATGGAGAACAGCTTCAATTAGAATCTCTGCCACTGCAATTATTGGTCTGCTCCATCACCATAATACCAGAGCTTCAATAACTGTTTGTACAATAGGGGCAGGAATTCCCTGCCTTTACTTTGGCCATTCTCAGTCACCTGCCACAACTGTAATAAAAGGGCAAAACATCATGGGAACACTATCTTCTCCAAATCATGGAACATGATGATTTGAACACACAATACTGGTTATTACTGGGTCAATATCCTATAATTCCTTTTCTTACAAGATCAGAGCAACACTATTCCCCAAGGACTACCATGGCTCATGATTACTTCCTCAAAAAAAAAACCCAATCAGGTTAGAGAAGCATGATCACAATTTTTCAGAACTGTGCCAAGATTCCAACCCACCGTTTCCTAGTGGGCTATATGTAGCAAGCATAACATTTCCTTTCAACATCTATTTTTCAAACAACAATGACAATCAGCTAACCTGCAATTCAAAGTCTTTCAAACTTCAAAAACAGTTATGAATTACTGGCTCACATTATACTCAACATTTTCTTTTAGCACCCCAAAATAAACACCATGTCCTTCAAGCCAATTAGCCTTGAATGTCTTAATTATGGCCAAAACCATTCTTAAACTTATCGCATTACTTCTCACCATAAGTCACAATATAGCACTATCTGTAAAAATGAAAATATGGCACATTAACAGTCAGCATTTTAACTATACCTTACCTTGCTAAAATTCAAACAACCAACCCATGGGTTTCTTAATCATTTTCTGTTGCCAACAGAATTAACAGGTTTACCATTGCCACAGGTTCTACTACAGATGTTAAGATTCAAATATTTACCAGGTGCAACATAACGTAACGACTACTATCCTGCCTCTTTGTTGAAGCTACAAGATCTTTACAAATACAACTTCATTCTTCCTTTTGGTCCTCTCCATTTTTATCACAACAATGTGAACTTTTTCAGCTCTACTTTAGAATTATCATTGGGATCCAACCATGAGAGATATTCAAATCTAACTCCCCCAGCTAAACATATGTTTTAAATATTATATTTCATATAGAAGCATTTAGATACTTCCTTGCATCCCAAACATGGATTCCCTTATATAAATTGCCTTGTTTCCTATGTTTCGAACTAGGTAGGACTTGTTTACAAACACTTTGGTCAGACTTCCAAAACACACTATTTAATTAGGCTGAATAAAACGCTTGGAAATAATTTGCACTGTGTAAAATATCTTCTCCCACCATGTCCCATGCTAGATACTTTCCATCTTAGTTTCTTTATTTCCCTCTTAAGATATTTGCTGCACAGATCCATGCTCAGTTCTCCCATTATTCCCATAAGCCTAATTTCTATACATGAGCAACAGAGATCAGGAGTCAATGCCACAACTTTCATCCTTGGTGGTTGCACTTCATGTGTCCCTTCAGCCTCTCATGACAACGGAAGTCTCTCTTTTGCATCTCAGTGGGACATCAACTAGCTTGAAATGGCCAATACCTCATTGACTATCCTAATTTGTAAATCAATTACTGCTTATAAGTTGATTTTGAAGTGCTACCTTTTGCTGCTTCTTTTCAAAATTTAACATAAAGAGCAACTCAGTGCTTGATTCAATCCAAGTGTTAGCTTTGTTGATCTAGTATCACTCATGCCTCAGATTCAAGATTCATTTTGGACTTTGGCATGTATTCTAAATTTAGACTCCAGTGGAGTACTGAGTGAATGTAACATTGTTGCAAGTGCTATCTTTCAGAGGAGGTACTAAATCAAGGCTCTCCAGGTTCTGATGTGTATGGAATAGCAACTCTTCGAAAAGCAGGGACTTCTCTTCGTATCCCAGACAACAATATTCCCTTAAACAACTTTATCAAACATGGATTACTCAGTCATTCATTGATTTGTTGTTTGTTAGATATTGGCTATGGACAAATTGGGTTGTGAATTTTCCAACCTAACATGTCCGTTTAAAAAAAACATTGGCCATACTGCATTTGGATTGTCCTGAATACATGATGAAATTCAAGGTCTTTCTTTTAACTTAGTATAGATTATAAATAAGAGAAGTCTGAATCAAGCTCAGGAACTTTTCTGTTATACAAATTTCAATTACGAAACTTCACCACCGCAGAAACAGTGTGTAAATGCAACAATGACGTTGCTGAGCCTTATAAACATTAATGTCTGGGATTAATTAACCTCTGTAGAAGTTCCTTCCGGGGGGTTGGGGGTTTGTGGGCAGGCAGTTATCACAACCAATTTTTGTGTTCCTCAGCTGGAAGGAGGGCGGGAAGCAGAAACATAATACAGCTGCTAATCCTAATTGCCCTATTGAAAAGTACATGTGCATGTATCAGCATTTTGGCTGCAGTATTCTTCAGTTTCACAGTGCAATAGCCTGTTGACACTTAGTTTCAGTTTACATACAAACAATGGTTATTTGGTTTTTGATGCCTTTGAAACTGTACTCCATCATCATTTTACAGATAGTCGTAAATTTTAAGAAAATCTGTAAAGATTTCTGAAAGCAAAAACATAATATTAGATTAATGCTAAATAGTGATTCTCACACCTAATGCTTTAGGCCTATGTTTAATTCTCCTTTCTACCTTCAGCTACATTATATAGTCTCAGAGTTACATGTTTACCAAATCCACAGGAAACTAAACAATTAGGTTCAAACACAACTGAGATTAACACCCTATCCAGTTTATTTAAAAAAAAACCATTCCTCCTATAGATTTCCTTCCTTCATTTTAGGACCCACATTTTCTGTCTGAAATGGCAGGCAGTCAAGTTACTCTCAGAGCTTAGTCAATCTTGCCCTGTAACTAAAGGCTGGAATGTTCAGAGTTACTGGGTTGCCTGCCCTCATTTTTTTTCTGCTTCACTGGATGAAGTGTGTATGCTCCACTCAAAGCCTCTACTAAAGGTAAGCTGTAGCCAATGCTCCTCTTGTGGGAATTATTACTTCCCTCATGGCTACATTCAAAGGCTAAACAGGCATTATAATTAAAGAGAAGGAATAATGTAATCTGTATAATTCTAACATTCAAATTTGAAATTGCTTCACAGCCTAAAATTTAAGTTATATTGGATTGGAACATTGTTTTAAGAAAACTGACATGACATTGCACCATATTGTGTGAGCATACTTCATACAGAGCTAGATCAAATACAGTGAAAGTCACAGTTAATTGACTTGTGCCACTTTGGGATGCATCATTTTGACCTGCGGACTCCACCAGTTTTACTGTCCAGAGCATACGGTCATTTCATTCCTCTGTGCAGTTCACTTTCATTACAAAAATAAGTAATTAATTCGGGGCAATTAAGTGGGCAATTAACAATGTAGCCAAAGAAATTTGGTACATCTGTCACTTTTCTGAAAGTAAAAGATATAATTTTAAAGCCTTCTGCCTTGGTCTTCAATGTTTCAGCTTTCAGAAAACACAGGCAGCAAAACTCTAATCTAATAACATTAACCCATAAGCTACAGTTTATGCTGTTGTTTTTGTTTTACACACCTTAGTACAAGTTGCTTTTCAAAATCCTGAATGCTACTCTGAAGACTCAGGAGGTAAAAAGAAATTTTGTTGGATTGGATTTTTTTCTAATGTGCTTAGCCCACGATGTAAGCATGATAGAACTAGCGGGGCTCATGCAAGGCAGTGATCTAACTGTTCATGTAACTAAATATGGTAGACTCCTGCTGTAACATGTTACTTGGGAGTCAGCCAAATGGTTTGTTATAACAATGTGCATCCTACAGGCAGGGTGGTTGAAAAAGAAATGGGCTCAGTTAAGGAAAATGGAGTAAATCCTATGTAGAATTGTATGGCAATGTTAAATATTTGTTTAGCTCATTACCATAGTTAATATTAACTATTTTCTGCCAGCCATATCAAATTGAAAAAGGTTTAAGCTGCAACTTTTCAGATTTTCATTCAGAAATGTAGACAATGGGGGCATGCACATACTTAGTTTTCTACATTGCATTACAAATATACAAGCCTGAGATATTGTATTTAGGTTCACAAATTAAAACATGCTGCACTCAGAGTCTTGCATTAAAAGAACGAGACACAAAAACACAAATTGAAAAGAAGTAAGAAATAGGAGTAGGAGTCAGCCATTCAGCCCCTTAAGCCTGCCCCACCTTTCAAACAGAATCATGGCTGATCTGCTCCAGGTCCTAAATTCTCTTTCCAGCCAGCTCAGCATAGCCATCAACTCTCTGATATTTAAAAAATCTAGCTCCCCTTTACGTATTTTCAGTGATCCATCTTCCAAAACTCTTTGGGGGATAGAACTCCAGATATTCACTATTCTCCAGGAGAAGAAAATCCTTTTCATTTCAGTTTTAAATGAGTTACAGAATATCGGAGCACTATGGTGCCCTACTTTGGGATTTCACTGCTAGTGGATACGTCGTCCCAACATCTATCCTGTACAGGCCCATCATTATCTTGTATGTTTCAATATTATCACCCCTTGTTGTTCTAAACTCTAATGAATAAAAGCCTAAATGTTTAGCCCTTCTTAATAAGTCAACCACTTCATCCCAGGAAAGAGACACTTTTGAACTGTCTCTAATGCTAGTATATCCTTTTTTTAAATACCATGCACAGTGCTCTAGGTGCAGCCTCACCAACATCCCGTACAGCGTAAGGAGGTAGCAAGAGCTGCGGATGCAGGAGTCAGAGTCAATACAGTGTGGAGCTGGAGGAACACAGCAGATCAGGCAGTATCAGAGCAGGAAAGTTGACGTTTCGGGTTTACACCATCCATCATCATCCTGATGAAGGGTGTAAACCCGAAACATCGACTTTCCTGCTCCGCTGCTGCTGCCTGGCCTGCTGTGTTCCTCCTGTACAGTGTAAAACGATTTCCTTATTTTTTAAACTTCAACCTCCTAGGAACAAAGGTCAAAATTCTGTTTGTCTTTTTAATTAACCGATGCACATGAGTACCAACCTTTTGCACTTGATGTGCAAGAACACTCAGATCCCTTTTTGTGCATTTAAATAACAGTCTGCCTTTTGATTCTTCTTACCAAAGCGCATGACCTCTCATTTTCCTAAAGTAAAGGCCATCTACCAAGTTTTTGTTCACTTACCTAACTTATCCAAACACCCCTGAAGATTCTTTATGACCTCACCACAACAAGCCCTGACACCTACTTTTGTACTGGCATCAATGTTGGATACACTACGTTCTGCCCCCTCCAAGTCATTAATATAGATAGTAGATCATTGAAACCCTAGGACCTGACTTCCGTCCAAGTTGCACAGCCGCTCCAGGGTCCACACATGCAGATCAACATTCCAATGCCATTCTCCCAGCATGGACTACCTGCCATGCACGGAACTCAAAGGTCTGTGGTTAACTGAGGTTGGCAAAGATAGTATCCAAAGAAAAACTAAGGAAGGCAAAATGGCAAAACAACAGGCCAGAAGGACATGAAATTTTTAGATTCATCCTTCTCATGGAGTCATTCTATTTGATCAGAATAAACTTTTGTTGATCATTATGAATTATCTGCTTAAATGTCTGCCACTGCTCATCCATTGACTTTGCCCTTAGTCTATTTTCCCAATCCACTTTAGACCATTCTTTCTTCATATCTCTGCAATCGTTCTTATTTAAAATGAGGACACTGGTCTGAGACCAGAGCTGCTCTCCCTCAAACTGAATTTTTTAAAACTCTACAATGATAAGTTTTAACAGATTTAACGAAATTATCTGTGGGAGAATGTTAACTAATCTGTCTGCAGATCCACACAATATAGGATAGATTCAGAACTATGCTATTAACAAGCATATATTCAGAAAACAAAGTGAAAATCTTGCTCAGATTATGTAAAATTTGTCAAATACCGCATTGGCTGCATTTTTCAGTAGGCATGTTTCATTGGCCACGAGCCTAATTCATTTAGACCAGTCAGAATTTCAGAATCTTGGCTCAAACTATCAATCAAGATCAAATTTCACTTATTGTACATTAATACAGTACGTGTTTGAACTTTGTCATTACATGATTTTTCAGATGCTGAATTCCAACTTTCGCTAAAAAGGCAGTAGCTTTATGAAATCAAGATTTAATATATCATAGTAACTTGTGTACATGAATAGGCAAAGTACAGTAATTACTGTACAACTGAATGTGGAAGGCAGGTATTCTATGCAAATTGTACAATGAGTAGCAATTAAATTTTCTAATTTATTCTATTTATGCCGTGGTGCCACACAGAATATTGATCTGTTGGCACAACATATCGCCTCAGGCTACAAGTCTTAAACTGCTTGTTGATTTACAATTCAAAATTAACTCTATAATCCTATCTCTGGAAACTATTTCCAGCATGCAAGCTGTTGCATTTATGCAAAGAAATGGAGATTGAGGAGGTGGCAAACCAGGTAAAGAATGAGACAGGTTTGAAGAGTAAAGTTATTATACCAACTCTCCACCCACAGGTATGTTCATGTCATTCTTTAGTAATTACAATGCTAAACCTCCTAATGAGCATCTCCACTATTTGAAAGCATCTTCCCATGCAATCTAGTAAAATCCTTAACAATTTGAAATGGTCTACTGAATCTCCACTTAGCCCTCTGCTCTTAGATTCTCTAGTTTCTCAACAGAACTGAAGTTTCTCACCCCCAGTATAATTCAAGTAAATTATTCTAATTTTATCACCCCAGAGGGGAGGTAAAGATTAAAGAATTAAAATATGTGCTTATATTTTTTTCATTAGAAAACCAACAGGATTAAGCTGCCTTAACCATTTGCATAACAAGTAACTTCCCAACTCTCAGTAACCAGTCAAAGAAAACCTGAGGTATATAACTGGTCTATATTCTGAAGTGGTTTAATATTCTCGATACAGTGGAATAATTGAATAATTCTATATGGAAATTAGACACCTAAGAGTTAACCAACTGAATCAGACAATTATTCTAATTTATTTCTATAAGTAACCAAACTCAGCTCCCTCAATTACCATAAGTGACTTTATCTTGTCATGCCTAGACTAACAGTTTACTCTGGATTAATGGCCCACATATAAGCAGATGATTCATAATGCTTGGAATACAAAAAAAAATTCCTTCTACTGACATTTATCATTTAATCTGTGCCTTATAATTTGAATTATTTGTCAATCCAAATTCAATTTATCCATGCAAATAGGACCGAATCAGTGAAATGCACTGCTTTATATGAATTCAATCTCATGACCAATATGAAGGAATCATCCGAGCACAGTGCACTGTCAAATAGAGAGCATTTGAGAAGATGGTTAGTTAGAAGTATACCGTCACCTCCTAAACAATGAAGTAAAATACAAAAGCAAATGGAGAAAGTTGCAGCTCAAATAATAACTCACTGATTGTATTAATCCATCTGCAGAACAAGAGGAGAATGATGATTTATTGCCAGCAACATACTTCAGCCAAAGGAACAGACTTGCACTTCAACTTGTCCTGAAGTCAAAGGCAAATTGATTCATCAAAAAAATTTAGAACTGACTGTGTTCTTAGATCACCGTTTCAAAAAACCATTGGTCTAAACTTACGGCAGATTCTCCCAGAAAGAGCAATAATAATAATAAAAAAAAAATCAATAAAATTCCTGAAATTATTTTTCATCATAAGCCTGAAAACAGCTTCACTGTTGGTGTACCGTTTACTTTTTACAAACTTCATTGATTAAAATTGCACAAGTAATAGGGAAATAAAACAAAATATAGTTATCATAACTGAGGATTAAAGAACATTGCTGCTAATGATGAAAGCAAGCCACACCTCTCCATGTTTTTGCAGCACTGTTGCTTTCTGTACCTTAAACAACAACAGAAGAAAAAAAAATTTCTCTCGACAGTTGATGCCTGCGGGATTCACACAGAAACGTGCCAAAGTTGATACTTTCAAGCTAACTTAAATAGCTGTGATCCTACCAGTGAATGTTGTTGTAATTCATGATATGAAACAAAACCACATGAAATGTTAGTGCAAAAGTGATTTCCATACACATGCTGTTTCAACATTTTCATTGGATATTCTACAGAAACAGATGAGGCATTTGGCTTGGGAGAACCTGAAAGTAGAATCATTGCAAATTGTTTTTTAGCATTGTAATTTCATTCCTGCAGCAGTTGA
>NC_063350.1:38012986-38023284 GCF_021869965.1 Rhincodon typus
ACCGCATCCCAAAACCAGTCCAGCTCGTCCCTGCCTCCCTAACCTGTTCTTCCTCCCACCTATCCCCTCCTCCCACCTCAAGCCGCACTTCCATCTCCTACCGACCAACCTCATCCCGCCCCCTTGACCTGTCCGTCCTCCCTGGACTGACCTATCCCCTTCCTAACTCCCTACCTACACTCACCTTTACTGGCTCCATCCCCGCCTCTTCGACCTGTTTGTTTCCTCTCCACCTATCCTCTCCTCTATCCCTCTTCTATCTGTCTCCCACTCTCTCCCTATTTATTTCAAAACCCCCTCCCCCTCCCCCTTTTCTGATGAAGGGTCTAGGCCCGAAACGTCAGCCTCTCTGCTCCTATGATGCTGCTTGGCCTGCTGTGTTCATCCAGCCCTGCACCTTGTTGTCTCTATTTCTTAGAAATAGTCTTTTTCGGAATGCTCAACCTCTGTGGCTAAATCTTCTTGGTAATGCAAGTTTGCATGCCATGCCTTTCTATGATTATAAGATATTCTTTTTTGTTGTTTTAAATTATCATCCCATAATTGGAGATTTTCTCATTTCTTTAGAGTGAGCCTTGCTGTGACTCCCACAAGTGTCTCTTCTCTCAAAAACCTTCTCTACTAGATCAAAAATATTTCCTTCAAAGCTTAAAAACTGATTAAAACTCACCTGTCTAAATCCCAAGATACTAATTATTTTTCCCTATGCTCCCACTTTACTGTTGCTTTCTGCCTTGTGATTGTTGCACATAATAGCATAGTTCCAAATTGGAGCTGCAGAGTTTTTATTTGAAAGTTGACGTGCAGCCTGAGTATTTTTACTCCATTTACTAAGATTTTCCAAGCCTGCCAAAAGGTTTTCTTACCCAATCCTTGGCCTCTGCTTGGCTCACTGATTCAAATTCAGAAACAAGACTATTCACACAGACCACCGCTCTGACCACCGGCCAGGACCATTCACACATACCACAAGCCACCGACCACCACCCATCAACAGTATTCTGCTACTTGATTAATTTTCTCTAGATTTTCTCCATGACTGCACTATCCCTATGGATCTGTTCCAGCATTCTGCAGTTTGTTATTACCACTCCCTTCAGAATGAAGTTCGATCCTTCTGATAGTCAGTTTTGGAACCTTTTTTCTGGACCTTGACCTTTCCTTCCAGCTTCCAAATTGTGATCACTGGTACCTGTCTGTGATCTGTGGTTGTTGGGATTCATTCATCTCTTTGGTTGAGCTTGTAAAGATCTTAAGAGCCTGATACAGTTAACAGTAAGATGTTCATTACATTAAAGATTTTGCAAGAACTTCCCTGTTCCTCCCTTGACTGGTCTATGTCCCTCTGAGACTACCTATGTGACTGTCTGTGTGACATCATTGCAATTGGTGGTGCTATTCACAATTTTACACATATTAACCAGAGCAATAAACAGTCTTGACAGTTTTGTCTTTCTCTGAGGTGAAATATAAATCAAATTTTGATAGGGAGGATGTTTGAACATAATTCCTATGCTGTTGTTAGCTCCCTAAGTGATTCAGTCGTATTTAATGCAACTTCCCTCTAATTTTTAAATCATATTACACCTTAACCACCTTTCACCCAATCACTCAGCTGATCCAAGTAAGCCAATCAGAGTCACACATGGAACACTCACATTTTGGAGCTCATAATTTGACTACAAACAGTTCTCAATGTTAAAAGCACTTTCTGTTTTAAAGCCTCATTCAGCTTAGCAGTATTTTGACCCATGTCTCAAGTGAATTTTATTTGTAAAAATAAAATTCTGTATTGACCAATAAAGCAGCTGCTAATTCTATACCTGGGTACTAATACCTGAATCACAGGATTATACATCACAGAAGGAGGTCATCCAGCCCATTATGGTGTGCCAGCTTTTTGGTACATCTATTCGATTTGACCCACTTCCCCGACATTTACTATAGTCATGTAATATTGTTCTCTTCAAATGTTTATCTACTTTTCTTCTGATTTATATTATTGAATATGCTTCCACCACCTATTCTAGCAGTGCATTCCAGCTCACAATTACACACTGTGTGCAAGGAAAATATGCTTCCCCACGCCATGCCTGGTTCTTTAAACTAACTCCTGAAACCTGTGTCCTCCAGGTGAAGATCTTTCTGCAACGTAAAACAGTCTTTTTTTACTTTATTGACCTTATTAAAACTATAACTGAATAGCAGAATACTGTTGATGCAGTTAATCTGGGAAAGAAACAGAAAGTGCTGTAAAGACTCAACAGGTCAGGCAGCATCTGTGAAGAAAGATATTCAGTTATGAGGAAAGATCATTGACCTGAAACATTAACTCTGGCTTGCTTTCCAAAGATGCTACCTGACCTGCTGAATATGTCCAGCATTTTCTGATTATTTAAAAATCATGTCTCCTACCCTCCTCAGCTCCAAAGTGACTAATCCAGCTTCTCTAATTTCTTCATCTGACCGAAGTCAGTCGTGACAATATTCTAGTAAATTTCTCTGGCTGTGGGACTTTGACATTCTTTCTAAAGTGCATTGCCCAGAATTGAACATAATAGTTTAGCTGAGACCCAATCAGTGTTTTATTAAGGTTTGACATCCCATATTCAAAACTGATGCACAGTGGCAGCATTGCATACCTTATACAAGATGCCCTGGACCAACTAGCCAAGGTTCCCTCATGAACATCTTCCAAACCTGCGACCTCTGCCATCAAGAAGGAGAAGGGGGACAGGTACATGGGATCCCTACCAAAAATTCCACTCCAAGCCACTCATCATCCTGACTTGGGTCTGTGTCACCATTCCTTCACTGTTGCTGGGACTAAGTCCTGGAACTCCCTTCCTAACAACAATGTTAGTGTACGTACACTACAACAACTTCAGTGGTTAAAGAAGGTGGTTCACCACCACCTTCTCAAGAACAATTAGGAATGGGCAATAAATACTGACCAAGCCAGTGATGCCCAAATGCCAGGAACAAATTTAAGATGCTTTACAAAAGACTTTGAGTATCCTTTTATGTCTCAGTAATTTAATCTCATGCCACTCTTTGTCCCTCTTATTTCCTTTTATACATCTCTTCTGTACTTTCTAAACTTGACTTAATTTTGAATTATGATCCTTAAACTTATATTTTTCCTGATTCACTTTAGTCATCCTGGCAACTTTAGTTTTAACAGTCTTTCCCTGCTCCTCATGGGAATGTGTATACTTTGTACTCAAAAGGCTCAAAACCATCTCTTTGAAGTCTTTTCATTGCTCAATTACTGTTATTTACCAAGTAATTTTAGGTTATAATTAACCTGGAACAGATCCCTTTTCAACTCACTGATGTCAACCCACCTTCAATTAAGTAATTTTATGCATGATTGCTCTCTGTCCTTTTCCATAACAATTCACAAACAGGTAACAGTATAGCTACAGCTTCCATCCCTCACTGAAACATATTCCACTTGCCTGACTTCATTCCACAAAATGAAATCTAGTATTAATTCTTCCTTCATTGTTAGGCTGGAAACATACAGATCAAGAAAATTCTCTTGTGCATACTTCAGAAATTTCTGCCCCTCTTTGCCCTTTACACAGTCTATATTAAGATAATCGACATCCCGCATTATCAGTACTCTGGTCTCTGTATCCTTCCGTTAGTCTCTGCATCCTTCTGTAATTAGCCTGTAAATTTGCTCCTCTATTTCCTTCCAATTATTTGGTGGCCTTTAGCAGGCAGCCAGTTGTGTGATTCTTCATTATAGCCAAATAGATCCTGTCTTTGGTCTGACAAATAATCATCAGTCCCCAAAACTGTAGTACTTTTCTTGATTTCTTGATCTTTTTCATGATCTTTTTGATGTTTTCTTGATTTTTTTCACCTTCCCTGTCTTTCTTGAATATATTTTAATTTAGAATAATTTAGATAAAAATGTGGTGCTGCATTTTGGTAAGGCAAATCAGGGCAGGGCTTATACACTTAATTGTATGGTCCTGGGGAGTGTTGCCAAACAAAGAGACCTCAGAGTGCAGGTTCATAGTTCCCTGAAGGCAGACTCACAGGTAGACAAGGTCGTGAAGAAGGCGTTTGGTACGCTTGCCACTACTGGTTAGTACATTGAGTTTAGGAGTTAGGAGGTCATGTTGCGGCTGTACAGGACATTGGTTAAGCCACTTTTGGAATACTGTGTTCAATTCTGGTCTCCCTACTATAGGAAAGATGTTGTGAAACTTGAAAAGGTTCTGAAAAGATTTGCAAGGATGTTGCCAGGGTTGGAGGATTGAGCTATAGGGAGAGGCTGGGCTATTTTCACTGGACCATCGGAGGCTGAGGGGTGACCTTTCAAAAATTTATAAAATCATGAGGGTATGATTAGGGTGACTAGTCAAGGTCTTTTTCACAGGGTAGGGGGTGTCCAAAACTCGAAGGCATGAATTTAAGGTGAGAGGGGAAATATTTAAAATGGATCTAAGTGGCAACTTTTTCAAACAGAGGATGGTGCTTGTATGGAATGAACGTCAGAGGAATTGGTGGAGGCTGGTACAATTACAAAATTAAAAAGAATCTGGATGGGTTTATGTATAGGAAAACTTTAGAGAGATATGGGCCAAATGCTGGCAAATAGGACTAAATTAATTTAGAATACCTGGTCAGCACGGACGAGTTGGGCCAAAGTGTTTGTTTCCATGCTGTACATTTCCATGACTTTATTTGAGCGAAAAGTATTCTGCTCCAAATTTCTCCTTCTTTGAGCCATTACAGTTGAATCTGCAGTTCACCAAACCACTACATCTTTTGACACATGAACTCTATCTTAGATTGTTTCATACTTGCCCTCTGTCTGGCCTGCATATTTCTGAAAAAATATATTATGTGAGCCCTTTTTGTTTCTCTCAGTCCCTGATACATCTTGTGTCTCTTCATTGAAATTAATCCTATACAGAAGCTAATGAAAGGATGATTTACACAATTTTCAAGAAAAGTAGAGAGTATATTTTTCTGGATAAATTGAATAAAGAACGAAACTCTCTCTGGGTTTATTGTTACTTAGGCTCGCTTTGAGTGGAGAAATTTGCAAAAATGCAATAATTACAACCTTCAACTCTTCCTGACAATTTTCTCCAGAGATTCCTGAAAATAACATTGAAATATGGTGTCACAGGCATAGTCAACATTTAAATGCTTTACAAAAGTGACCATTCTTCATTTCCCTCATCAAAAAGCATTTGCAAACTGGCCCTATAACAAACTGCTAACTATTCTCACTGTTACTTCAATTTCAGAGCAACTATGTGAGTTTCTTTAACCTAGACCCCAGCATTCCTTCACTCTCTAGTGTACACTGTACTGACTGATGTTTTGGATTGTCTCCCATTGCTAAGTATTAACCTAGCTTCTTTCCCCATGTTTTTGTTTTAACTGAACAAAATGGCATTGGACTGCTCACCTCATGTGTTTAAAATCTCATAAAACATACAGACCAGCAGACCCTTTGGTACCACAGTCCCAAGCTCACAATGAAACTCTGAAAATGGCTAACCATGTCTTCCCCCTTCTTAACATACCATTTGGGAAATATAATTTAAATTCAAAGTTATATGTTGTTCTTAACAGTTAGTTTTAAAATCTGTCAATCAACATGTTGCCATGTTGTATTTAATCAGTAAATCACTGTTCCTCCCTCTGCAAATAATTAAAATGCCTCTTGTTCCTGGGAGACCGTAAACTGTTGCATACTCAACATCATATGACAAATCTTATTTAAACCTAAAACATGACGAAAAAGCAGATTTTTTTTTAGGCACTTAAATGATTAAGACCATCAACACAAAATCATCTCTTTCACTCATTACGAACGACATTGTCTTTATGTTTGTTGTATTCAAATAAACTGTGGAACAGATAGGCAAATTGACTTTAAAAATAATCAGCACAGAAAAATCTGCAATTGCAAAAAGTGGAATAAAATGCTGGAAACACACTGCTCAACCAGGCTGTAAAGAGCAAAGACAAGTTAGTGATGTTTTGATATACTCATTCTCATGATAGAAACTAAAAGTTAAACTTGCAGCTTAGATTGGAAACATTAATTAAAAAGAAGCCGGGAAAGAAGGAAGAGATGTATCAGTCAAACAAAGGGAATTAGTAAGCTTCAAAAATAAAGGGCAAGAAAAAAATCAATAAGTGCAAACATCACTGATCATTTATTTCAATCACTCTTTTGTTCTTTTTTGTCTCTCTGCCTTATCAGCGATCAGAAATACTTTTGTGTAATAAAGAGGATAGCTTTGACTTGCCAGCACATTTACATCTGTCTCAATTTTATTTCTGTTCTGAAGAAGGGTCGCTGGACTTGAAACATTATCTCTGATTTCTCTCGACATATGCTGCCAGACTTGCTGTGTTTTCCAGCAATCTCTGTTTTTGTTTCTGATTTCTGGCGTCCGCAGTTCTTTTGGTTTTTTATTTCTATTGCCTTCAAAATAAATAAAAATTAGTATTTTTATGTCCATATATCATTTAACATTTTCTTATTGTGTGGTTATTCACTGAAACCTCCTGAATTCAGCTTTCCTCCCAAATTTTACAACTATGTTGAAGTAATTTGATGGCTGAGTACTATAGTGAGTTGGAAAAGTAAAATTGTTGACATGGTATGAGTCTACTCAATGCAGGTCACTAAATAGCCCTCATGTTCCAAGGCTAGTGGCAGGCAGACCTTACTGGATCTCTTATGGTGCCAATACTGGTGAGACATACCCCTGGAGGTTACATCATATCACCTTCCACCTCCATATTCCTCCACTTAAATAGCCTTTCCTTACCATCTTCAATATTTTGTAAAAAATTAACAAAAATGTTCAATGAATTAAAAAAAAACATTTTTAATGCCCAGTATCTATTCACTTGGCTTCCTAGTGATAGTATAGTGATTAACTTTTAACTCCTGGAGGAGTGGCAATCAATGGTTTTGGGTCCGGAAACCTGGCCCCCGGCCTAACATAATTAATTCTTATGACGTCTGTCTGTTGTGTAATTAAAAACATCAAAAGTACAATTCGCTTCTTAACCATGAAATCCCACTTTACAACTGAAAGATAACCAAATGACACACACATTAAAATTCTCAAAGTCAGGAAAGAACTATCCATAGTGTGGTCTCCAGCCATATAAATTGGACACTCCTCTAGGAAATTAGCCTGACTTGCTTTATAACAGCAGTTGCAAAATTCAGTGATTATTGGGCAGTTATGAGGAGTAGAAATTCCTATAATATCACAGTGCACTTTAATTTTGATCCTTTTCTTGTGTAACAAAAGGTGCGTGATTTATACATTAATATCATTTGTTTTAAAGTTTTGATTTCAAACTAGTGGCATATGTGTGTTTGTCTCTTTTTGTGAAGAGGTTTAAAAAATGACTTGGTCAATCTTTTTAAAACCAGTGTCTTTCAGAAATCAAGGTCTGCTGGAGTGTTAAAACAAGTTTTCTTATAATATGGGCACTCACAGCAGTAGAAGATAAATATTAACCTGTTAACTATAGCAAAATCTAGTATGAGCAAGTTTTCTCTTAATTTAGTTGAAAAGGTTTTGGGCAATTTAAAGGAGACCTGACTAGGGTCTGAAGTAAATATAGCCTCTCCTAGGAAAGGAGATTGTTCAGAGCAATTAAGGAAATAATTTAACTTAACGACAGGGTATAATCTGTGAAACATTGAAAACAAGAGTTTTTGGTTAGAAACCTGCATTGATTATTCAAACACTGCAGAATTATGAACACTCAGTTGTATGAGGATTCAACTAAGAGATCTTCCCAGCTAACAGCACTGGAAAAGGCAGTTAAGTCAAACCTACAGCTTTGACAAGCAAAGAGGATTTCTCTGGGTTTTGATTAATTCTAAAGTGATGGCTTTTTTGACTGGGTGGGATTTTGATTTGCTATGTGTTTTAAGATCTTCAAAGTGTGTTATATTTAGATAGTTTGGTTTAATCGTAGGCTCATTGGCATTTACAGCACTAAAGGAGGCCTTTTGGCCCATCGTGTTCAAGCTAGTCTATAAACATCTGACGCACTAATCCCATTCTTCAGCTTTTGGTCCACAGCCCTGGAGGCTGTGGCTATGCAGTGAATATCTAAACACTGCCTAAGGGTTCTGAGAGTTTCTGACTCCAACAACCTTTCAGGCAGTGTGTTCCAGATTCCCACCACTCTCTAAATGAAAGAAAATCCTCCTCAACTTTCCTCTTAGTTTTTGATCTCTCACCTTACATACATGGCCTTTCATTATTGACCTCTCTACTAATAGAATAAAATGTTTTCTATGCTTCTCATAATCTACCAAGTCCCATCTCAACCTTTGCTACTCCAGGAAAACAATTCCAGCCTTTGTAATCTTTCCTCATAGCTCAGACCTCCAGCCCAGTCACCATATTAGTAAATCTCCTCTGCACTCAATTTAGTGAAAATCTCTCTCAAATTTATTTTCTTTTAATCTCTTTTGTGTAATAAACTGATGCTTAATTGTGAAAATGAAATCTGCAGTCCTGCTTGCTTATGTTTCA
This sequence comes from Rhincodon typus, assembly GCF_021869965.1. Lineage (NCBI taxonomy): Eukaryota > Metazoa > Chordata > Chondrichthyes > Orectolobiformes > Rhincodontidae > Rhincodon > Rhincodon typus. The sequence continues at coordinate 38,021,545 of NC_063350.1, forward strand.
GTAAATTATCACCAACATAAATGGAAAAGTAACAAGATATGACTAATCAGGCCAAATTTCATACTGGCATCAGTATTGTTCAGTAATAATGTCAGCTGGGATAATAACACTTCCTTCCAACCATTTTTCCTGCAGATTTGGCCATTACGGGTATTTTGGATGCAGAGAAAGAAAGCAAGATAGGAGAAAGGAATTCTTTCTATTATTTTACCCAATTTGAATCATTGAGATAAGCAGATGGGTTTGTGAAAGAATACCATCGGCAGATATAACATCATCTCAACCATATCCCATGGCTTGAGTTTATGGACTACATCAGGCATACCTGGAGGTGAAATTGGTGACATGTCTCTTGTACCTTTGTTTCATTGGAAAGACAGTGACTTTTGAAATGTGTCCATACCTGATATCTGGCTCCCTGAAGCTGGTGAAATAACAGCTTACTACAGATAGGGAAAAAACATTTTGTGGAAAGGTTTAAAATATAACTTGGTCAGTCCTTCTGGAATCATGATTTTGAAACCAACATGTTTCCAAAATTTGTTGATTGTAAGGCCTCCTGGAGTGTTAATGGTAGTTTTCTTATCGTAGACCCATTTATGGCAGGGGAATGAAAACGTGCACCCATTATTTGTAGCAAAATCTAGGATGAACAATATTTTTCTAAATTTAATTTGAAAGGTTTGGGGCACTTCAAAGGAGACCTCACTGGATTTCTCTTTTAACTATCATTCAGCTGACCAAAGTCAGGTGTGTTTTTAAGAAAAAATGTTGTAACCCCTTGAATGCTGTGGCTCTTAAAAACAGACAAAAGACAACTTTTCCCTTAAGTTTAAAATAAGTATAAATGTTTATTTCGCAACACCTAAGTATATTCACACACTGCCTTATGTATACAGGGACACCACAAACAAGAAAGGTATAATGAAAGAGGTAGTTTTGATCTTATCCGTCTTAAAATGCACTATTAGGCTTGATTTTCTCAAGATGGAACGGGCTTGATGATTCAGTTTTGGTTAGTTGGAAAAATAGAGGCTGAAAGTTTTCAATGTCAGATTCACAGCAGCCTACTGCTGGCAGAAGCAGGTTTCAGGCCTCATTCCATTCAAAATACAGTCAAACCTCTGCAGTGGCCATCTGATTTAGTTCTTCCAATTGATAGATAAAAGCCAGCCTCAATTCTGCACACTTCACATCAGCTCTGATGAAGAATCATCGAGACTCAAAACGTTAGTTTGGTCTCTCTCCACGGATGCTACCGGACACGTGATTTCCAACATTTTTTGTTTTCAATTCTGCACGTACTGCTGAATTTTAGGCTGAGTCTTTTCTTTGTTGGGTCATTTTATCTGAGTCTTCTTGCCTCCCAAATGAAGGCTGATCTTACTGTCTGTGGGAATTAATGTTCCTTACCACAACCTGATTTCAGTCAATTGACTCAGAGTATCTTTTTCTCCTACTAACTGCACACTAGTTCCTGCCAATTTGGATATTAACGTGTAATAGCTCTTGAGTTTCACCCATTTGTATTTCCTTAAAATAGCTTGCATATCTTCTCGCACTCAGTCTGCAAGTCCAATGTGAAGCAGCTTCTATAGTTGTTTCAGAGATAGCAGGAACTGCAGATGCTGGAGAATCTGAGATAACAAGGTGCAGAGCTGGATGAACACAGCAGGCCAAGCAGCATCAGAGGAGCAGGAAGGCTGACGTTTCGGGCCTAGACCCTTCTTCAGAAATGAA
>NC_063350.1:38023784-38133486 GCF_021869965.1 Rhincodon typus
TTATGGTATGATTGTTAAGTTTATAATGTTCAGAACCTGACAGGTTTTGAAAAGGTAGTGAATAAACAAGGCCTTCTTATTTTGAAAAGGGGAGCTGTGATGAAATGCAACTGCAAGCTGATGTCAATTTTTTTTTGACAGTCCCAAACTGAAAAAGAAATCAGAATCTGAAGTTTCTGGAGAGTAGTGGAGGGTTAGGGGTATCCTTTAATTCTTGACTGTGACTGATGTCTTTGTAATCTTAGATAACCTTCTTCACTGTCAACTATACAACAAATTTGGTGTCATTGGCAAAGTTACTAACCATGTCTCCTGTATTCTCATCCAAATCATTCATATAAATCGCAAGCAAAAGTGGACCTGTGGAATACCACTGGTTATAGGCCTCCAATCTGAAAAACAAGAAGGATATTATTAAACTGGACAGGGTTCAGAGAGGTTTTATCAGTATATTGCTGGATTTGGAGGGTTTGAGTTATAAAAATAGGCAGGAACAGGCTGGAAGTTCTTTCACTGGAGGGTAGGAGGTTGAGGGGTGACCTTATAAAGGCTTATAAAATCATGAGGGGCATAGATAAGGTGAATAGCAAAGATCTTTTCACCAAGGTGGGGTAAATTCAAAACTAGTGGGCATAGTTTTAAGGTGAGATGAGAAAGATTTTAAAAGGACATGAGGTGCAACTTTTTCACACAGAGAGTGGTTAGTGTGTGGAAGAAACTGCCAGAGGAAGTGGTGGATGCAGGCACAGTTACGACGTTTAAAAGACATTTGGATAAGTATATGAATAGGAAAGATTTGGAGGGATATGGGCCAAAAGCAGGCAGGTGGAACTAGTTTAGTTTGGGAACATAGTTGGTATGGACTAGTTGGACCAAAGGGTCTGTTTCCATGCTGTATGATGCTATGACTCTGACATCCTGGGTTACTTCCTGGTTTTACTTCAGTCTAGTGACCTCTGCTGGTAGTGTGCATATGTGCACTCCAAAGAAGGACTTGGCTGTGTTCCTGCCAATGGCTGATAACCTCCTCTTGTTTGTTGACTTTTTCAGAACAAATGTTAAATTAAGGCCCCATCTGTTCTTTCAGGTGGATGTAAAAATTCCATGGTAGTATTTCAAGAAGAACAGGAGAGTTCCTCCAGAGTTGTGGTCAGTAGTTATCATTAAACCAGAGGGATGAATAAAACAATTGTCCCAAACATTCTAAGTGGACACCAGGAACTAACTGAGTTAAGAGATTTAATTTCTTTTAGATTTCAGCACCGAGCAGTTGCACCTACAACAAATGTTTAACTCATACTAATTTTTGTAGGCAAATAGAAAGCTGCCATAATCTGGTATGACACTGTAGGTGGCACCATAACGCTTTATTCTACAAGTGCAATTAAAAATGTTACAGCAGAGGGCAGTATTGTTTAACTATTAGACAAATTTAAAGAAGAAATTCATATGAAGGCTTGTATTTAATAATTTTATTGTATATTTGTAGCTCATATACATCCTGAATGTAAATTAAAGAAAATGTAGTTCAAGTTAAAGGAGCAATATCTCATAATGTTTAGAATATTTATTTCTATAGTAGATGACAAAGCCAGGGATCTTTGGATATACAAAGATATTTAGGTATATATGTATACAGATTGCTAAGAACTAGTGCACAAGTACTAAAAGTAATAAAAATGATTATTGAAATCTTAACTATTACCTTAAAAGTGTTTGAATTCCACATAAGACCATATGACAAAAGAGCAGAAATAGGCTATTCAGCCCATCGAGTGTGCACTACTATTTAATGAGATCATGTCTGATCTGATCGTCCAAAACTCCACTTTCCTGCCTTTTCCCCATAGCCTTCATTCCCTGACTGATTAAAAAAATCAGTCTGTATCAGTCTTGTATAGATTTGATGATGCAGCCTCAACAGCTGTCTATGGTAAAGATTTCCACAGATTTACCACCCTTAGCTAAGTAATACCTCCCCATCTCTGTCTCATATATATGACCAGTTACTCTGGCATTATGCCCTCTGGTCCTGGACTCTACCACAATGGAAACAACTTTTCCAAAGTTTCAGTAATGTTGCCTTTCATTCTTCTATGTTGCAATGTGTATAGGTCCAACCTACTCAATCTCTGCTTCGTACCTGGTACCAGCTGGTGAACATTCTTTAGACTGCCTTTTCCTCAGATAAGGGGTCCAAAACTGTTCATAGATTCCAGCTGTGATCGAATTAGTGCCTTGTATAGTTTTAGCAAAACCTCCCTACTTTTATATTCCATTCCCTTTCAAGTAAAGCCTGACATTCCTTTTGCCTTCCTTAATAACAGCTGAACTTGGATGCTGGCATTTTGTGATTCATGGACAAAGACTTAAAAATCTCTCTTTCTGTAGCTTTCTGCATTCTTTCAGCTCCTATATTACGTCTGACAAAGTGCACAACTTCACCTTTTCTAACATTATATTCAAAGAACAAAGAGAAAAGAGTACAGCACATCAACAGCTCCTTTGGCCCACCAAGATTGCACTGACACATGATGCCTTTCTAAACTAAAAATCTTTTGCTTCTAAGATAACAAGGTGTAGAGCTGGATGAACACAGCAGGCCAAGCAGCATCACAGGAGCAGGAAGGCTGACGTTTCGGGCCTAGACCCTTCATCAGAAATGGGGGAGGGGAAGGGGGTTCTGAAATAAATAGGCAGAGAGGGGGAGGCGGATAGAAGATGGATAGAGGAGAAGATAGGTGGAGAGGAAACAGACAGGTCAAAGAGGCGGGGATGGAGCCAGTAAAGGTGGGTGTAAGTTGGGAGGTAGGGAGGAGATAGGTCAATCCAGGGAGGACGGACAGGTCAAGGGGACGGGATGAGGTTAGTAGGTAGGAAATGGGGGTGTGGCTTGAGGTGGGAGGAGGGGATAGGTGGGAGGAAGAACAGGTTAGGGAGGCAGGGACGAGCTGGACTGGTTTTGGGATGCGGTAGGGAGAGGGGAGATTTTGAAGCTTGTGAAATCCACATTGATACCATTGGGCTGCAGGGTTCCCAAGCGGAATATGAGTTGCTGTTCCTGCAACCTTCGGGTGCCATCGTTGTGGCTCTGCAGGAGGCCCAGGATGGACATGTCGTCTGAGGAATGGGAGGGGGAGTTGAAATGGTTCACGACTGGGAGGTGCAGTTGTTTATTGCGAACCGAGCGTAGGTGTTCTGCAAAGCGGTCCCCAAGCCTCCGCTTGGTTTCCCCGATGTAGAGGAGGCCACAACGGGTACAGCGGATGCAGTATACCACATTAGCAGATGTGCAGGTGAACATCTGCTTGATGTGGAAAGTCTTCTTGGGTCCTGGGATGGGGGTGAGGGAGGAGGTGTGGGGGCAGGTGTAGCAGGGAAAAGTGCCGGGTGTGGTGGGACTGGAGGGGAGTGTGGAGCGGAGAAGGGAGTCACGGAGTGAGTGATCCCTCCAGAAAGCAGATAAGGATGGGGAGGGAAAAATGTCTTTGGTGGTGGGGTCGGATTGCAGATGGCAGAAGTGTCCGAGGATGATGCGTTGGATCCGGAGGTTAGTGGGGTGGTACATGAGGACGAGGGGGATTCTGTTTTGGTTGTTATTGCGGGGACAGGGTGTGAGGGATGAGTTGCAGGAAATGTGGGAGACACGGTGGAGGGCGTTCTCGACCACTGAGGGGGGGAAATTGCAGTCCTTGAAAAACGAGGACATCTGAGATGTACGGGAGTGGAATGCCTCATCCTGGGAGCAGATGCGGCAGAGGCGAAGGAATTGGGAATAGGGGATGACATTTTTGCAGGAAGGTGGGTGGGAGGAGGTGTATTCTAGGTAGCTGTGGGAGTTGGTTTCTAGGTGGTTGCCCGAGATGGAGACAGAGAGGTCCAGGAAGGTGAGATAGGTGTTAGAGATGGTCCGGGTGAACTTAAGGTTGGGGTGGAAGGTGTTGGTGAAGTGGATGAACTGTTCGAGCTCCTCGTGGGAGCACGAGGCAGCGCCGATACAGTCATCAATGTAAAGGAGGAGGAGGTGGGGTTTAGGGCCAGTGTAGGTACGGAAGAGGGATTGTTCCATGTAACCTACAAAGAGGCAGGCATAGCTTGGGCCTGTGCAGGTACCCATGGCCACCCCCTTTGTCTGTAGGAAGTGGGAGAAGTTGAAAGAGAAGTTGTTGAGAGTGAGGATGAGTTCGGCTAAGCGGATGAGGGTGTCAGTGGAGGGGGACTGGTCGGGCCTGCGGGACAGGAAGAGACAGAGGGCCTTTAGGCCATTTGTATGGGGAATGCAGGTGTATAGGGACTGGACGTCCATGGTAAAGATGAGGTGTTGGGGACCGGGGAATTGGAAGTTCTGGAGGAGGTGGAGGGTGTGGGTGGTGTCACGGACGTAGGTAGGGAGTTCCTGGACCAAGGGGGAGAAAATGGAGTCCAGATAGTTGGAGATAAGTTCGGTGGGGCAGGAGCAGGCGGAGACAATGGGTCGACCAGGGCAGTCAGGTTTGTGGATTTTGGGAAGGAGATAGAAGCGGGCAGTGCGGGGTTGGGGAACGATGAGGTTGGAGGCCGTGGGTGGGAGGTCACATGAGGTGATGAGGTTGTGGATGGTTTGGGAGATGATGGTTTGGTGCTCGGGGGTGGGGTCATGATCAAGGGGGCGGTAGGAGGAGGTGTCGGAGAGTTGGCGCCTGGCCTCGGTGATGTAGAGGTCCGTGCGCCATACTACAACTGCGCCTCCCTTGTCTGCGGGTTTTATGGTGAAGTTGGGATTGGAGTGAAGGGAGCTGCATCCCTCCATTCCTGCCTATTCACACATCCGTCAAGATGCCTCTTAAACATTGTTCTTGTATCCACCTTTACCACCTCCTATCGCAGCACATTCAAGGCAGTTACCACCTTCTGTGCAAAAGCCTGTCTCTCACATCTCCTTTAAACTTACCCCATTTTACTTTAGACCTAAGTCCCCAAGTAATTCAAATTTATACCCTGAGAAAAAGAATCTGACTACCTACGCCTCTCATAAAGTTCAACTAGGTTGTTCCTCATCCACTTGATGTTCAAGTGAAAACAAACCAAGTTTGTCCAATCTACTGCTGAAAGCTAGTACTCTCCAAAACAGCAAACATCCGAGTAAACTTTTTTCTGTACCCTAACCAAAGCTGTATACAGCTGCAACATGACTTGCCAATTTTTATACCCTATGCCCCAACCGAATAAGGCCAGCATGCCATATGCCTTCTTGACTACTTTCTCCATTTGAGTTGCAGCTTTCAGGGAACTGTGGACCTGTATGCCTAGATCCCTCTGTACATTGATGCTATCAAAGTTTTGACAGTTCCATTTGCCAAGTTTTTGTCCACTCACATAACCTTGTCTACATCCCTCTGCAGACTATTTGCATCATCCTTGCTACTTGCCTTCCCACACATTTTTGTGTCATCTGCCAACGTAGCTAAAGTACATTTACTTTCCTCATCCAAGTCAATAACATATACTGTATATAATTGTGGTCCCAAAACTGATCCCTGTGCATATCACTAGTTACAGGTTGCTAGCCTGAAAATGCCCCTTTACCCCCAACTCCCTGTCTTCTATTGGCTGATATGGAGGACTATATTTAGTTTTGGGCACTAGACTTCATAAAATGAAACAAGCACACTGCAAAATCACCAGAATGATGCCACATCTTAAGTCGTTAAATGATGTGTCATATATCTTTCTTGTATTCTCTTGAATTTAGAAGTTGACCAGTGATCTAATTGAGAAATTAATTAAGGGATTTCATAGTATAGACACAGAGTGACCATTTCTTGTGGTGGGGGAATGCAGTACAGGAAGGTATATTCTTAAAAAGAGAGTAATACGTTTAAGCAATGACATTAAAAAGTGCTTTTCACAAAAGTGACTGTGGAAATCTAGAACTCACTCCCCAAGCAGGCTGTAGATGTTGACCAGCTGAAAGTTTTAAAATTGAGACCAATTTGTTTCATAAGCCTATCAAGGATATGGAACAAAGGTGGATAAATGACGTTTAGGTTCAGATCAGGCATAACCTAAACGTATGGTGGAACAGAACCTGACCTACTCCTATATGGCTTTGATTTATTTGCACTAAAAGAACTTATCACCTTCTTTTCTGGTCAGTGAAAAGTCAAAATAATGAAGCTGAGATTCAACTGATAATGTGTCATAGATGTGACCATGTTAACTTTTGATTCATAAAAATATGAAGGTAAGGCTGCTTCCAGCAAGCACAAAAACCTCAGTAGCATGCCTGTGCCTGATGTGGCAAACACATCAATGGTATTCAGGGAAGAATCCATTTTATTTTCAATACATGATGCTGTTACATTTAATAAAAATCATTCACCAATTTTCTGTCTTTACCAGAGCTATAAAATAGACGCTAAGGTGATTGTCAGACATTATTCTAAACATTGATTTTTATTTTGGGTTTCATGGACATTCAAATTAGTAACTGTTATTGTAATGAATGCAGCCATATTTTACCATGAGAAAGGTGAAAAATAAAAATGAGATATTTCCTAAGAAGAGCCAACACTCTTCAATGCAGGCAAATGAATATTTTCCAAACATCACAAACAGATTGCAAAATGCTGCAATTCATAACAGTTCTGATGAAAAGCAAGAGTAGTCAAGTTATGAAGATTGTTAAAAAAATCTCCCTTTAATGTTGCTTTTGCTCTGGCTAATTAGGAACATTAGGATTTGAGAACAAAGAGTAGAACAAGGTCTGAAGAAATTAGTGAACTGATTAGTGCCAACAATGGTTGAGATAGATGTAAATAATGTGTATTACAGAACAATGAAACTGATAGTAAACACACATTGTGTATTTTTAAAGTTATTGTAAATTAAACAGATTAAGTCGTGTGGATTCAGTTTTCTTGAAAATCTGATACAAGTTGATGTAACAGCTTGGGCTCCAACTTTGCAGTTAGAGGTAACTGTGTGCATCTGCACACTAGCTTTTTTCTACTGGACTACACGTGGTAGTCAGCCATTTCATGTCATCCTGGTCCTTGATCATTAGCATATGCAGCTCTAAAAGCAATAATAGACAATTCCACCCTCCCCCAAAAGTACTGTCTTTGTGTCCCTATAGGTAGGTGTTCTTATCTCTGAACTACGAGGTTCAGGTTCAGGTCTCATCTTCTCCAGAGGTGTTTACAGTAATATATCTGAATAGATTGATTAGAATGTTTCTACACCACCCTCTTTCTCCCCACACACCATTCCCACCCCTCACAAAGGTAAAATTACATACACTAAAGATTGAAAATGCTTATGAATTTTGGTAATCGCAAAACTGTTTACACAGAAACAAGAACTAAAAAATCAAATAATCTGTGTAAGATGTAGGTGATTTGGCAATCCTTCTGGAATTTGTGATGGTATAATTTTTTGGAGTTTTACACTTCACACTTGGGTTTTCTTGTATTGTAGGTGTGTTGGAATCTTGTGTGTTCTATTGGTCTTCCACATCTCCATTATCTAATGTGTCTTTGTGCATAATGGGAGTATTGTACAATTTTCCTGTACTTGCATTAATGTAGGTCTCTGGCGTACTCTCTGCTTTTGCTGCAGGACTGCCAAATAGCTTTTTGTTTATGCCTCATTTGAGGTGCTATGTTTATAACCAGATTTCTTGCCCATTGTCCTTTTGCATGGCAAGACATGCAATGATCTTAGAATGCAGGACAGTTTTGTGGTAGGTGCAACTGACAAAACTTGCCACATAACTTGCTTGCTTTCTATATTCTTACGAATGCACCAATACTAGTAACCTCACCTATAGTTTTTCAATGTTGTTGACCAGTTACAATGGCTTCATATCTTCTGCTATTGTTTAGCAATGTGTCTACGCCACGATCTTTCCTTTTATCCGAGAGGTCTTTTTGGAAAGCTTCTATAGGTGTTGAAACTGTAACTAGCTCCTTTATCTGCTCAGACAGGTCTGCCTATGAGAAATCAGTCCTTGCCCTTGTCATGGCACTCACTGTCAAATGATCAATTAATTTTCACGGTTGTTACCTGTAAGGTATCAACTGTAGTTGGTGAATTTTAACATCGCTTCACACTAAGCTAAACTTCTGGCATTGCCCATAGCTTAGCAGAATCTCTCTGGTACTCCTGTGATAAACCTTAGGTGTTGACTACCTTTATTTTTGTCACTTGCTGTCTGGTTCTATAATGGCTAAATCTAAAATTTCTAGCTCCATCCTTTGTTTAAAAGAGTCACCTTGCTCATATTCCTTGTATTTTGCTATTGTGATTAATGCTTGAGAGATTTATAGTGGTCTTGCAACCACACATTTACTCTATGTGAAGATTTAGCACTGCAGTTGCTTAGATTCTTCTGCTTATCAAAAATTCTGTCTTGTGCTGTTTTAGTTGCAGTTTGAGATATTTTTGTCTTATCTGCTTTTACAGCCAAATTTGGAATTAACTCTCTGTCTGGAAGACTCACAAATCAAGTACTCATTGTTCCTGTAGTTTCAGCACTTCAGCACTTCTTCAAATATAACCTGAAGTCTTTTCCAGTGGTTTTCAAGTTTGCACCACTGCTTTATTTTGTAAGAAAAGTAGCCAGAACTAACCACATCATATTTCTCATGTTACTGGTAAATGGAACAGATTGAATAGAGTGGATTCAGCTTACTTGAAAATCTCGTGCAGGTTTACTTAACAGCTCAGATGGCAAATTGCAGGTATAAATAATTATCTGTGCATCTCCACTGCAGCTTGTTTGTGCTGAACTACACATATCAGTGGGCCATGTGGTTTCATCCAAATCCTTGGCTCATTAGCATATCCAGCCCTGAGAGCAACAAAGCCCAGAAAGTATAACAATGGTTAGAGACACTTGTATTAAAACAGATTAAAAAGAGGAAAGTATTTAGAAAAGGAACTTGCTTTTTTTAAAAAGTAACCATGACTGGTATATCCTTTCAAAGTTCTGCTTTAAAGTCCAAATCAGACAGTAGTCTTTTAAGTAAGTTAACTAAAGGAGGCAAGACAACAAGGTGCAGAGCTGGATGAACACAGCAGGCCAAGCAGCATCATAGGAGCAGAGAGGCTGACGTTTCGGGCCTAGACCCTTCATCAGAAAAGGGGGAGGGGAAGGGGGTTTTGAAATAAATAGGGAGAGAGTGGGAGGCGGATAGAAGAGGGATAGAGGAGAGGAAACAAACAGGTCGAAGAGGCGGGGATGGAGCCAGTAAAGGTGAGTGTAGGTAGGGAGTTAGGAAGGGGATAGGTCAGTCCAGGGAGGACGGACAGGTCAAGGGGGCGGGATGAGGTTGGTCGGCAGGAGGTGGAGGTGCGGCTTGAGGTGGGAGGAGGGGATAGGTGGGAGGAAGAACAGGTTAGGGAGGCAGGGACGAGCTGGACTGGTTTTGGGATGTGGTAGGGGGAGGGATAACAAGGCGTAGAGCTGGATGAACACAGCAGGCCAGGCAGCATCAGAGGAGCAGGAAAACTCATGTTTCGCGTCTGGACCCTTCTTCAGAAATGGGGGAGGGGAAGGGGGCTCTGAAATAAATAGACAGAGGGGGAGGTGATGATAGAAGGTGGATAGAGGAGCAGATAGGTGGAAAGAAGACGGACAGGTCAACGAGGCAGGGATGAAGCCAGTACATGTCTGTGTAGGTAGGGAGTTGGGATGGGGTTTGGTCAGTGAGGGGGGAGGGGGGGGTGGGGGGGAGGGAAGACAGACAGGTCAAGGAGGCGGGGATGAGACTAGTAGGTTCGAAAGTGGGGGTGGGTGTTGGTCTGTGAGGTGGGAGGAGCAAATAGGTGGGAGAAAAGACAGACAGGTCAAGGAGGTGGGGATGAGAGGGGCTGGTCTTGAGATGAGGTCGGGGGTGGGGAGATTTTGAAGCTTGTAAAGTCAACATTGAGACCATTGGGCTGCAGGGTTCCCAGGCGGAATATGAGGTGCTGTTACTCCAGCCTTCAGGTGGCATCGTTATGGCACAGGAGGAGGCCCAGGATGGACATGTCGTCCAAGGAGTGGGAGGGTGAGTTGAAGTGGTTCGCGACTGGGAGGTGTTGTCGTTTGTCACGTACCAAGCATAGGTGTTCCACAAAGCGGTCTCCAAGCCTCCGCTTAGTTGCCCCGATGTACAGGAGGCCGCATCGGGAACAGCGGATGCAACGGAGGTGAGGGGGGAGGTGTAGGGGCAGGTGTAGCATTTCCTGCGGTTGCAGGGAAAAGTTCCAGGGGTGGTGAGGCTGGAGGGGAGTGTGGAGTGGACAAGGGAGTCCCGGAGAGAGTGGTCCCTCCGGAAAGCAGATAAGGGTGGGGAGGGAAATATATCCTTGGTAGTGGGGTCAGATTGCAGGTGGCGGAAGTGGCGGAGGATGATGCGCTGAATCCGGAGGTTGATGGGGTGAGACGTGAGGACAAGGTGAATTCTGTCTTTGTTATTATTGCAGGGAGGGGGTGTGAGGGCTGAGGTGCGGGAAATGCAAGAGATGCGGTCGAGGGTGTTTTCGACCACCGTGAAGGGGAAATTGTGGTCCTTGAAAAATGAGGATATCTGGAATGTCCGGGAGTGGAACGCCTCATCTTGGGAGCAGATGTGGCAGAGGCGAAGGAATTGGAAATAGGGGATAGCATTCTTGCAGGAAGGTGGGTGAGAGGAGGTGTAGTCTAGGTAGCTGTGGGAGCCGGTGGGCTTGAAATAGATATCAGTTTCCAGGTGGTTACCAGAGATGGAGACAGAGAGGTCCAGGAAGGAGAGAGAGGTATCAGAGATGGTCCAGGAGAACTTAAGGTTGGGGTGGAAGGTGTTAGTAAAGTGGATGAACTGTTTGAGCTCCTCGTGGGAGCACGAGGCGGCGCCGATACAGTCATCGATGTAACGGAGGAAGAGGTGGGGGATAGGGCCAGTGTAGCTTTGGAAGAGGGTCTGTTCCACGTGTCCTACAAAGAGGCAGGCATAGCTTGGGCCCTTGCAGGCACCCATGACCACTCCTTTCATCTGTAGGAAGTGGGAGGAGTTGAAGGAGAAGTTGTTAAGGGTAAGGACGAGTTCGGTTAGGTGGATAAGGGTGTTGGTGGACGGGGACTGGTCGGGCCTGCAGGACAGGAAGAAGCGGAGGGCCTTTAGGTCATCTGCACAGGGAACGCAAGTATATAGGGACTGGACGTCCATGGTAAAGATGAGGTGTTGGGGACCAGGGAATCGGAAGTTTTGGGGGAGGCAGAGGGCGTGGGTGGTGTCCCTGACATAGCTGGGGAGTTCCTGAACCAGGGGACAGAAAATGGAGTCAAGATAAGTGGAGATAAGTTCGGTGGGGCAGGAGCAGGCAGAGACCAATGGGTTGACCAGGGCATTCAGGTTTATGGATTTTGGGAAGGAGATAGAAACGGGTGGTGTAGGGTTGGGGAACAATGAGGTTGGAGGCTGTGGGTGGGAGGTCACCTGAAGTGATGAGGTTATGGATGGTCTGGGAGATGGTGGTTGGGGGTGGGGTCATGACCAAGGGGGTGGTAGGAGGAGGTGTCAGAAAGCTGGTGTCTGGCCTCAGCGATGTAGAGGTCAGTGCGCCATACTACAACTGCGCCTCCCTTGTCCGCGGGTTTTATAGTGAGGTTAGGGTTGGAGTGGAGGGAGTGGAGGGCTGCACGTTCTGTGGGGGAGAGGTTGGAGTGGGTGAGAGGGGTGGAGAGGTTGAGGTGATTGATGTCACAATGGCAGTTGGAGATGAAGAGATCGAGGGAGGGTAGGAGGAAACTGAGGTGCTTTTGTTAAGGTTACTACAAGAACTAAACTTTCCAGATTGAAAGGTGAGTGGGGGAGGGTAAAAGACGTGGATTGAGAGGTGGACCTGCAGTGAGACTAGTAACAGAATGACGTCACAAACCACAGTTGATTGATGAGTAGGACTGATGAATATTTCTAGTTTTTTAAAGGAAAAGTAAGGTCCTCAGTTTGTATTTAGACTCCAGTGTTTTTCTTCTCTTTTAGACCATAGGTTCATAAGACATTGGAGCAGAATTGCGCCATTTGGCCTATCGAGTCTGCTTCGCCATTTGATCATGGCTGATATGTTTCTCAACCGTATTCTGCTGCCTTCTCCCTCTAACCCTTCAATGCATTACCAATCAAGAACCAATCTAACTCTGTCTGAAATACTCTCAATGACCTGGCCTCCACAGCCCTCTGTGACAATGACTTCCACACATTAACTACCATTTGGTTGAAGAAATTCCACCTTATTTCAGTCCTAAAGGGTTGTTCCTTCACTCTGAGGCTGTGACCTCAGGTCCTAGTCTATCCTACTCGTGGATACATCTTTTCCATATCCACTACACCAAGCCTCTCAGTATTCTGTAAGTGTCAATGAGATATCCCCATATCCTTCTAAACTGATGAAGAGTGTAAACCTGAAACGTCGACTTTCCTGCTCCTCTGATGCTGCCTGATCTGCTGTGTTCCTCTAGCTCCACACTGTATTGACTCAAAGTCCAACAGGTACAGTCCTGAACCGCTCCTCATATGATAAGCCCTTCATCCCCAGAATCATTCTGGACCCCCTCCAATGCTAGCATATCCTTCCTGAGATGCCCAATCCATTACACAAACCAGCCTTCCATCCATTGACTCAATCTATACTTCCCGCTGCCTTGGGAAAGCAGCCAACATAATCAAAGACCCCTCCCACCCTGGTTATATTATTTTCCACCATCTTTCATCAGGCAGAAGATGTAAAAATTTTAATGAATGTACGAAGAGATCCAAGAACAGCTTCTTCCCCACTGTTATCAGATTATGACAAGACCTCTCAAATGTTAATGTTGATCTCTCTCTGCACCTTCTTTGCGGCTGTAACACTGTATTCTGCTACGTGATGCACTTTGTATGGTACAATCTGCCTGTAGAGCATACAAAACAACACTTTTCACTGTATCTCGGTACATGTGCTAACAATAAAACAAATCAAATCAAATCAAAATACAGGGCTCAAAACTGCTTACCATATTCCAAATTCAGTCTGACCAGAACCTTATATAGCCTCAGCAGTACATCTTTGCTCTTGTATTCTTGCTTTCTTGAAATGAATGCAAATATTGAATTTGACTTCCTAACTGCTAACTAAACCTGCATGTTAACCTTCAGAGAATCCTGACGTAGGACCCCAAGTCCCTTTGTGCTTCAGATTTCCAAAGCTTTTTTCAAAATAGAAAAACAGCAGTAAATGTGACGAAATGAGGAAGAAATGATGAGGAAAAATTAGTGGCACTTCCAGAGTCTGCAGAATAATATTGACAAGTTTAGCAGAGGACAAAAAATTAGCAGTTGGAATACAGTGTGGGAAAATGTGATGTTGTGAATTTTGGCAGGAAGAATTGAGGAGCTTAAATGGAGAAAGAGTGCAAAAAGCTACAGCATAGAGGGATTTGTGAGTCTGTGTGTGTAAATCACAAAGCTAGCATACAAGTTCAATGGGTAATAGTGAGAGCAAATGGAGTGTTGGGCTTTAATTCAAAGAGAAATGAGGATAAAAATCAGGAAATTTTGTTAAAAATATACAAGGTACTGTTCAGACCACAGCTGGAACTCTCTACCTGGATTTGGTCCCCTTATGTAAGGAAACATATACTGGCATTAGAGGCAGTAGAATGCTCACGAGGCTGATCCTGGGTATGGAAGGACAGTTACATGAGAAGAGGTTGAATAGATTGGGTCACCAATCTTTGGTGTTTAGTAGAATAAGAGGCAACTTTCTTTAAACATACAGGATTCTTATGGAACTTGACAGGATTGATGTGGAAAGGTTTTTCCCATCACGGGAGACTGTAGGACCAGAGGGAATAATGTTTCAATGCCCTTTAAAATAGATGAGGACGAATGTCTTCTCTCAGGATAGTGAATCTGTAAAATTCTTTACTGTAATGTTTTGTAGAGGCTGGTTCGTAATGTATATTCAAGGCTGAGATAGACAAATTTTCAATCAGGTAAAGGAATCAGGATTTGAGGGAAAATGCAGGAAACATGGTGTTGAGGAATATCAGATCAGCCATGATCTTATGGAATAACTTAATGGGCTGCTTCTTCTCCAATGTCTCATGGTTTCATATTCTTGTGACAGACAGGTAAAGAAAATATGTATATAATTAAAATTAGATCATTAATAAGATGTTTACTTCATTGACTGAACAGTAAACAGCACAATATTACTAATATATTCAGAATAACCTATAGATACTACATTTTAATTTTATCAGCATTCTAAATCTCACTACATTAAATAATTGCGGACTTTCCTTATTTTAATGTGTGTAGTAAGATACCAAATGGGTTTTGGTATAGAAAATTCCATTTATTTTGGTTTATAATTGTTATTTAGAGGATCATAATCTTCTGTTTAACAGTTGCTTATAATTTTATGTATTTTTCAATATTCTATCAGAGTGTCAACAAAGCGACATGGATTAAGTCAACTCCAGATTTGAGGGAAGAACAATCTGTTATCACAAATTTTAAGTAAAAATATGTTTAAATTTGACATGTTTAGTCCTTCCTGCCAAATACGACTCTATCAATTGTAATAACCTTCAGATTAGGGCTAAGCAAGACATTAAACAGACCCCCTCAGCAACATGAGGGCCAGACAGTTTTAATTCCTGGACGTTACCTGCACAAATCCTCCCAAAATGAGGAGGAATCAGCTGCTAAGCAGCATATGACAATATCAGGTGTTTGGAAACTCACTAGCATAATTGCCAACAGGCACGTGCATGCTTAGTTAGGGACATGTGTCCTGGTTTTTAAATGTTTACCTTAATCTCCTCCTACTTGTCACAGGGAGATTAAAATCAGAGTTTAAATATGTGAGGAAACTTAGATGTGAACTCATGTCCTAGGGTGTCATGTGCGACATATTCATTTGTCAATCGCACCGTATATCCTCAGTATGTTTATTACCCTCTGTAGCTGAATGTTCTACTGTGCATACTAAGTAAAGATAAAAAAGGATCTACGGTTGAGATTTGTTTCATTCTGCATTAATGGTGTAGCTGCTCGCTTTGTTGTAGTCCCAACAGCATGATGCATTTGTGTAATTTCTGAGGCCATTGTGAAGCTCAGAAGAAATGAGAGATAGTAATGAAAATCTGCGGGCAGTCAATGGCCATAATGCCTGAATTAAATTATGTTGTCACTATATTACAAATCTGCAAGGTCTCTCACATTCCTGATATTCTACTTATAAATTATTGTATTCCCCACAGCTTAGTTTAAAACTGAGAAACAATAATCAGTTGGAGGGTGCTCCATCAGGTCAAGTCCTTACCCACCATCATTGATACTTTCCTTCTCACCTTCTATCTTCTAAAGCAGTTCAACTATATTCAATGAAAAGTATAAATTTATTTCAATTTTTTTTTCTACTCTGTATGATTCTGGCAAGGATTCAGAGTGGAATTCAGCCTATTAAGCGCAGAAGTATCCATAAACTAATTATCTGATTACGATTACTTAAATATGAGATATTTTATATCCTTCGTGTTTGTTGTTTTGTAATTCTTGCACAGGCACATAAGCAAAGCCAATTTTGAAAGGTGTGCAAAATTTGAAATATCAGTGTTAGATCTTTGATAGTAAAACATTAATTGAAAATGGGAAAACTCAGCCTGAAGTGTGGTAACGAGTTGGTTCCATGACATCCGATCCACCATGGCCCAGGATGAAATTGTCACGCAATTTTTTGCTTTTCACTTTATTAATTATGCAACCAACCTCTTGGGTGCAATTCATGGGAAATCATACAGCCAGATAGGTAAAGGTGCTCAACACTGGCATGCACCATAATTAATGACTAGCTGCACACCACTTCAGATGCTGCAAGCCAGGAACTGTCCCTCACACAATGGTGTTTAAGCCTCAACAATCAAGACAGCCAAAAGAAATCTCTTCTCGTAAGTGAAATTTCTCATGCCTGGAACTATTCTTGTACATCACTTCTGTGCTCTCTCCAATGTGTCACATCCTTCCTACAATATGGCGCCCAGAACTGTGCATGGGTTTAACAAGCATAAACACAAGTTCAATATTACCTCCTTGCTCTTGTACGCTATACCCTTGATAATAAAACCGAAGATACTGTGTGCAATATTAACTGGTCTCTCCACCTGTCCTGCTGCCTGTAATGATCTGTGTACATATAAACCCAAGTTCCTTTGTTCATGTACCCTCTTTAGACTTGTAGCCTCTATTTTGTATTGTCTTTCAACATTCTGCTGACCGAAATGCATCACCTCACTTCTCCTCTTTGAATATTGTCCACTTAATGTTACACACTGTGATCCTCAGTGTTACAATACAATTTGGTAAATTGATAAAGAACTCAGAATACTAGTCAAATGATTGTTTGTTCTCATACAAGGACAGCTAGTTTTATCATGATAAAGTGTAAAACCAACTATGCTGGGTTGTAGACATCTCCCAGCTTTATCCGAAACATAGCAACATTATGCATTGCAATTCCCACATTTTGACTGTTTTCTCACAATTCACACAAGCATTGTCTCTGTTTCACTCAAGGTCGGTGCTATCTTGCTGGTAATGTGGCTCCTGCAGTCCTACGCTGCCTTTATGCTCTGTGGTTCTCATTTGCTTTTACTATCAAAATTTAACTATAAACTACCTGAAACTGATTTAATCTATTCAACAGTTTACAATTCTTCCAAATTTCATATCAACTGCAAACACTGAAATTGTGTTGTGCAGACCAAGATCTAGCCCAACTGTGCTAGCATCATCTCTGAGGAGTGAACCTTTGAAACCTCAGAGGACACATCGCAAGGTGTTCAACGACATTCTTCACCAGCACAGCAACTTTAGTCTTGGTTGGTACTCAACTAGATTAAACTTGGGGGTCACAATCAGCAGCTGAAGCATGGGAACACCACCACCTAAAGGTCCCCTTCAAGCCAACATGATCCTGACTTGGAACTTTATTGCCATTGTTTCACTGTAGCTAGGTTCATTGTGACAGGGATACAAATATTTTACCGAATGATTGTTGATAGGTTAAGTAAGTGGGCAAAATGTTGGCAAGTCGAGTATAATGTGGGAACAACAAAAGGATAGTTTAGTATTTGAATTGAAAAAAAGCTGCAGAAAGCTGTAACACAAAGGGACTTGCATGTAAAAACCGAAAGAACTTCAGATGCTGTAAATCAGGAACAAAAACAAAGTTGCTGGAAAAGCTCAACAGGTCTGGCAGCATCTGTGGAGGAGAAAACAGAGTTAGTGTTTCGGGTCCGGTGACCCTTCCTCAGAACCCTTCTGAGGAAGGGTCACCGGACCCGGGACTTGCGGGTAATTGTGTACACAACACAGAGAGCTAGCAGAGATAGTCAGAAAGCTTTGCAGCAGGTAGTCAGAAAGGCTAATACAATATTGGCTGTTATTTCAAGGGGCTTGGGGTGTAAGAGTACAGAAGTTCTACTGCAACTGTAGAGGTGCTGGTGAGGTCACATCTGGAGTAAGGAAAGATATCATTTCATTGGAGGTGTTTCAGAGAAATCTCACTAGGATTATCCTTGGTATGGAGGGATTGTCTAATGAGCAAAGGTTAAACAGTTTGGGACTCTAGTCACTGGAGTTTAGAAGAATGAGAGATGATCCTTTTGAAACTTATAGGATTGTTAACAGGGAAGTTCTGAGAGGATGTTTCCCTCATGGGAAAGTCTAAGACCAGAGGATGTTGTCTCAAAATAAATGGGTGCTAATTTTAGACTGAGGTGAAGATGAATTTCTTCTCTCTGAGTGGAGTGAGTGTCTGGAACTCCTTGTCACAGAGAACTGTGGGGGCAGATTTCTTGTGTATATTTGAGACTGAGATAGATAGATTCTCGATCAGTAGGGAAATCAAGGGTTATGGGGAAAAGGCAGGAAAGTGTACATGAGAAATGTCGGATCAACGATGATCCTCTCGAATGAAGGAGCAGGCTTGAGGGCTGAATGGCCTAACATTTTAATATTTCATATTATCCTACTGTCTTAAATCTTGGAACTCTATACCTAACAACACTGTGAACGTACTTATAACACATGGACTGCAGCATTTAAAGAGAGGCTCAATAGAACCTTCTGAAGGGAAATTAGGGATGGATAACAAATTACACCCACATCCTATGAATGGATTAAAAAAACACTAATATAAACAATGACAAAATTCTTTGCAGATCTTTTTGATTTTTTTTTTGTTTTGTATCAATGAAGAGTTGTTCTACTCAGTAAGTACTTTTCCACTGGCGAATGTCTCAAATGAGTAGTATTGTGGTTAGATTGAATGCTTAATTAACAGGGCTCTCCCAAATACATCATGGAATTAATAGCGCTATTGCTTGTGTCTTGCCCTGGTCTATCAAATCACAGGAATACTGCAGTATTCTTTCATCAGAAAGTACTTGCTGTCAACTTCTGATACTGTTATGTGTGGTATTTCCAACCATGTGCAAGAGTCATTTTTGGAAGAGTGTTATGTTCTGCTTGAATAGATTAGAACATGCATACTGCTGATTTGATAGCATTGCCACTGTAGCCAAGTATCAAACTGCAATAGCTGTTGGTATAACCTTATGGCACCTTTCCTAATGATTTCTTAAAATGTTTTCTATGTTTCCTCTCTAGTGGGTAACACTTTGTTTCTCACTTCCTGTAGAACTAGGTGCAAAAATTGCTGCAAGAGCAAATTTAATTCATTGTTTTAAAGAACATATTAATCCTTTTAGTAAATTTTTGGTAAATCCTTCTGATTCTTGTCTGTTTTCC
This sequence comes from Rhincodon typus, assembly GCF_021869965.1. NCBI lineage: Eukaryota > Metazoa > Chordata > Chondrichthyes > Orectolobiformes > Rhincodontidae > Rhincodon > Rhincodon typus. The sequence goes on from NC_063350.1 coordinate 38,042,591, forward strand.
AAACTTTTGTTTGTAAAAAAGGAATAAGACCACTCCACTTCAAGACCTCTACAATTATATTTCTCAACCAAACAACAATGATCAACTTTCATCTAATGTTTAAAGTTGTGTTAATTCCCAGTGCTAAGTTTGTGTAAAGACGGTTGTTATTTTTACAGTATTTAAAAGCAAAGACTAAGTTAACAGAATGAACACTGCTGAGTTACACATTATGAAGAGGAAGAAAATCACTTCAGTTGAATACATTCCTTCATCGGACAGGACAAGCGGTGATGTAGAATAAACTCCACAGGAAAAGTTGTCTCACAAAATAAAACATGGATGAAATATGACCAACATCACAGATCCATCCATGTGCACATTTCCACTCAATTCAACATAAATTTGCAGATACTTCACTGCAAGTTGTGGCATTTAAAAGCAACAGTAAATGTGAAGTCCAACATAGATCAGTAAAATGAAGAAGGTATTCAATTACTCAACTGCTATATCATTGTAAAGTGTTAACTTATTTTTTGACTTAATTGTGCTAGGAAGTAAAGTGAATCCTCAGGCACCTGAACAATATGGGCTATGATGAGATTTGAGGCAGAATCACGTAGGAGGTCTGATAAGGACAATCTTGACATCGGGAGCAACTCACTGTATCATTTAGGCATCTGCATGTTGAGCCATGTTTCTTGCTGGGCACCAGCGAGCTACCTATTGAGGGGCATTGGTGCTTGTTAACAACCTTATTAATTACACATCTCTCCTCATTAATATGCAGTTCTTACCAAATGCAATGGCAACTATCATTGTAATGCTGAAGCAAGGGCATTTTGCACTCAGTGATACTCACCCAAATCATGGACTGGATCAATTCTGCATCTCCAGCCAGTTCACTTGCTCTCATTACATTCACTTATTCTGAATCTACTTTGACACTTGCTTCATCCTTGCCTTGAATTTCTTTGCCATGTGTTTTTGCGCTTTGCATCTGAGCCAGATACCAAACTCACAGTACTGCTTTGCACCTATTGCCTTGCTGTTTAGCACAGACACAAGGCCAGGAAGCTTGTCATAGTTGTCAGCAATCTTCAGTCAAGTCACGGGAGGCAGCCTTTGCTCAGAGAGTTCCTGTGGAGTTAGTTAAAGTCAGCGTCTGCTACCAGTCCAGGGGCTTCCTCACTGTCAGCTATTTGGGATGGTAAGAATCTGGATACCCTCCACATAACAGGTGAGGAGCTGAATTTTGGGCAGCCCACTGTCTGTCTGAAACATCTTGCACTATTGTTGTTTGTAATCCTCCTGGAAGGAGAGTGTGGCTAGTATTAAATGAGATAAAAGGGTGTGACACAGCAGTGTACCAGGTAAGTGAGTAGGCAGCACAGAAGGCGTGCAGGGTTACTGATATTGCAGGTTGGGGTGGGTGAGAGTGTGTGGGGAAAATGTTGCAGGATATAGTGAGAGTGGTGGACCCTATGACTTGGTGGGAGCTAGGTACAGTAGCAGAGAGAGTGAGTGTGAGGTATCAGAGAAAATATTATGCTGACAGAGCAGAGAAGGTCATTGACCTTCTTCCTATATTGCTGTGCATTCCTCCAGACTACACTGGTGTTGATGGCACCTTGGACTAGGCTGGTATGGTCCGGTGCTATGGTTTCCTCTGCTGATCCTGGTCATTCTGCCTCGGCACCACCCTGTCCAGCAGGATCTCCAGGTCCCTGCCCACAAAGCAGGGAAATAATTTCCCCTAATACTTTCTGTTCTGAGGAAGTGTCACCGGACCCGAAACGTTAACTCTGACTTTTTCTTCACAGATGCTGTCAGACCTGCTGAGCTTTTCCAGCAACTTTGTTTTTGTTCCTGAAATAATTTCCCCCATCTGCTATGATTGTGACATATATCAGGAACTGTGCAGGGCAGCTCCACACTCATAGCACTTGTTTGGGTGCACAACAGGCTTTTAAAGTTGGTGCCAGGGCTGCTGGGTAATTCTAGGATATCCTGGCAGTGGTGATTTACTCTAAGAGTGGCATGTTGTAGGATGGGGCTAGCATAAGTCTAGAAGAGCTCCATAGGAGCAGAGTAGGTAATCAAGGTGGGTTTGATAACAGTGAGGTCTTATGGTGATCAACCCTCCAAAAATACTGCAATAGTAACAGCTAATAAAATGTAATATTCAGCCCAAAGCTCTATTGAGCCAGCTTACACATTTTAACATAAAATAGTTTGTTTTTATAAATAAGGTTAGAATGCATTCCTGCATAATTAAGATCAAGTCACAGAGAAACTAGGCTGCTTTTCTAATCAGCCTACCAGAACACTGGCCTGCCCCCACATTCTACTAGCATCTCTTTTGGGATTGGTGAGCCAGGCGTCGCCTGGAACCCAGCCTGCTAAATGAAAATCTTGTGATTTTGGCACTTTTTCCAGATTTGGGTCCACTACAGGAACCAAAATCCAGCCAATAATCTCTATAGCAGAGTCAAAAGGGATGAAATATAAGCCTTAGGCTATTGAAAGGGTAAGACTTGCATTTATACAGTGTTTACCATGACATCTGAACCATTGCAGTACTTTTTGATAATTAATCAGTTTAAATCTAGGAACTTTATGTAAGGTCCCAAAATTTGCAATGCACAAACAAGTTGCTAATTTGTTTCTAAAATGTTGATTTTGAGGGGTAAATATTCGCTAGGACACCAAGGATAATTCCACTGCAGTTTTTCAAAATAGAGCTATGGGATCATTCGTATTTCTCTAAGAGAGAATTTGGGGCCTCAATTTAACATGTCATTCTCAGGATGGTACTGAAATGTTCTGTATCCAAGATAAGAGACAAACCATGAATTTATACAAAACGGTATAATTTTAATAAATCACAACGCTCCATCTTTTTTAATCAAGCACATTTCCAAGTCTGCAAGGCTAAAAGGTAAAGAAATAGTTCAGTCGTGAATCACACAGGTCTTGTATCCAGATAGAAATGCTAACTAATTATCTTTCAAACTTGTAACTTCATTCACCTTTGACTTAAAAATACTATTTAAAATGTAACCATTTACAAAACCTGATATATCTAATGTCTCCCTGAGACCTGGAGAGCTGCTCTACTCATTGTTTACTGGCATAAATATCTTACACCTTCTTCCTCAGTTTAAAACAATCTGAACCCCCTCTTAACATTTATTGTTGGGCAGATTTCAGAACCAGTCCAGTGACGCTTTTCATTTTTCCATTTATCAATAGAGAATGTGCCAAAAGCATAAAAATATTGCAAACTTCATAACTGTAACTAGAACTGTTTGTAGAGAAAGGAACTGAGTGGGGTGGCATGGTGGCTCAGTGGCTCAGTGGTTAGAACTGCTGCCTCACAGTGTCAGGGACCTGGGTTCGATTCCATCCTTGGGTGACTGTCTGTGTGGAGTTTGCACATTATCTGCGCGGGTTTCCTCCAGGTGCTCTCATTTCCTCTCACAGTCCAAAAATGTGCAGGCTATGTGGATTGGCCATGCTAAGTTGCCCCATAGAGTTCAGGGATGTGTAGATTAGGTGAGTTATAGGGGGATGGGTCTGGGTGAGATGCTGTGACGGTCACTGTGGACATGTTGGGCCAAAGGGCCTGTTTCCACACTGTAGGGATTCTATGAGTAATGGCTTGTACTGAAGGAGTCTCTGTTACTAGTTTTATCGTAGCACTTAAAGTAACAATTGCTGTAGATGAATAAATCTAACCTGTTGTAAGTTTCAGTCTGTATGTTGAATTGACCACTGGATCTTAGGTCTGTTTCAGTTAGTTACAAGCTGGTTTAATAAACTGTTTTAATAGCTCAGAGATAGTAGGAACTGCAGATGCTGGAGAATCTGAGATAACAAGGTGTAGAGCTGGATGAACACAGCAGGCCAAGCAGCATCAGAGGAGCAGGAAAGCTGACGTTTCGGGCCTAGACCCTTCTTTCCAAAATACCAGTGAAGATAGCCTAAGGCTATGTAAACACAAAAAAGATTCATCATCTATCCTTGCACCCTGGACTTCAGGGTGTCAGAAAGGCAACAGACTTTCAAACATTTGCTTTTCTGCCTTATTTTCTGTCCCTCAAGAACATCCTCTCTCATTGAGAGGGTGGAGTAGGATTTATTTTCTCTCAAATGTTTATCGACTCTTTATCGTTGTTCATTGTTTATTGATTTTATAATTAATAATGTACTTCCCAGTAACTTAGCAGCTCACCAGTCTTTGTGAGCCAGTTTCAATTATTAGTTTTAGCTGATGTGTTTGTGTGGTTGATCTAATGAGGGCACGAGTAGACGCATCTATGATTCTTTATGTGGTTGAATAACTAAATTGTCAACATAATAGTTCAGAATTCACATCAAGAATGACAAATGAATGAGATGTTGAACACTTTCATACCAGGAACTTTTCCCAACCAAAAATGAACGCCTTTGGGAAAAGAAGTAATTTTTTGGGTTGGGTTAAAAAAAAAGGGAAACATGGGAATCGAGCCCCACTCTGTTGGCTTCAACCCCCCAACCCAGTGTAAACCGACTCTTCAGCCAACAGACAGACTTATTGTCGTCAGATGTACCGAGGTACAGTGAAAACTCTTGTTTCGTGTGCTGTTACGGGCAGCTGGTACCATTACAAAGGGCGCCAGGGTAGCAGAACACAGTGCCGCAGCCACAGAGATGGTGTAGAGTGAGAGGGATCAGAACTGTATAGCATAACATTGCAGATCCTAAACCCCCTCCCCTGGACAGTGTGGGACATTAACTGGGGGGAAAGAAAATATGCAAATTTGCTCAGAGAATCTTCCCAGTTAGAAATTGAGTAATCTGATCCTTTTCTCCCTGTCATACAGCACAAAAACAGTATTAAATAGCAACTATATACAACCATGGTAAAGGCAACAAAGACGTTAAAATGAACTCTTAATTAAATGTACCATGAGTTAAGTGACTTTAATCAACTGGCACAATAAAAATAACATATTGGTGGCACATTTTCCATTATTAAATTTCAGTAATACATATACATGAATACAAAGCAATGATCTTACATCATCATAAAACTTTATTTTCTTAAAAGTCATAAACAGAAAAGTATAGATTCAGGTTCATAATTTTGTGACTAACTCAACTGTCTTTATTTGACATTTTAGCTATGTTGTCATGATACTGCACATAGCAGGTGCGTGGAAGCACTGAAAGCTATACATAGCTCAGATGGTACTTAATAAATGCAGATAAAAGAACTGAATCATAAATCCTGAATAAGAAAGTACATGTTAATACTAATTCAGGAGTCTAAATTAATTATTTTATAATATGTTACTTGCAAGTCCAAAGTAAACTAAACTGCAAATGCTGGAGCTATTTTTGCAATAGTTTATTTCCTGCTTCTATGAACCATTAATGATAAAATTATCTTTATAAACTCCAAAAGGTATATCCTTAAATAATTAATTGCTGAAACATTTTAAAAAAGCTTTTCATCTTGAACTCAACAAGACTATTTGCAAGATATACCAACATAAAGGCAAAACAGAATTTATATTGTATGAGAGCAGTATGCTAATTCATTGGCAAGTGGTCTCTGATTAGTAACAGCACTACCATAGAGAATGCACCAGTTAATGTTGACTGACAGTTACCTACAATGCTTTGTTTATATTTTAAACCAGGTAGGTAATACATTGATGGGTCAAGGTGTTGCTGTGAATAATGAATCAGAAATGGCTGACTAATGTTTAGTTGAGTTGAAACAAGGGCAGTTTGAGTACATGTTCTTTCTGTTTGTAAAGGACAGGGCCCTACGCATTAATAAATGTAGCTTTCAGTACAAAATGGCACAATGCTAGCCAGACTGACAATCATAAATTGATTGCCAGCATAATTATTTACACAGGGACAACAAGGTGCAGGGCTGGATGAACACAGCAGGCCAAGCAGCATCATAGGAGCAGAGAGGCTGACGTTTCGGGCCTAGACCTTTACACACTTGGGATTGCTTAGCAAATACTGTCAAATTGCGGAATCATATCAAATGTTGGACACTGTTGTGAGTTTTAAATCAATACATTTCGTCACATGCAGCTCATGATATATTCTGCTTGATATGATTCACCAGATTTTTTGTGATGTACGGTTTCAAAACTTAGCATTATGCTGGCACTGAAATCCATACACCACATTGCTCATTTGTATGATAGGCAGAATGCCTTTGTGGTTTGAAAGCAGCATCCCGCTAAGGGCAAGCACCCCTCATATTGCAACTTTGTGGTAGCAGTGTTGAACAGCTAGCTACACTTCAGACACCTTGGGGTAATCTGAGGTAGGCTGGGCACTTCTTGGAACAAAAGGTGACAGCCTTAGGTCTGCTCATGAATTTGTGTGCTATACAATGGGAAATGATAATTGTTTCACAAAACTTTGACAAAATCTGTTGTTTTTTGTAATGCACAAGTTCAAGCAATAATATTTCCACGTTCCCTGCAAGATTTGCTTCTTCCTGCTTGTTTCTGAAGTTTGGAAAAAGCTAACAGTGCATGTTACCTTGGAATACATGATCTATACCTCTTACTAAAAGTCACCATAGTCTTACCAGATCATTGAGTTACTTTTTCATTAGAAAGAGACAACTGGTGATAGATTAACCTGACAGTAACCACACCTCAGGCAAAGGGAGAGGTTGAGAAGTGGAATCCTCTATGGCAATCTCGGCCATTGAACCTACACTATTGGTATTATTCTGCATTGCAAATCAGCCATCCAGCTAACTGAGCTAAACCACAATCAGCTGCTGACAGTCAAAACACTTTGCTTTTTCTGACCAGAGCCACTGTCTGTATAACTGCAAATGAGAATGAACAGCCAGGCTGAGTTAATGTTAGAACTAAATTTGAGACGTGAAATTATGCTATCAATGTTAAGCCTTACTGTAGGTAAGTGTGGGTTGCATTTCGGATGCATGGATGTAATCGATTTGCATGCTGTAATTTGGGGAAAACTAAAAAGGACACTAGCCAGAAACCTCACTGACTGTCAGCACCATCCTCCTTACATTGGTGGAATTGTGATGATACATTTCCATGTCAAAATTCATGGCAGATTCAAAGGACTGAGCTTTTAATTGCTGTCAGGAACTGGCAATGAGGGCTAGTTTCATCCCGACACTACACTGCTGAGCTTTTCAAATCTTCAGCCAGTTAAAGGTCTGTCCAATCAGAGGCGGTTTTCTGACACTGGAGGGTTCAATTGGAGTTTATCTGTCAGCTCCACCAACCAAGGTGAAGATGCAGCATGTACAAGTAAATGATTTTTAGACTTTTAAAATGCCATAGCTGCTTGGTCATGATCCTGGAGCCACAACCTTCCAGAGAATGGACAGTGGCCATAGCTGTGGCTCAGCGATCATTGGCGCTTTGGGTTGGCGGACTTTATGTCCCTCACTCAATCCATCATGCCTCCCCACTGAGCAAACCTCATTGACCTGGATGATGCAAGGTCCAACGTGGGCTGCCCTAACCGCCATCTGGAAATCCCAGTCAGCATGGGAATGAGGCCTTATTGGATCCTTGAATTAAATAAACAGGGAGCACCTACTGGCCTGATCTTGAGTGGGTGATATGAATCAGAGTGGGTGCTCAGATTTCATCATCACCAGAAATATAATGTGTAAATATATACCAAAGTGGGCCAAATCAAACCCTGAATCCAGTAAAGATTTCAGTGCAATAGTTATTTGGTGTAGTCATTTTACAGAATGAAAACGTCAGGTTCTGTGGAAGATAGTCAAGATTGCTTAGAGACTACCAAAGGCTTAGATAATAAAAGTACTATTTTCCAAGGTTACAACCAGGTGAGGAGGGGTAGATATTTCCCAATCAACCTGTTCAGCATGTTGTGACTCACCTCTGGAGAAGCAGGTGTTGAACCCAGGCCTCCTGGCTCAGGGGTAGGGACACTACCACAACAGCCCCTTTTCAATAGAGGATCCCCAGATAAGGGACACATCAGTGTTTCCCTTTTCGCACTCCTTAGTTATGTGTAACTGGTTTTTGAAATTTTAAAAGCAGTATGGATTGCCAATTTAGTACATACCTCACTGTGTGCAGTTTGTTAGCATTAGACCGGGCAGACATTCTTTAGGTAAATATGATAAGGGTTAGTTCTATTTAGAAAACCCATCCAGGTAAAAATATTAAAATATTCAAAATGTACAAATATGTACTCCCTTTCACTAATGTTGACAAACATGCTATGTGTGAAAAAGATAATGGGCTGAATCTTATTTTTTTAGGCTAAGTGTCAGTTTCATAGAATTTCTTAGAGGGTTTCTGGAAGATTGGCAGCCTTATGTGAATGGGTTTAATGGCTATCCGCCACAGTAACCACCATTGTGAAATTAAACTGATGATCCAATAACAGGATTTCACTCTGGGTCTGGTCCAGTATTACCATTAGCTGGAATCAAAATAGATGGATGAGAATGGAGCAAAGACCTTCACAAAATATGTAATATGCTTGTTGCCCAACTTGAGATTTTGTCGGATTTTGTTATCAAATCACAGTGGCTCAGTGGTTAGCACTGCTGCCTCACAGCGCCAGGGACCTGGGTTTGATTCCAGCCTCGGGCGACTGTCTGTGTGGAGTTTGCACATTCTCCCTGTGTCTGCGTGGGTTTCCTCCGGGTGCTGTGGTTTCCTCCCACAGTCCAAAGATGTGCAGGCTAGGTGCATTGGCCATGCTAAATGTGTAGATTAGGTGGGTTATACGGGGATGGGTCTGGGTGGGAATCTCCAAGGATTGGTGTGAACTTGTTGGGCTGAAGGGCCTGTTTCCACACTGTGGGGATTCAATAAAAATTGTGGGATGCTATAAATCACAGATTTTCAACAGATCATTCAAAAACACAGAATATCCTATTCAGTGGATGGATTAGAAGATACTTTCTTGTGGAAGATGTATATGAAATCTATTCCAGAGTGGGATCCTTTAGGATGATGTCATAGACAAAGTAGCACAATTAATTTGATGAACTGTGTTGGGTGCTGAATACAACAACTTTGTCTGTTTATAAAATGTTACCATGTAGTTAAAGGTATCTTGTAGAATTAATTTATTAATAAAACATTGCGCTTTGATTAAATTTGTATCATTATAATATTTTTCACATTTTAAAATAACAATCATATATCACAGCATGGCTCACATTTTGTGCTCAACATAGAAGTTGCACTCTGTTTGAAAGGATTTTTGAAAGCTCCAAATGTAGACTTATATGCAATTAACAATCACAGATAGGACTGCTGTACTATGTGGAACAATGTCAAAAATAATCGTGTCTGCATCATTTGTATAACTGCGCCATTGGTAGTGATTTTTTAAAATTATAATTGCTTAGAAGGTATCTTACAAGGAAGTAACATTAATTAAAAGCAACTGTAGTCCCACTTATATTTTGCTTTTAAAATATTTCTTCCAAGGAAACAATTTGTAGTTGTCTTCTTGATATCATGCAACAGAAGAGTCTGGAGATTGCTGGTGCAGTATCAAAAATGAAAGTGAAGAATGGGAAGTGGAGGAAATGAAGGAAACAGATGTCCCACTTTAAAGGATTGATGCAGCATGCACTCGCCAATAACTGTTCCCAGTAATTTCCTGGTAAAGCCTCTACTGTAGCTTTTCTAATGTCTTCCATTACTTTATCAGTTGAAATCATTACAACACCTATCTCATTAGAAGCAGTCATCACAAATGAGAAATAAAGTGTTAGCTGTCTAAATCTATCAGGTGATATTGAAATAAAATTAATGTTATTGTCACCTGTTTTTGGGGCTATTCTACAGAGGTAGTGTCTCTACCTCTGGGGCAGGTGGTCTGGGCTGAAGTTCCAGCTAGCTCCAGAGGTATGTCATAACATCCCTGGACAGATTGATTTTTAAAAATTGTAAAAATACATCATTTGTTGCATAAGGCAACCTGAAAAGGTTAACTAACATCATAAAAGATAAGCTCCATGCATCAGAACATAAAGGAGGTTTCCTTTCCACCCTCTCCTGGGAGAGGTAACTAGTTCTCAGACCAGCATTGCAGCACCAATTGTTCAAGTGACAATTGTTCGAGATAAGTCCTCGGGTCCTGATGGGTTCTATCCCAGAATATTGAGGGAGGCAAGAGAACAAATTGTTGGAGCATTGACAGACATCTTTGTATCTTCTTTGGTCACAAATGAGGTTCCAGAGGACCATGGTTCTCCACCCGTAGTGCAATCAACAAACATATATAATTGGACCCCACATACAAAGCAAACCAGATCAAAACCAGAAATGACATTACTCACCATATCGGACCAGACAGTATAAATTCCAAGCGGAGTAGAATAACATCACTTCATCGGAGGGTCCACTGATGATGTCACCTAGCATGGTGATGAAACGTCTGAACAAGAACAAGCCAGCTTGGTGAGCAAGTCAACAACCTCACCCGCAACCCGAGCTAGAGATCTTTGCCAAAACTTTAGACAGCATGGTTTTGGATGGAGGAGGCTGTGCCTCACTAACTTAATCGAGGTTTTTGAGGAGGTGATGAAGATGACTGATGAGGGAAAAGTGGTTGATGTTGCCTACATGGACTTCAGTAAAGCCTTTGACAAGATCCCACATGGCAGACTGGTAAAAAAGGTGATGTCACATGGTATCAGGGATGAGCTGGCAAGATAGATGCAGAGCTGGCTTAGTCATAGGAGACAGAGGGTAACGGTGGAAGGATGCTTTTTGGAATGGAGCGTTGTGGCTAGTGGTGTTCTACAGGGATCAGTGCTGGGACCTCTGCTGTTCGTGAACTACAGAAATGATTTGGAGCAAAACACAGCTGGTCTAATGATTAAGTTTGTGGACGATACAAAGATTGGTGGAGTTGTGGATAGTGAGGAGGATTTTCAGAGGATACAGCAGGATATAGATCAGTTAGAGGCATGGGCAGAAAAATGGCAGATGGAGTTTAATCAGGACAAATGTGAGGTGTTGCATTTTGGAAGGTCAAGTACAGGTGGAAATTATACAGGGAATGGCAGAACCTTTAGGAGTATTGAAATGCAGAAACATCTGCGTGTGCAGGTCCACAGATCACTGAAAGTGGCAGCACAGGTAAATAAGCTAGTAAAAAAGGCCTTTGGCACACTTGCCTTCATTGGAAGGGACATTGAGCACAAGGATAGACAAGTTATGGTGCAGCTTTATAGAACATTAGTTAGGCCACATTGGAATAGTGTATACAGTTCTGGTCACCACATTACCAGAAGGATGCTTTGGGGACGGTACAGGAAAGATTTACCAGGACATTGCCTGGCATGGGGGATTTTAGCAATGAAGAAAGATCGGATAGACTGTGTTTGTTTTCACTGGAACACAGGAGGTTTAGGGGCAGCCTAATAGAAGTTTATAAGATTGTGAATGGCATGGACAGCGTGGGAAGTATGAGGCTTTTTCCCCGGGTGGACGGATCAGTTACTAGGGTACACAGATTCAAGGTGCGAGGGGGAAAATTTAAAAGAGATATGCGAGTAAGTTTTGCACACAAAGGGTGGTGAGTGCCTGGAATGCACTGCCAGAGGAGGTGGTGGAAGCAGACACAATAGCAGCATTTAAGAAGCACCTGGACGAATACATGAATAGGAAGGGAATAGAGGAATGCAGATCCTGTAAGTGAAGTTTAGTTAATTGCTAAGATAAATTTGTATTATTGCAGCCTTAAGTTAATGTTGTACAGGCTCTGAGAGAGGCTAGCTAGTTAATTATTGGAATTATTGTAAGAATCCCATTTTGGATCAGATTTGGTGCTTTTGGTTTCAGAATCAGCCCTCCACAACAAATCATCTTCCATGCCATCTATTAAACTGCATGTTCTGCATTCTTTGAATGTTTTGATGAAAATCTGTGTATGAAGAGCATTCCACAGTTAATGGTTGGCTTAAACAGTATCTTTGAAGTTTATGATAGTTGTTTTCAGGAAGAATTAATAAAGGCCATCCTTCGTGCTACCTTCTTTGTGTTTAATTGTAAAGAATGTCAAGTGGGCATTTGGTGAGCATAAGAACATTTGGTCAAGTTCATTTTCAGCTTTTTGTAGATGGCGGTTACTTTGGTACAGGGTATTAGCAGACGAGCCTACTATCTACTGTTGTACTAACCTAATTATAATAAGTCATGTTTAAAGTTACAGGATAGCAGGTCAGCTCAACCAAGTGAAGTAATCATCCTCCATATATATGAAGTGATATATGTGCTGATGAACACAACTGCAAGAAGTCTCACCTGCGAAACAGGCTCAAGCTCAGCATGGTAGCTAATTTTTTTTGATGACACAGATGGTTAGGAAAGTAATAAAAACAGAAAATGCTGGAGAAACTCAACAAGTCTGGCTGCATCTCAGAGGAAAGAAACAGAGTTAACATTTTAAGCTCAATATGACTCATCTATGAAACTAGAAACTTGACTGTGAAGAAGAGTCATGTCAGACTCAAAACATAACTATCTCTCTCTCCACAGATGTTACCGAACCTACTGTGTTTCTCTAGAAGTTGTGTTTTTTTTAAAATTTTACACCTCCACTACGTGAGATACTTTACTTTTATAGGCAGGAAAATACATTGTGAATGGGACGTGAGGAGTCTATAAAGGGATATAGATAACTTAAGTGATTGGGCATAGTTCCAGCAGGTGAAGTAAAATGTGTTAAGATATGAAATTATTGACCTTTGCAGGAAGAATAAAGAAAGAAGCCTGTAGTGTAAATAGTGAGAGGATTAAGGTTGAGGGATCTTAGTGTCCTAGTTTCAGAATCAGAAAGTTAGTGTGCAGGTACAATAAGTAAATAGGAAAGCTAATAGAATGCTACTTTTTATTGTAAAGGGAATCGAGTACAAAAATAGCTTCAGATTTACAGGATGTTGGTGAGACCCCTTTTTCAAAGAAAGGAAGTAAATGCATCAGCAGAAGTTCAGAGAAGGGACTTTTAATCAGTCATGGAATGTGGATGTTGCTAGATAGGCCAGCATCCATTCCTATTTGCCCTGGTATTGATTTGTTTCTTGACCATTTCAGAGGGCATTGCTGTGGATTTGGATTTACATGTAGTTAAGGACTGCAAATTTCCTTTCCTAAAGGAAGGAGGTTGATGAGCCAGATCAGTTTATATGACAATTGACAATGGTTACACAGTTGCTGTTAGGATGACTTTTCATTCCTGAATTTATTGAATGCAAATTTCACCATCTGCTACATGGAATTCAAATCCTTGCCCCAGAGTACTAGCCTGTGTCTCTGGCTTACTGGCCCAGTGATATTACCACTATACCATCCCCCAAATTCACTAAACTAATACCTGGGCTGGACAAGTTTCTTTGAGGAAAATTGAACAAGCTAGGCTTGTATCCATTGGTGTTTAGCACAGTAAGAGGTGACATGATTGAAACATAAAAGATCCTGAGGAGTCTTGACAAGATGGATATGGAGAGGATGTTTCCTCTTGTGGAAGAATAGAAACCTGGGTGACTTTTTACAAAGCTCAGCAGGTCTGGCAGCATCTGTGGAGAGAAATCAGAGTTAATGTCTTGGGTCGAGTGACCCATCTTCAGAACTTGTAAAAATATGGGGTCTTACATTTAAGACCGAAATGAAGAGTTTTTTCTCACAGAGCATCATGAATCTTTGGAACTCCTATTGTTAAAAGTGATGAAAGCAGCGTCTTTGAATATTTTTAAGGTAGAAGTAGACAGGTTCTTGGTAAACAGGGGGTAAAATGTTATTGTGGGTGGGCAGGCATATGGAGTAATCAGATTAGCCATGATCATATTGAATGTTGGAGCAGGCTCGAAGGCCTGAGTGGTCAACTCCTGCTCCTAAATCATATGTTTGCATGCTCATATCACTAGCCTACCAACAATGTGGACTTAAATCTAATATTCAGAAGTTTCATTCCATCATCAGACACAGTGGATTGCCACAAGTCTCACAATTACAGCTTATAGCTTGTGCCCACTGTTAGCTAGTCAAACCATGACAAGCAAATTGGTGAAATAGATTGTGTAACTTCCATTGGTTCACTTCTGATCTTCTTGCATGAGTGCCTTGGTGTCACAGTTCACCCCATAACACTTCGTGAAGTGTCTGGGCTGTTTTGTGTTGTTAAAGATGCTACAAGTACAAGCTGTTGTTGGTGACACTGTGAATTGACTGTTTTGGCTGCCCATATGGTTACACTCCAGATGGATGCAGAGGGAATGGAATCTTGCTTAGTTGCTGTTCGGAGCAGCGTGGAGCATTGTGTGTGTAATCAATGGCACCTTGCACCATGGGGAAGTCTGGAACCAAGTGAAGCTCTGTGCTCGTTCCACTTGCATCTCTCAGACAAGTGAGAACGTAATGTATTTACTTTCATAGAGGCCACAAACTGTGTGACCTGTGTGGATTGCAAACTTTGAGATGTTGCAAACACATTAAGAGGTACAGAAGTATATTGGTACATTGCTGGATTAATAATCCTGAGATCTCGATGAACTATATGGAAACTATTTCAAACCCTACCTGAGAATTTTAAATTTAATTAATGAAACAAATTTAGAACAAAGCTGGTATCAGTAACATTAACCACAAAAGTACCAAATTATCACAAAAACACATCTGGTTTATCAATTCCCAGTAAGGGAATGTTGCCCTTACCCTTCTTGGCCTATATGTAACTCCAGAACCAGCGCATCTTGATTGACTCTCAGCTGCCCTAGATAGCCATTTAGTTGAATTTAAGCTGGTGGCTCACTTCTATCTCCTCAAGGGCAATTAGGAATGGACAATTAATGTTTGTCTTGCCAGTGAACAAAGTGGGATTCAGTTCTTAAAGCTGTCCTGTGAATACATTAAGAGTTGAAGCCAGACATATAAAAGTTCCTCGCTATTGTCACCTGTGCAGTCATTGCCAATGCTGTTCTTGGTTGCTTTTGAGAGTTGCAGTTGTGAATATGGCCTGTGATTCATGTACATTTCTTCCAAAAGCATGGACTCTTTTCATTCTCCAAGTTCTCCAAGTCAGGCAGTATTACACAGGGAAGGTCTACTAGCACACTATTGGTTGCGTTGGGATCAGGTGTGTGTGTCTGCTGACTGGACAGGCTCATTCCTGGGAGCTGAACACGATGTACATTTGTAATAGTTCAGACAGAACCAAAGGATGTGGATGCTTTGGAGAGGGTGCAGAGGAGGTTCACCAGGATGTTGCCTATTATGGAGGGTGCTAGCTATGAAGAGAGGTTGAGTAGATTAGGATTATTTACATTAGAAAGACGAAGGTTGAGGGGGGACCTGATTGAGGTCTACAAAATCATGAGAGGTATAGACAGGGTGGATAGCAAGAAGCTTTTTCCCAGAGTGGGGGACTCAATTACTAGGGGTCATGATTTCAAGGCGAGTAGGGAAACGTTTAAGGGAGATATGCGTGGAAAGTTCTTTACGCAGAGGGTGGTGGGTGCCTGGAACGTGTTGCCTGCGGAGGTGGTAGAGGAGGGCACGATAGCATCATTTAAGATGTATCTAGACAGATACATGAATAGGCAGGGAGCAGAGGGATACAGATCCTTGGAAAATAGGCGACAGGTTTAGATAGAGGATCTGGATCGGCGCAGGCTTGGAGGGCCGAAGGGCCTGTTCCTGTGCTGTAATTTTCTTTGTTCTTTGTTCTTTGTTCTTTTTAACTGAAGGCTCCAAAATGATGGCACAAGTGGCAAATGAGTGTAGAATGCCAATTCGGTGTCCTATTCTGCCTGCTGTGATCTGCTTCAGTAGAGATTCATGGCATGCATTCAACATGGCATCAGGATGATTTCCGCTCATTATATGCCATGGATGTTATTTTGAAGCTCGAAAGGTACCAGTATGAAGGTACCCTTATATTGAGTGATAATGAGCCAAATTTCTCACCAAACAAAAGCAAAATATGCAGGTACTGGAATATGAAAATACAAAACAGGCGAGGCAGGATCCGGAGGGAGAAGTGGGTTTTATGTGCAGAATTTAAACCTGAAAGAGAGAATTACTATCAGTGTTTGGGGAAAATTATTAAAATCAAAACATATAGACATATCAGAAACAGACATGATTCTGCTCAGTTCCACTTTCAATCTGTGAGCATCTGGACTTATACGATGAATCCCTTTTTAGAATGGTGAATCAGTGTCTTAAGTATGTTTTTAAAAAAACGCAATTGAGAATTGATTTAACTCATCATTCTGGCTTTATCAGCCAAGACACAAGTTTCCGGAGTTGTGTGAAGCTATCAAGGCCAACAAGGTGAGTGCACAATGGAAAGGCATTTTATTTTTTAAAAATTATACTGCTGTTCCTTTTCTTAGGTGAAAGACTTTTGCTTATAGAACTTAGTTTGAAAATGTGCTTTGGCCATTTAGAGGCAATTCTCAATATTTTGGAGATCATTAGCGCTATCTTGGACTTTACTCACTTTGATCTCACTTCCTGAATCTCAGTCTTCGCTGCATCCTGGGATTGTCTGTGGAGGAGAATTTGAAAGAATTTAGAGTGTGGGGGTTTGACACTTGAATACAGAATGTCAATCACCTTTCCTGTCCCAATAATATCCTTGAACCTCTTGTGGCACTGAATCAGACTTTAAGGTAAAACAATTCCACTTCTCACTTCTTAAGTTACTTCCAACCGTAGCTGTTTGATGTGTAGGAATGGTACATTTGTTTCTCTGGTTTGTATACGTTTGTTGGCTTGGCAACTGGAAACAGTATTTTATTTCATATTGTGACACATGGAGGAGTGGGACTAGAATAAAAGTGCACTCCTCCAGCCTCGGTCATAATATCAGTAATCGTTTCTCCAAGATGTCCAACACTGTGTTCTATTGAGCCCATCTCTGAAATCATTTTTTCCTGGTAATATTATGCTGATGCTGTATCTTCCTAACATGGTTATATATTTTACTTACTTGAATAAATTTTATTTTGCCATGTCCTGTTGGAGGGTTTTCCAGTGTACTGCAGCTGAAATATTAATGCCCATTTTCTTGCAGCTAATCTGGTGGATCCTCATCTTTCCTAAGTGAAATGGATGATTCTCATCTACTAGGTGGCTTCACTGTATAAATCCAGCTGTTTGTGGCCTTACTAAATGTTCCTGCTGCTTTAACAATTTCACTAAATAACTCCCATTAACTTAAGCTTTAAGAACTTAAAAAGTTTTTACTGGATGATTTTCACTGTCTGCGGCTGAAGGGAAGCAGTGACATAATATTGTCATTGCACTAGGAATCCTGAAAACCAGGCATGTTTAAGTTGACAAGTGGCAGAAAATCCAACTATCATCTCTCAACACAGAATGGCATTGCTGAATCCTGCATTATCAATATCCTGGAAGTCAGCATTGATTAGAAACTGAGCTAGATTAATCATATAAATACTGTGGATAAAAGAGCAGGTCAAAGACAGGGAATTCTGCGATAATTAATTCACTTTTTGACTCCTCATAACTTGTCCACCATCTAAAAGGTTCAAATCAGGAGTGTGATGGAATATTCTTGACTCATTTGAATGAGTACAGCTCCAAAAACACAAATATCTCAACACTATTCACGACAAAGCAGCCAACTTGTTTCATACCCTATCTAATATCATGTACTTTTTTCACTACTGATGCACAATGGCAGTAGATGTACTATCTGCAAGATACACTGTAACAACTCACCAAGACTCCTTAGTAATACCTTCCAAACCTGTGATCACTACCACCTAGAAGGACAAGAGCAGCAGTTATATGGGAATACAGTCGGTTCTGCTATAACGCGATAGTTGCGTTCCTGTGCAACATCGCATTACAGAAAACTGCGTGATAGAAATAACGTTGTCTATTGGAAAAGTGGGGTTAGAGGCAGGCCACCAAAAAAAATCACTCAAAATTGCTCAAAAATCACTCACAAGCCTAACGCAAAGGATAGCACAATTTGAATAAATGTTTAATTCATATCTAATAATGAAATAAAAGTAAATTGAACACTTTACCTTGAAAAAATGTCAAGATGACCTGATGGGGGAGGAGATTGTGTCTTCTCACAGAAAGCACTTCATGACAAAGCCTGCGAAATGATCACGTGATGCCAGCGCAGAGACTCTTTCAACGCTAATGTTATATGTATTCACGACAAAGCCAATGAAATGATCATATGATGTTGGCACTAACTCCTCTGCGCACTGTTGGAATCATGTTATAGCCAACACAAGTTCGAGTTTTAGAAATAGTATTCCCCTATTCATCAATTGTGTTACAGCCAATTCACGTTGACAGAACACATGTTATAGTAGAACCAATAGTACCACTAGTAAGTTTCCTTTCATGACACCCACCATCCTGACTTAGAACTATGTTACTGGTCCTTCACTATCACTGGATCAAAATCCTGCTGAAACTCCTGTGTTTGACCCAGAACACATGATCTGCAGCAATCCAAGAAGGCAGTTCACCACCATCTTATCAAGAGTAATTAGGGATGAGCAGTAAATACTGGCGTAGCTAGTAATGCCCACATAGTTTGATTGAAAATAAAATGAACCTGTTTCTTGACTGTTTTACTGGATTATGTCTACTTCTTCCACTTTAAATGACTGAAACCTTTGCCTTATGAAGGATCTCACACCTTTTCTGCAGCCTTAATGACATCTCCCAAACTTTCTTTTGTCTATTTGGTCCAGATCTAATTAGTTCCAGATCTAATCTGTTCAATGATACACTTTAATTACTGACTTTGCAATGTGCTTGGCTTTGCAACCTTGGATTAATTTTTTTTTTGTAATCTGTTATGTCAGCTTTTGTGGCTGTGTCTCATACCGGCCTGTTCACAATGGTGATGATCAATCTGAGCTGTAGTTATAACAAAGAACAAAGAACAAAGAAAATTACAGCACAGGAACAGGCCCTTCGGCCCTCCAAGCCTGCGCCGATCCAGATCCTCTATCTAAACCTGTCGCCTATTTTCCAAGGATCTGTATCCCTCTGCTCCCTGCCCATTCATGTATCGGTCTAGATACATCTTAAATGACGCTATCGTGCCCGCCTCTACCACGTCCGCTGGATAATAGCCATGATGTAGACATGCTTCATCAGGAGCTACGCTCTGAAAGCTTGTGATTTCAAATAAACCTGTTGGATTATAACCTGGTGACTTTGCCCATCTGAGGAATCATAGACTTATAGAATTTTACAGAAGGAGGCTATTTGACCCATCATGTCTGCACTGGCTCCTGAAAGAGTCCCATTCTCCTGCCCTAGCTCCATAGCCCTCTATCCAGGTCTCTTTTGAAACTTCTATGGAATCTGCCTTCAACACTCTCCCAGGCAGCACATTCCAAATTCTAACAACTCTCTGAGTAAAAACTTTTCTCCACATCTCACTCCTAGCTCTTATGCTGAAAATCTTGAAACTGTGACCCACTTGTTACTGACATACCAACTTGCAGAAAGAGAATATCCTTTTCTATCCTGTCAATTCACCTCTTGATCTTCTCTGCTGCAAGAAAAATAAGCCTAACTTTGGTACTTTTAAGGATTTAGAAGATCCTTGACCCCATGGGAGAGGATAGACAGTGCTCACTTGGTTATGCCAAGTCCTTCATGTGCTGGCAAGGTGATGTGTTGTGCTGGTCACCCATTACCACTGCTATGAACGCATTCCTAATATGCTCAAGCTTCTCTCCTTGTTGTGCAACTCATTCCCTCTCTTAACTACTTCAAGCATCAGCAACATCAAACAGCCTTCATCTGCAAGAGACCAGCACCCCTCCGACTCTGAGGAAGGAGCCATAGGTCCCTCTGAAATGTATAAGACTGTCTGATGTGCCCTCCACATGCTCAGATACTGACACCTAGATGGATATTTACCTAAATTAGACTCAGGAGAACATTCTGCTCAACACAACAGCGACATCTCTCAGTAGCCAGCTGAGGAATGAAAAGCCTTAGGTTGAAGCAATTCAGAGGCTTCCTGGAGACCAGGGTCCCACTCAGCCCCAAGCAGGAGACGACCAAGTGGTGTTGGCCATTAATAACTTCTTACATATGTACAACCAGATGCAAGAATAGAAAGCAGCCTTGTCAAAAACACTTGGTAAACTGGATCAACAGTTGGAGGAGTCCACTAACACTACCAGTACCATGCTGGCTCTGGATACATCTGGATTTCTACATGGGAAGGTTGGCAGCTGCCATAGAAAGATATGTCCAACAGAATGCACAATGATTGCCAAAGATGTATGCAGGCCAGCACTCCATCACTGTAGCCATTAGTGGTGAGCATCAACAGCAAAATAACAGGGGGATGACAGACTTCAACCTCACTCCAAGTGCTCTTTCCTTGCAAAGAGACAGGGTGGGGCCAATGAGCATCCAGCCAGAGGAGGAACCATAGAACCACCAGAAGTCTTTCTCAAGAATACCCAGCACCTCCACTTCACCTTCTCTGTGACTCCCAACCCTGTTGAGGTTCAATCCTTTCGAAGAGAGTGAGGTCGTATCTGTCTATGACATTCGATATTTCTGTCCCCTCTAGCCACAAACACAGGGCTCATCTGCCCAAACCTCAAAGGCCAACGGGCCCCACTGTAGGACAGGCTCCCACCAAACCAGTTGCAAACCCTAGGACTAAACATAATGAGAGGGCAAAAAGAACTATCTGAGGGCACATAGATGGCATGGGTGCCATTACATTGTAACATATGTCACATTTCTAAATATATTGGCACTTTAAATTATCATCTATCTGATCAATTATCATTTAGCTCCAAGTACAAGAATGGAGTTACAAAGAATATTCTTCTGTAGTTATTAGAACCCTGTCTGAAGGAGTGCTACTCTTTCCCTATCATCAATCATTGCGCAGCGTTTTGTCATTGTTGAACATGGGAACATCAGATGTTGTTATGTCTTCGGATTGTTGCTAACATTAACCTTTATTAAACAATAAGAAAAGCAAGGAAAGAACAGCCATAAAAACTGCATTTGTTTTTGGAACTAAATAGGGCTGCTTCCTTTCAAGCAACAAGTTAACAGTCAACGAATGAGGATTTCACCCAACTCAATTCTATTGGAAATGGCCTTTAACTAAATCATCTCAGGCTTGGGCCCAAAACATGTCGAAGGTGATGTTCCTCCTGCTAAACATCCTTATCTCCCCGCTTTGAAAACCACTGTTGCTTTCCCAGCTCTTCAGCCTCCATCACATTCCCTTTTTGCCTGCTTCATTGTGAAGAGCACAGCATGCTGAATTATGTGGCATATTCTCTCTGGAGTGTATTTCAAGGCTCCTCCAAACTGATCCAAACACTGGAACATCATCTTGAGGTGGTCTATCATTTGCTCCACATTGGCCCTGATGGAAGAAAGAGCTGCATTGTGTCTATAGTTAGCTTCATTTGGAGGTTATGTAACACAGTCCTCAGCCGTGGTGGGACAGAATAGCCTTTGTCTCCCAGAGTAGCCATCCTTGTAAGGCCCTTGAAATGAAGCAGGACCTGATGGTTATCAAGGATATAAGCATCATGACAGCTTTTGGTGTACCTGGCGCAGATCTCCTAGATGTAGTAGCAATGATCACAGATAACTTGGACATTAATAGAAAAGGGCCCCATTTGGTCCATGAAACCTGCTGCATTATGGTATGTGTTGGATATGGCTGAAGATAACAGGAACTGATAAGACGCTTTACAATGGGCTGTTGTGTGAAGAGAATTACACTGAGTCATGCAGGTCTGCTGAGAACAAAAACTGCAGGAAATCAGTAACTGTTGTCTCTACTAAATAAGACATACATTTGGACAAAACATTCGAGACTGCTCATGTGCATGGATAATTCCAAATAAGGCACACGCTTGGCACACAGACGTGTATGAAGATCCTGAAGAAATTCCTTTGTTCAGCAGCACTTCAAAGATTCACACTGTAAGAAGATACCTTACGTCAGGAGGCGTGGTGAAGATGGTTGAGCAGTGTTTCAGCTTGGCCAGCTACCAACTGTCCCAGGTAATAACATTTTGGTTTAGTTACAGAAATCAGGTTAGTGAAAGACAATGATTGAGATTTCTCTAGTGATTAGAAGTGTGTGTTATTCGTTTAAGTACTTAATAAATTAATTGTATTTTATAGAGCTCTAAGTGTCTCCGCTGTATCTTTATCTACGTATGTACTGCTGTGTCTCAGAAACGGGCAACATATGGTTTTCTCAGTGTAATGTGTGTACAGTTTATAGTGGTGTGCACCTGGGGGAATGGCTTGCAAAGCCTACTGCTCAACCTGGTCTGTAGCACTGACCTCAGCAAGGGAAACAAGATGAGCGATGTGATCTGGCAAAAATTGCATTAGTAACAGCCTTAATACATTTGTGGGTGGAGAATTGAGAGATCCCAAACATGTCCCCAGTGTACCATTGGAAGCAGCCAAATGCATACTTTTTTTTGCAAAAATATTCTTGTTTGATAAATTATAGGTACAATACAAAAATAGTTCAATTCAGACATTGCATGGAATAGAGTGAGATTATAACAATTTTTATTTTGGTGGCAATCCAATTGCAGAAAAAGTAACTTTTACTACATATGACAGGAATATATTTACACTCCCATATAGGCTATAAGGGGTTCTCAAACTTAACAGACCCTTGTTATATTTTGGCAGAAAGAGCTTAGTTTGTGGTCTTCCCCACTATGCCTTGGCAGCAGGTGCACCATGCTTTAGTGCGTCCCACAGCATGTAGTCCTCGACCTTAGAATGCACAAGTCAGCAACACTTGTCTAAATTAACTCTTTGCATTGGAAGACCAACAAGTTTTAGGCAGACCAAAGAACATCTTTCAACTGAGTTAATGGTTTTCTAGGCGCAATTGATGTTTGTCTCAGTGTGCATCCTGTGGTAGAATCAAAGAATCTCTACAATGCAGAAGCAGGCCATTCAGCGCATCAAGTCCACACTGACCCATCCCTCCCACCCTATCCCTGTAACCCTGCATTGCCCATGGCTAATTCACCTAGCCTGCATGTCCCAATTTAGCATGGCCAATCCAACTAACTTGAACATCTTTGGTCTGTGGGAGGAAACCATAGCACCCAGAAGAAAACTGCACAGACACGGAGAATGTACAAACTGCACACAGATATTTGCCTGAGGGTGGAATCGAACCTATGTCCCTAATGTTGTGAGACAGCAGTGCTAATCAATGAGCTACTGTGCCGCCCTAATAGGGAGCTGCTCATTATGAAGTTTGACAAAAAACACCCACTGCACCTCTCTCTCTCCAGACCATTTCTCACAAAGGCACATTTCAGAAGGACACGTTCTTCATCAGTGCAGCCATTTTGAGGGCAGTCTGTGGTGACAGAGAGTATCTGACAGTATATGAAGGATCTGATAGGATCTGATCTTCTCACTGCGAACCAAGCTCTGTCTTGGTGCTTATTGGAAAGTTATGGTGATGAGTCTTTGTGCCAGGGAACCACCCGATAGGATAAAGCTGCTCCTTTTCCTCCAGGGCTTTGAGGATGTTCAGTGCTGACCACTGCCTGTTCGACATATCGTCACGGGTGTTTTCCTTTGTAAATGTTTCAATGAGGGACAGGTGGTACGGTGTGGTCCAACTACTTGGATTGTTCTATGGTAAAGCCCATCATTTGTAACAATAGGGACAGTTAAAACATCAGTACGTAGTGACACTTGATGTTTGTGTACTGAAGGGCAATGCACATCTTGATGCAGCTGCACTCAAAGGTGGCCACCGGGAAGAGGATGGCATTGGATGTGTTCTCTCACCACACGTATCCAGAGCGTTGTATGTGGCAATCCACAGAACGGTCCATCTTTGACCTCTAGATGAACTGGAAGATAACAGTCTCAGGCAATGGGTCAGACCTTCACCACATACAGCTACAGTGCTCCACAGCACCAGGTGAACAAGAGTTAAGCAAAGAATAATGTCAAGGATGTTTCTAAAGTTCCATCCATGGTATGTAATCTTATCAATAACTTCTGTGAAACATCTGCAGTGTCACAACTTACAGACCCCTGTCAGATAATATGTGGTCAATCTTACACATTATATGTACAGAAAAATTGTGCTGTTAGGACTATAAAATGTAGGAATAGAAGTAGGCCATTCAACCTGTTGTGTCTGCTTTGCCATTCACCGAGATTCTGGCTGATCCGATAATCCTCAACTCCACATTCCTGCCTTTTCCCCATTATCCTTAATTCCCTTACTGATTAAAAGTCTGTCTATCTCATCCTTGAATATACTGAACAATCCAGCCTCTATAGCCCTACTGCAGTAAAGAATTCCACAAATTCACTCTCATCCTTTGCCTTCATCTCAAATGATATATCCCAAAAACTACGGACACCATGCACATATCCTTGTGGCTACATATCTATAAACTGTGAAAAACTGGAACACATTTAACTGTTTGGACATTTTCTGGATTAAATAGTTTTATGAAAAAATGAGGTGAACTGTTTAATGTGTGCAATAAGGCACCTGCTGATTACAGAAAGTCAAGTTACACTTGGAAAACAGCCAAGTAAAGTGTTGTGGAGTTAAAAAATGGTGTGTATTTTCTTTAATTGATGGAAAACCAAGTTGGAAGAAATTATAGGGCTTGGTGCAGGCAATTGTCTAACACTTTTACCTGATCTTTGTTTTCTCTTTCAAAAACCTAGGGAGCCAGAAGGAGAAAAAAAAAACCCTCCAAATTTTGCAGTAAAGGCAATCTGTCTCTTTCCTGAAATTCATTCTTGGCCAAAGTAATTGAGAACCTCATAAAGTTATCAGACCTCAATCTCTTGACTGCCTTGTAAACCTGAAAAGCTAAGCTATGATCGCTTCTAAGATCTCGGGCACCCTGCTTTTCAACAAATTAAAGTCTTGTTTGGAAGACCTTTCATCAGTCAATAGTAGTCAGCAATTCAATGTCAACAAGTGGACTATGAGAATTCATCAAATTCTATTTTTTGCAATTCAGACAATTGATCAATAAACAATTTTTTCTCAATTGTCTTTTTAAATATAACTTCAGCACAGTTGTGTTGTCTTTGGTATTGTATGAGTGTTTTTGTTTTGGGATTAAAAACAATCTTCTTTCTTGTTATGGATTATAGGTTAGTTGTTAACCAGTTTTGCCAGTTGCTTTTAGAAACTGATTTTGTTTTATAGTTAACAGATTTTTGAGTTAATTAAAAAAAGTCCTGGTGAAAGTCTGTTATATTCTGCATTGCAGTATCAAAAGGAAAACAATTTTGGCGAAGGCATCAAAAGAAAAAATATGAATGGTGCAATTCACAGTGGATTGGAGCTCTATTACCAGTGCATTCCTCCCATCACAGTTGTAACAATGCCAAAATTGACACCATTGCAAGTGCAAATATCATCCTTTAACATCTGTCATGAGACGTACTCAGAAAACTGGTACAATATGGTACAGTCCATACATGATCATTTAACTGTTTACAACAGGTCTGATATCCTTTATTCATTGTCAATGCCATTATGCCTGCTTGGGATGGACACCCAAAACCTTTAGATCCTTGAAACAGCTGGTCCAGGTATTATTGGGCTATTGTATTAGACCAATAATGTTGCTGATTATTGGTCTAAAAGTAACCAAATGATCTATTGTAATCTGTGTGTTAATGAACACATTGGTTGCAGCACAGAAGATTTCAGAGTGCAATATCTATCATTTTGGTCATAGATAAGCACAGTAGCCTAAGCAAGCTATATCAGATGATGGCCAGCTGCAACAGTTCAAAAAGGTCAAAAGGTGGCCTGAATGCATCCAAAGGATGCCCGAGCAAGGACATTCATTCTGGTCATACTAAAATGAACTAGCATTCTCCAGGAATGTAATATTTAAGGACAAATAAGTGATGCTTCTACAAGCTTTGCGTCAAAACATGCAATGCCACAGGTCACACCGGCACAGAAACAAAATTAAGAGGTTGGCACATGAAGCCATTTATTTACTCGGTAACAAGAAAGACATTGATCAACTAATCAAACATATGAAAAATATCAGCTCCATCAGTCATAACAATTAAGAAAACCAATCATTTCACATGAGATTCCTTCTAAGGTTTCATTCAGGGGATGTGGCATCATTGGCTGGGCCAGCAGTTATTGCTTAGTTGCCCTTGAGAAGGCATGGTAAGCTGTCTTCTTGAATCACTACATTCAATTTTCTTAAAAAAGACCAAGCAATACTATTTGGAAGGGAGTTCCAGGATTTTGACCCAGTAACACTGAAGAAACGGAACAGGGCCAGACGGCCTACTCCTGCTCCTAGTTCTTATGTTCTAAACTTCAATATTTACAGTTTTTGAGAAGATTTGTAGCTCAGGTTGTGGATGAGATTGTAGACATGTTGATGTTTATGAATGTTTATTGACCTAGCCAAAGAAACAATTGCCACACCGCTGGACAAATCAAGTAAGCAGGCAACCCAAGACACCAACATCAATAAGGACACCACCCTGAAACCACTAGATCTGTGCATCACAACCGACTTCACCTTCAACAATAACATATACAAGCAAATCGATGGAACACCAATGGGATCCCCAATATCAGGACTGATTGCAGAAGCAGTAATGCAAAGGTTAGAATGAAGAGCACTCCCCACTATACAACCCAAACTTTGGGTCCAATATGTAGATGACATCTGCGTGATTATCAAACACACAAAACTAGAAGAAACCCACCGATTCATAAACAACATCCTTACAAAAGAAGAAGAGAATAACAACTGACGACCCTTCCTGGACATGATGGTAGAACACAAAAACAACAGGGAACTCCAGACTGGTGTATATAGGAAGACCACACGTATGGACCAGACACTCGATTATACTAGCAACCACCCCAACACCCACAAATGGAGCTGCATCAGGACACAATTTAAATGAGCCACAACACATTGCAGCAATCCGGAACTACGCAAAGCAGAACAGGAGCACCTATTTGGAGTCTTCAAAACAAATGGATACTCAAAAAGCACAATCCACTGTTATCTCTGAGATACACCAGAACAGGAAGACACAACATGAACAGACTCACTAATCACCTTACCATACATTAAGGGCATTTCAGAGATGAGCACAAGACCACTCAGACCCCTAGGTATCGGAATAGTCCACAAACCAACAACCGCCCCACGACAGCTACTGACATAAGTAAAGGATCCCATACCCAAAACCGGCAAAACTGGTGCAATATAAAAAATACCATGCAAGGACTGTGAGAAACACTACATAGGCCAAACCGGAAGAAAACTGACAATATGGATACATGAACACCAACTGGCCACCAAGGGACACAGCTAATTCTCACTTGTCTCACTACACGTGGACAACGAGGGACACGAATTCAATTGGGACAATGCTTCCATAATCTCACAAGCCAAACAGAGACACGTCAGGGAATTCCTGGAGGCCTGGTATTCCAACCGGATCTCTATCAACAAACACACTTGGATTAGACAGAGATAGTATAGCTTTCCTGCTCCTCTGATGCTGCCTGGCCTGCTGTGTTCATCCAGCTTCACACCTCATTATCTCAGATTCCAGCATCGGCAGTTCCTACTATCTCCTAGTAAGAACTGCCGATGCTGGAGTCTGGGCTAACAGTGTGGAGCTGGAGGAACACAGCAGGCCAGGCAGCATCAGAGGAGCAGGAAAGCTGACATTTCAGGCCGGGACCCTTCTTCACTGGATTAGACCCTGTGTACAAACCACTGAGAAACAAAACTGGAAGTTATACCAACTATCCCAGCAAACCGAGGCATATAAAAAACAAGCGCGACAAGACACCGCGGCTTCACCGGAGATGCACTGACGATGATATCTAGCAGGGTGATGAAACATTTGCAACCAAACCCACCAGCTCGGCAAGATGAACACCAACACATTTCCAAGTCAGGATGGTGAGTGACTTGGAGGGGAACATACAGGTGGGTGATCTTCCCATGTTTCTGATCACTTGTCCTTCTAGATATAGGTGATCATGTGTTTGGAAGGTGCTTTCTAAGAAGCCTTTTGTAGTCCTTCTTGTAGATGGCACACATTGTCATTGCTGCACCTTGTTAGTGGAGGAAGTGAACGTTTGTACATATGGTGCCAATCAAACGAGCTGCTTTCTCTTTATCTGCAATCTTGATCCATTGATTGCAGAATCACTCAGCTCTCTCTATCACTTGCTGCTTATAATGTTTGGCATACAAGTAGTCCTGCTTTGTATTTTCACCGATTTGACATTCTTATTTATGACTGTTGTTACTGCTGTTCCTGTAGTCTTTATTGAACGAGGGTTGATTCCCAGCCTGATTCTACTGCTGCTGATGACCCAAATTACCTCATGGAACCTTAGTCTTGAGATGCTAGATCTATTACATTCTATCCCATTTGGTGCAGTGATAGTGGCACAAAACATGATGTTGGGTTTTCTCATTATGAAGGTGGGACTTTGACTCCATAAGGACTATGTGGTCTCACTCTTGTAGATATTATCCTAGACAGAATCATCCATGGAAGGCAGATTGATGAGGATAAGGATGAGTTCAAGTATGGTTTTATCTCTTGTCCATTCCTTGACCACCTGCTGCAGTTCATTCTAGCAGCTATGGCCTTTAAGACTCAAATGATTTGGTCAGTAATGGTGCTACCAAGTCACTTTTAGGTGGTGGACTTGAAGTCATTGAAGTATGTGATCTGAAATATGCAGATGTTTCATTGCCCATGTTTGATATGATACCAGAGTTGTAATGGAATCTGGAGTCAATGTTCAGGACTCCCAGGGCAAGTCTCTTCTCCTGCCTACCATGTGTTGCCATCTTTGCTGGACTTGTCCTGCTGGTGGAACAGGACATACCCAGGAATGGTGATGGTGATGTTTGGCACATTGTGCGTAAGATATGATTCTGTGAGTATGACTATGTCAGGCTGTTTCTTGGCCTCTTGTGAGACAGCTCTCCCAATTTTGGCACTATCCCCCAGATGTTAGTAAGGAGGACTGTGTTGTTTTCAATGCCTGAGTCAATGCCAAGTAGTCTATCCAGTTTTGTTTCTTTCTTGAGAATTTCTAGTTGTTGATACAACCGAGAGGCTTGCTAGCTCATTTCAGAGGACAGTTAAGAGTGAACTACTGTGCCATGGATCTGGAGTCACATGTAGGCCAGGTATGGACAGCACTTTTCCTTCACTTAAAGGACAATAGTGAACCAGAGGGGTGTTTTTTAATGGCAATCAACAATGGTCAACATTAGACTTTTAATTACAGCTATTTATTGCATTTAATTCTGTCATAGTGGAATTTAAAACCCAGTCCCAATAACCTTACCTGAATCTCTGGATTACAAATCAGTGACAATACCACTATGTCATCACCTACCTGAGGCAAGATTGCCATTGATATTTTCCATGTCCAGTGTAACAATTGCATTCTGATGACTGACTACTTCACAAAATTCCCTTTTACGTGACAAATCAAAGATGGCAATCATTGCTACAGTTGTTGACACATTGAACATTCTTAAAAAGGTGGTCAATGTTTCAAAACCAATTGTGTCTGACAGTGTACTACTGCACCCTTCCAAGACAAGTGCAGGAAACGGGGTGTTCAACATATTATCTCCTCTTTACCTTCAGTCGAATAGCTTTGCAGAATGCATTTTTCATACAGTAAAATCTGTGATCAGTAAATGAAAAGCAACTTGCCAAGATTTTCAGATAGCTATACTAAATTTATGTGCCATTGCACAAGGCGATGGTTTTCATTTACTGGAGCTCTCTAGCTTGGAAGATAAATCCACACAGTTCTTTCCACCCGTACTCCAACCATTCAACCCCATGTGCATGACACATTGTTGGAAAGAAGGAAAGGAATATCACAAGAGCATATTGATGAGCACGCAGATAGTTATCCAAAATTGAACTACATCAAAGGATGAAAGGTTGAAATTTTAATACAAACATAGGTTCATGAACAATGCCATGTTTTGTGTTCAGCTTAGATCATGTGATATTACAATGAGCAATGGTCAACTCCTGTAAAGAAAGAAATGACATTTCTGAACTGCGCATAATCAATGACCAGGATGACCATTCCAACGCTGTATCTGTGACAAATGACACACATCGATCCATAATGGTGGCTAGCACTATGCAGACTGAAGCCAAAAATTCAAATGATAACTGTATAAAGACTAGATCTGGTTGTGTAGTACATCCGCTAAGGTGTTATTTAAAGACACAGGGACAATGTGTCCACGTGCATGTACATGATATCTTGTACATATGTATCAGAAAAGGGTTCCCATTTTTTAAAGGGAAAGGGACTATTACTGCATAGATTCCAGAGCAGGCAGGCAGTAAAATGGAAAGATTTTCCTCCTTCCGTATCTGCAGTGATCATAGGGGACTTGAGTTATTTTGTTCACTGGTTTTATTCAGGTATATACCGGGTAGTAGGTATCTCAGTCAAACTGAACATGATCTCATTGATTTAATTGTAAACAAAGGCTTTATGCTTTATTAATATCAATCACATTACCAACTGGTCTGTTTCACACCATCCAGTTGCGACCTTGCACACTTAGTTTGTGCAGTAAATACACGATCACTGACCAATCTCACTAGGTTCATTTGAATACATTGTACTGACTAGTTGTAGCTGTACCATATACACCTTAGGAATTTACTTACATCGCTTACTGACAATCACATTCCAGATTAGGTACTAACTATATTTATATGGTGTCTCTTAACCCCTTTGTGCCAGCAAGTGATAACATACTTGTCTGAACCAGTTCTAGCAACTTGTATTTGAACTGTTTCTGAACCTTGCTATATTTTCCCCTTTACAGACAGTGTACGTTTAAGAAAGTTTCATGGCATCACAACATGTTCCTCATCTTTAGTCACTCCCTTGTTAGTGCAATGAAGTCAATGTACCATATTTAGTCAGGGAATTACATATATGCAACAGTAATAATGAGTAAGCACGGAAGTTGGACAATGTGAATTATCTGTGACATTATAATGCTATAAATAGCTAATAATGTTAATTAACTTCCAAATAAACTATCTCAACAAGAATCCAGTCTTTGTGGTGCACAATGTAGCAAAGTACTTGGATTGTCTCATACTGGCAGTGATGTTTGATCCAAGAATTCAGATCAGTGTCCTCAGACCCAAAAGTTCTATCCTTGACCCTGACTTGGTCTTCATTTGCATACTACCCTTTGACATGGAGTCAGCATCCATAGCTGACAACACCCAGATCTCCCTCTGCATCATCTCTCAAACCCTCTACCATCTCTGCTGCCAGACTGATTGTCCAACAACAAATCCTGGATGAATTGAAATTTCCCCTTGTTGGAACATTGAGAAGACTCAAGTCCACTGACCATGTTTCTATCAAGAAAACAGACTAATGTGTTTGCTGGCATTTATATAGGACTGATACTGCAGATCTAGCATCACGTCCTAGCTAGTACATTGACATTCCATTATAATACCTGCCTCTATACTTGCCTCAGCCTGTTACTAAAGTTCTCATCAATGGTTATCTTGTGATGAACAGTGTAAGCTGTATATACCATTTTAAAAACAGTTTTGCCTTTAAACTAGCAGCAAATGGATTTTTTTTTTGTGAGTGGGTTTAAGAATGAACTAGGTCGGCTTTTGCAGAAGAATAATATTAAACCAGTACCTGTGAGAGATCAGATGACTGCAAAACTTCCTGGAGTGTTAACAGAACTTTGATTACACTGTGGGGTTTGTAAGAGAGAAAATATTAAGCCATTAGCTGTAGCAAATCTAGGAACAGCAAAGTTTTAAAAAATGTTGAAAAGCTTTGGGTTCAGTTTGAAACAGATCTAAATGGAGTCAAATGCAAGTTTGGTCTCTTTCGAAAAGAAAATTGTTCAGAGCAGTTAAAGGAATAAGCTACCTCAAGGAATGAGTTTAGTTTGTGTAACTTTCAGACCCTAAAGTTCTCATAGATGAGAAAGTGGTCACCCTTTTAAAATTTCTATGGATTTACTTAAGTCTAGTCAGACAGAAAATTTTGGAAATATACAGCAATGCATTCATATAAAATATTCACCTTTCAAATGCTGGCAACCTGTAGCAACCAAAATAAATGTGCTATTCAATTCAGTATTAGTGTTACTCTGATACTGATTGGGTGTTATTTTAACACTAAATTTCATTTTCATATTATGGATAAACATCTACTTGATGCATGAGTCAGCCTGTAAAGCAGTTCCAGAACTCTCAGCCTTCCATTGAAAGGGTAAGGGCACATCACATGGAGCCACTCACCTACTAACTACAACTTAATACGTATAAAAGTGTTCATCAATTAACCAACTCCCACTCTTGACTCCTTTTCCTTAGGAAAAAGCTTATTCAGGAAATAATTTATGAAAATTGCAAGTAATTTCTAATAAAGGTTACTATCAAATACATTTCTGTTTTAACAGAAATGCAAATCATTCTTCAAAAGAAATGTGGGAAGCACAATAATGAAAGGGGTGTTCTTTATTATTTGATTTATTTTAAGTTCAGATGCAACAATTACAATAACTGATCATTTGGTAGAATAGGTACACAGATTATCTAAATAACTGATTTTCTGCATGCATCATTTACAGCTATGGTGATTATCCATCAACAGGAAAAAAAAAGGAATGTGAAAACAGAAACAGTTCATTCTTGGATATTGACTCTACAGCTGATGAGTCATTCTTAAATGATTTTAATTTCCATTGATTTACTGTACACATAATAAATAAATAACTTTAGCATTTGTGGATAGACTATTTTGTTGCTTACCTAACTACAGAATATATAAACAGATGATTCAGATCAAAGCTTCTATGTTTCAAATGACATGTTTACAATCAGGCACAGAATGTGCATATGCAGTGGTTGCTCAGCAGTTGTACTATTCAACTCAAGAATATTCACTCCAACACTGATACAGCTGACTAGAGGTGCAATCTCCCCTTTGCTGAAATTATAAAAGGCTTTACAGCCTTTGATCAACAAACATTATAAAGAAAAGAGAAAATAAAGGTGTCTGTGATTTTAAACTTTATATGTGTGAAAACTAAATTACACAAGTTGCCAGCAGGTTAGTATAAACATTGTTATCTTATTAAAAGTGTTAATAGCTTATGAGATCAATGTTAGGTTTAGAAGTATGTTCTTTCTAAGGAATATTTTCTTTCCAATTAAGTGAGTGCTTCCTTATATAAGAAGTTGAAAAATTACTACAATGATGTTTCAAGTTTAACTGCATTGCATCAGGGTATGTGGAAAAAAAAATGACGGTATTGCATATAGAGGAAAGTAGTGAGTCATACACACCTAGAAACTTGACCTAGTTCTTAGGAATGAAGTGGCCCAATTAGACTAAATGACAATGAGGAACATTATGGAACAGTGATCACTATATTGTAAGGTTGAGGACAATAGTAGAAAGTGACATTGGTCAGTCCAGAATAAGAATAATCAACAGGTGCAGAGCAGACTTCAACAAAAGGCAAGAACAAAGCTGGGCCAGATAGATGGGAACCAAAGACTAGTGGGAAAAACAGTAGCTGAACAATGGCATTCCTTCAAGGAGAAGATACTTTGGGCAGTTTTAAAGTATAATTTGTCAAAGGGAAAAGTGAGGACAAACACATTCAGAGCTCCCTGGATGACAAAGGAGATGGAAATTAAGTTGAAGATGAAAACTTGTCCTTATGGTGGGTGTTAAATGGTAGATGCAGTTGAGAACCAAAGCTGAATGCAAAAATTTCAGAAAGGAGGTGAAAAACCAAATACAAGCAGCAAAGAGGGATTATGAAAAAGAAGGATTGGCTGGTAACCTAAAAGGAAATTTCAAAGTCTTCAATAGGCACACCAACAACAGTGGTTGAAGGAAGAATTAGGGACTAAAAATGGAGGTTTACACTCAGAGACTAAAGTGTTAAATGAATACTTTGCATCTGCTATACCTATGAGTCAGATGCTGCCCAGGCAATGGTGACAGAAGAGGAAATCTCAGTCACTAGAAAGATCAAAAAGTGATGAAAAGCTATTGATACTTGAAAGTTGATAAGAAATCTGGACCAGATGAGATGTAGGAATTAAGAGTAAAAATTACAGAGGCACTTTCAATTATATTTCAGCCTTCCCTGGATTTGGGGATGGTACTGGAGAAATGCAAATGTTACGCTTCTGTTAAAAATATTGTAAAGGTCAGCCCAGCAATTACAGACCAGACAATGTGACATCAGTAGTGGAAAAACTTCTGGAACTATAGTTACATGGAAAGTGTGGATTGATTTTGAAGAGTCAGAATGGATTTGTTAACAGACAAATTGTGTCCAACTAACCTGCTGGAACTTTTTGACAAAGTAAAAGAAAGGGTTGATAAGAGGAAGGATGTTGATATGGCGCACATGGGTTTCCAATAGCGCCGCATAGAAGAATTGTGAGAAAAATAATAGGTCATGGAAGAAAAGAAAAGTGGATCCAAAATTGGTGGAGGAATAGGAAACACAGAATGATGGATATTTTTGGACAGAAAGTTTATGGTGGAAATTTCTAGGGGTCAGTATTGGAACCTTTGTTTTTCCTGATGTATAAATGACCTAGATCGTGGTATGCACAAAACAATTTCAAAACTTGTGACCAACACAAAACTTGAGAGAATTGTGAACCGTGAGGACATTATAAAATTTCAAATGGAAATTGACATGTTGGTGGAATGGAGAGAGAAGTGACAGATGAAGTTCAATGTGGAGAAGTGTGAGGTGATGTATTTTGGTATAAAGAAAATGGAGTAACAAAGAATACTATCCTAAAAAGTGTGCAACAGCAGATAGATCTTGATGCATATGAGTCAATAAAAGGTGGCAGAATAGGCAGAGAGAGTGGTTTATAATGCATACAGTATTCTAGGCTTCATAAATAGGAACATTGAATATAACAGCAGGGAAGTTATGCTGAATGTATATAAGACACTAGTTAGACTTCAGCTAGAATACAGTGTATAGTTCTGGCTGTAACACTAGAGGAAGGAGACTTCAGAAGAGGTCTATGAGAATGGTTCCAGGGGAGAGACACTTCAGTTATGTAGAAAGATTGGCAAAGTTGGGACTATTTTCCTTAGAGAGGAGAAAGCGAAGAGAAGATTTGATAGAAGTTTTCAAAGTAATGAAGGGTCTGGACAGAATGGAAGGGATGAAACTGTTCCCACTCATAAATGGATCAAAAAACAGAGGGGCACAGTTTTAAAGTATTTTGCAAATGAAGCGAAATGAGGCAAAAGAAAACCTTTTCACTTAGTAGTTAGGACTGGAGTACACTACCTAGAAGTATAGTGGAGGTAGGTTCAAATGAGGCATTCAAAAATGAATTGGAGGATTATTTAAGCAGAAACAATGTGCAGGATAAAAGACACCTTTTTAAAATGC
Source organism: Rhincodon typus (assembly GCF_021869965.1). Classification (NCBI taxonomy): domain Eukaryota; kingdom Metazoa; phylum Chordata; class Chondrichthyes; order Orectolobiformes; family Rhincodontidae; genus Rhincodon; species Rhincodon typus. Next base: position 38,078,145 of record NC_063350.1, read on the forward strand.
GATTTGTTTTAGAGTAGATCTTCTGATCTAATTATTTAAAAAGATAGCTTCTCCACTAAATCAAATCATGTATCAAAACTCATAAATAGGGTATGTTCTGCTGTTTTAAGTATTCCATTACAAAAACATTAAATCTAAAGTGTAAAGTTTCTTGACAGAGATAGGAAACTACAATTAGATTGAAAGTCTTGAGACACTGCAACTGCAGAGAAGGATTAGAGGAGATTTAATAATGGTTTTGATTGAGTGAACATAGAAAAAGAAAATCTCCTTTGGTTGGGGAATTGATGACAAGGTGTCATCAACTTAAAAGTGTCATTAAGAGTGTGACACATAAGAGACCATTGAATTTTTAAAGAAAAGGAACTGGATAAATATTTGAAGCGTTGGAATACATCAGAGTGTGGAAATGGGGAGAATGAAATTTGTTTTAGATTGCCTCATAAATGAGACAAAAGGACAAAGGACTTCCTTTCCTGTTGCAAACTTCTGTTGTTCTAAGTATATCTTAGAAAATCCTTTGATAATGATCTCTTAAGGGATCCAGACTAATTGGATAATTTTATGTAAAGATGTTCTCAGCTGAGTTCAATAATGTAAAAATCACTATTGTATTAGCAACGCACCACGTATAATCTACAGTTTAACTGTTATTTCTCTGATATAGTATTGATTCTCGACACATTAAAATATCCTGTTTGCTTACTGTGTCACTATTGGGGATTCTTCTTTAGTAATGTCTACACACTAGGACAGATTATATAATTCCAGTAGATAACATAGAAATCATAGAGTCATAGAGGTCTCCCTCACAGAAAAAGGCCCTTCACCCATTGACTCGGTGTTGGTCAAAAACAAGCACCCAACTATTCTAAACCCATTTACCAGCACTTGGTCCATAGCTTTGTATGCCTTAGGATTGCAAGTGCATATCTAAATATTTCTTAAAATATTGGAATTTTAAAAACCAGTACTAATTTCATGCAGCCCAGTATGAAGCTCTCTCATCAGGCATTGTTATCATATCATTTTCATGTGCATTATGGGTGAGATTCCTACCAACTTTACAGCAAATTTGATTAAATTTAATTTCTAAAGACAAGACCAGAACATTTGAATAGTATCAATTAGGATTGACTGGAGTTCTTTTTCATGGAAAGAAAAAAGGCAGAGGAGTGATCTGAAAGAGGTTAAGATTATGCAATAGCTTGACAAGGCAGTCTCTCTGCCTCATTACATTAATGTGTAATGAGGCAGGTTTAACAGATGACCTCACAGTAAGGAATTGCCTTGGGAACATGACCACAACATGGTAGCATTCAGTTTAAAAGTGAACAGCTTGGGTCAGGAACAACCGTGCTGAACTTAAATAAGGATAATCACATGGGAATGAGGGCAAAATTGACTGCAGTGGGCTGAGAAAGGAGTTTAGCAGAAGAGATGGAACAATGGCAGATATTTAAAATAGTTTAGTTTATGTCTTACAGCAAAGATATATCCCAGTGAGGAAGAAGGATAAACCATCCGTGGATAAGCAGGGAAGTATGAAATTGAAAGAAAAAAAAATTGTGTGGTAAGCATTAAAAGTAAATTGGGTGACTGGGAAAGTTTTGAAAGCCAACAAAAATTATGCAAAAAATAAAGAAGGAGAAGATAAACCTGAGAGCAAACAAACCAATAACATAAAAACAGATAATAAGAGCTTTATTTTTATATCAAGAATGAAAGAGGCAACAGTAAACATAGGCTTCTTCGATAATAAGACTGACGAAATAACAATATGGATGCGGTAAATGAAGGATGAGTTGAATAAATACTTTGCATCAATCTTCATGGTAAAGCACTCCAACAGCATTCAAAAATACCAAATAATCAAAAGGCTAGAGGTGGGCTAGGGAGGGAAGTGGTGGAAGGAAATGTGTACACAATAATTATTACTTGAGAAAATGTACTAGGGAAACTCATGAGACAGAAGGCTGATAAGTCTGCTAGGATTTTAAAGTAAGAGGTAGTGAATGCACTGGTTGCAAAATTCCAAAAATCTTTAGATTCTGGAAAAGTCCCAAAGTGTCTGGAAAACTGCCAGTCTAACACCCTTATTTACAGGGGAGGGAAACAAAAATAGGTAACAATAGACTAGTTAACATTTGTCATTGAAAAATGTTAAATGGTGTAATAGCACAGCATTCAGAAAAAAAAATTATAATCAAGGACAGTCAGCATGGCTTCATAAAGGAGAAATCATGCCTGACAAATTTACATGTTCTTTGAAGAGGTAACAAGCAGGGTAGACAAGGGGAACCAGTAGATTTGATACATTTGGATCTCAGAAAGGCATTTGATAAGGTACTGCAAATGATGCTACTTAGTAAGAGTAATAAGAGTGGTATCTTAGAACGAGTAGAGCTTAGGCTAACTAACAGAAGACAGAGGATTGGGATAAAGGGGGCATTGACACTCAATATACATTAATCATTTAGATGAGGGAACTAACTGCATTATTTCCAATCCTTGCAGATGACCTAAAACTAGGTAGGAGGGTGAACTGTGAGGAAGATGCAGAGATACTTCAGTGTGATTTGGACAGGCTGAGCGAGTGGGCAAATCTATGGCAGATGACGTATAATGCAGATAATTGTGACATTATCTACTTTGGTAACAAAAACATGAAGGTCGATTATCTGAATGATGATAGATTAGAAAAAGGGGAGATGCAACGAGGCCTGGGTGTACTTGTACACCTGTTGCTGAAAAGAAGCATGCAGGTGCAGCATAAAGTGAAGACAACAATGGTATATTGACTTTCATAGCGAAAGGATTCTAGTACAGGAGCACAGATGCCTTACTGCAATTCTACAAGGCGTTAGTGAGACCACACCTAGGGTGTGCAGTTTTAGTTTTCTTATCTGAGGAACAATGATCTGGCTATGGAGGGACTATGACAAAGATTTACCAGACCAATTCCTGAGATGGCAGGACAAACGAATGAAGACAGAGACTGGATTGATTAGGACTATATTCACTGGAGTTTAGAAGAATGAGGATGGGATCTCAGAAACCTGTGAAATTCCAACAGGATTAGACAGGGTAAATACAGGAAGCTTGTTCCTGATGACCGGAGAGTCCAAAACGAGGGGTCACAGCCAAAGAATAGAACACTGAGATAAGGAGAAATTTCTTCACAGCAAGTGAGGAGCCTGTGGAATTCATTACCACAGAAAGTAGTTGAAGCCTAAATATTGAAAGTTTTCCAGGAGTTAAGTATATTTCTTTGGGCTAAAGGGATCAAAGGTTATAGAGAAAAAGTGGGAACAGGGTATTGTGTTGGATGAACAGATTGAATGGCAGGGCAGGTTCGAATGGCTGAATGGCCTACTTCTGTGCCTGTTTTCTATGTTTCTATGGAACTAGTGGACTGCCACAGGGATCAGTGTTGGAGCCACAATTATTTACAGTATATATTAATAACTTGCACGACAAAAGTTAAACTATTATCGTTAAGTCTATGGTCAAAAAAAAGGTGGGAAAGTAAGTAATGAGGATGACAGATGATGTCTACAAAGGGATATAGACAGGTTAAGTGACTGAGGAAAAAGATTTGGCAGATGAAACATAGTGTGGAAAGTGTGAAGTTAAGGACTTTTGCATGAAGAATAGGTGAATATTATGTAACAGAAGAATAGAATAACCAAGTATTTAAACTGGGAAAGACTGCAGAAAGCAGCAGTTCAGAGGTATTTGGGGTTCCTAGTGTATAAATCACAAAAAGCTAGCATCTAAGTTCAGTGGGTAATAGGAAAGCAAATGTAATGTTGGTCCTTATTTCAAAGGGAATGAAGTATAAAAAAAAGACTAGTCAGATCATGGCTGGAATACTGTGGATTATTTTGGGCCCCTAATCTAAAAGGGAAAGATACACTGGCATTGGAGGCAGTCCAGAGAACTTTCACTAGGCTGATCCCAGGCATAGAGGGATTTTCTTATAAGGAACGGTTGAGTAGGTTGGGTCCGTACTCATTGGAATACAGAAGTATGACAGGAGATCGGATTGAAACATACAGGATTCTTATGGGGCTTGACAAGTTAGATGTGGAGAAGCTGTTTCCCTTTGGGGCATACTGTAAGGCCAGACGACATAAACTCAGAGTAAGGGGCTTTCTCTTTAAGACAGAGGAGGAACTTTTTCTTTCAGAGGGTAGCGAATCTGTGGAATTCTTTATCTCACAAGGCAGTTAAGGCTGGACTTTTAAATATATTCAAGGCTGAGATAGAAAAATTTAGAATCACTAAAAGAATCAAAGGTAATGGGGATACGACAGGAAAGTGGGAATTGAGGATTATCAGATCAGCCATGATTTCATTAAGTTTGATCCATGATTCATTGTGTCGAATGAGCTGGACATGATCATAATGAATGGAGTAGACTTGAGGTGTCAAATGGCCTACCCTTGGTCTTATCATTTGTGTTTCTATGCAAATCTGCTGCTGTGTTTTGTGGTCTTAAGGGAGAGAGCTGAACTAGCAGCCGTAAATACACAATAGTACCTAATAAAAATTCAACAGGAGCATCTTAACCAGAGGGTAATGGGAACATAAAATCTGCAATCATGAGAAAAAGGTAGTTGCTATAAATGGCATCGATGTATTTAAAGGGAAAACTGGATAAATAGATGACGGTGGAATGAATAGAAATGTCATACAAACGATAAGGTTAGATGGAAAGGATTAGAAGGTGGCTTGTGTGGAGGATAAGTAACAGCACAATCCATTTGAGCCAAATGACCTATTTCTGTGTTGTTAGCTACGTAAATGCTCCATGGCAAATGTAAATTCAATGTTAACGTCAATAACAATGAAGCAAATCCACGAGAAACCTTGTGACACCACCAACTCAAAGCTGACATTGTGTCAGGGCCACAAACTGGAAGCATACAAGTCTCCAACATAATTTTTATTTTTAGGCAGTTCAGCAAAATGAATCGTCTTAACGAAGAGTTAAGTATATGGCCTATTCTGAGGATAGTCATCAGGAATTGTAAAATATCTTAAAATTTGCCAAATAGTTCAACAAAAGAAATCCCACGGTCAAATAGAGCTATCTGTAATTTAAACAATGTAGCAACAGTTAGCAGCCAAATCACATGATTTTTTTTCTGAAAATTGACTGTATAGTGTTCAAGAGTGAAATATCTTTCAAAGTTCAGATTATTTTCAAAGCTTGATCTTGTATAAATTGTTTATAGTACAGGTACTTATCGTAGGTTCCTTGTCTGCTGAGAATGTAAATTCGATGCAAATTTTTTGAAGCATTTCAGTTTTGTTTTGTTTCAGTTTTTGGATTATTTCCATGCTCCCCTGACCAATTAGATTGCTTCATGTGAACCACAATTTATGTTTGGGAAGGTAAATGGTTAGAATTCAATCTCCTAAAAAAGATCTGCTGCTTCCTCAAATATTTCAGGCAATCCTCATCAACATCATGTTAATGTAGAATAATGGTAAGTGGTTATGTGTTACTTTTGACAGTCCTTGGTGTGAGGTGTTGTGGGTTATTACAAATATACAGTTATGATTATAATTTGGTAACAATTTCTAGGTTGCTGAGTGACATTCAACGCTGAAACAACTGTTCAGCTTGTTCATGCTAAATCTTGCCAGCATTCAACACAATGTAAATTTGTCTCACTGGTGCCTTATAAGTTAGATTTAAATAAACATACCTAGAAATTATACTTAAGTATTTGGCCTCTTGTCCGGAAGGTTGTAAGTTGCTACATTCTCAAAAAAATGATTGTATTCATAAGTATGAATTCTAAACATCAGATTTGCTACTCAAATTTCTTTCCCTGCAAAAAGAAAATGCACCATGTTCCACAAATGAAAGTTGTTTCTCATATCTGCTTTTCAACTGCTTTTTAGTTTTCTCTTGGTTCTGAAGAGAGACTTGAAAATAAGTTCTCATTTTCTTGTGAAATAATGTTCATCGGTGGTTTAGGTTTAACCATAATCTGTAATCTTCTCTGGTCTCTTTGCTGTTCTTGCTTTAACTCCACATATGAGCGAGAGAAAGTGTGAAAGATGGAGGTTACAGGGAAGGCCATGAGAAGGATGCCACTTAAAATACTGCTTAGTGCCACCACTTGGCCTGGGATGCTTCGAGGCACCATATCTCCATAGCCAACTGTCGTCATGGTGATAACAGCCCACCAGTAACATGCTGGTATGCTTGTGAACTCATGCGAACTAGACATTTCATTCTCAATAAGATAAAGCAATGGGGCAAAGAGTGCAATGGCCACACACAAGAATAAAAGAAGGAGACCAAATTCACGGGTACACCTGCGCGCTGTTAGCCCCAGTGTCTGTAGTCCCAGGGAGTGCCTGGCAAGGCGCATGACATACAAAATCCTCAAGGCACGGAGGACTCGCAGAACCAGGCCCACCTTGTCAATGTAACTGCTTCCTCCTCCAGGTTTTCCATTTTCCACTGATGTGGTGTCCACCAGAAGCGTAATGTAATAGGGTAAGATGGCTACAATGTCAATGATATTGAGTGGAGTCCTCAGGAAGACAAATTTGCTGCGAGCCTGAATGAATCGTAACATAAACTCCAGCGAAAACCAGCCTACACAGACAGTTTCCACAATGAAAATATTGTAGCACTTCTGTGAGCATACACCCTGCAGATTAAAGAAAAAAGTAAAGATCAATAAATAAATGACTGTTTTCAAAAGTTCTTTTTACATTTGAGATCTCGTCATACTTTACATTATTTTTGCTAAATTCTTCAGGAACTACAGATGTTTCTTTATTGGGTAAATATAATTGTTTTTCCACTGTTAGTTGTAATAGTATGCATATTTATCTGGTGGTCACTTTCTATTCTTTTGCTCTTTAGCTTTTTGAAAATGCTTATTCCTCTTGTGGTATGTCACCTACCTTTACTGTCACTTACTCGTAAAGTCATTTTTCATGTGTTAATAGTAACAGAATATATTGTTGTAGGAGAAGCCTTCACAGCTAAGTCTAATCCGATCATCACTTAAAAGCTAAAACTGCTATACTTCCCAAATTATTTCAACTTCCATCCCATTCTGATGGATTAAGTAGATGTCCGCGTCATAGCAAAATGTAACAACTGTACTCTAAAGCAAACACGTTAAATCGAGATTGAATTAAATTCCTTATCATTGGTGAAACTAGTCTAAATGTTCTTGTGAACATCAACTGCAGTGTTTATCAAAAGAGGTGAAAATCTCAACCATATTCTCTCTCTCTTTAGCATATTTTCTTTTCGATAATATGTTTCATGACAGTAATTCTATAATACTAATATCTACATCATTAGTAACATGTCATTCTCTTGTCTCTTTGTTGCTCATTTGTCTATTTGTTACCTGTATTTTTAATGCTCTTTTAATCCAACAGTGCCATTAAAAACAAATATAGAATTTTCTAATATTATTTAGAACATGAGGGCTAAGTGCAGGAGTAGGTGATTCAGCCCTTCAAGCCTGTTCTGCCATTCAATACAATCATGACTGATCTCACCACAACCTCAATTCCACTTTCCCACCGACTCCCCATAACCCTTCAATCCACTACTAATTAAAAATCTGTCTAACTCCTCCTTTAATTTACCCCATGTCCTGGTTCAGGTAGTGAATGCCTTGGATATACCGCTATGAGAAGGAGAAGAAAAAAAATAGATAAGCAATAAAACAAACGGATATGAGAGTGAGGAGAGGTAACCAGGGTTTGTTAAATAGTTGAAAAGATACATTTTTTACAAAAGGACTTTTAAAAGGTGGAAGGATTTATTCTTGGCATTGATGGTTATTAAATGAGCCTATACAAAAAATCTATGCTGCCCTTGATATATACTTTTTATTCATTTTTTCTCATGTTCCTCTTATTCTTGCTAATTTCACTTTCAATGTGTTCTTTTGTTGTGCTTAGCTTTCATTTTATGTTCTGCCTGATAAGCATTAAAATGTTTATTTATTAATTTAAAAATTCTCAACTATATACACCTGATGTTTCATATAATAAGGCCTTATTTGAATATCTGAACTTGATGCTTTGGTTGAGAAGACACAGTAAAATAAACTCCTTTCTTTTACCGCAAACATTTTTTCTATCCTAATCCAGTCTTTAATAATCAAAATCTCCTTCATTCATAAGCATATACTATTAAGTAGCTCTCTAAATGGGATGGAGATTTCACTCAACTTCTATTCCAATGTAAAATTCTATTTGGGTGATTGCTCCATTTCAGTCCTTATGACTTCTGCAACACAAATCATATGTTTTTTTCAACCAAATTTTGAATATTACCGACAATTGCAAAAATTAAATAGATCGACAGGTTTCAGAACCTATCAGACTTATAAATATTAGAAAAAAGTAGCTTTTTAACTAAAATACTAAAAACGTACTTTTTGGATTCCAGCCTCGGGCCACTGTCTGTGTGGAGTTTGCACATTCTCCTTGTGTCTGCATGGGTTTCCTCCGGGTGCTCCGGTTTCCTCCCACAGTCCAAAGATGTACAGGCTAGGTGGATTGGCAATGTTAAATTGCCGGTAGTGTTCAGGGATGTGTAGATTAGTTGGGTTATAGGGGGATGGGTTTGGGTGGGTGCTCTGAGGGTTGGTGTGGACTTGTTGGGCTGCAGAGCCTGTTTCCACACTGTAGGAGTCCTATGATTTATGATCTATGATATAGTGAAGCTTATGATCACAGGGTTTAAATGAAAACCTTTCAACAACATTTAAATACTTTAGTCTGTGAATATCAGCACAGTTCAGCAAAATGCCAACATATGGTAGTGGAATTGTCCAGAAATTCAAAAACTGTACTTCTAGGTTTCTCCACACATAAAGCTTATAGGGTAATCTTTCACCTTCACTACTCAGGTGGTGATATTATTATTCACGTATCTGCTGAACGTTTGAGACAGGTTGAGGGTCATGATTAAAACAGCAGTGCAATGACCGTGACAACAATGGACAAGATATGTATTCCTGGCCTTAATTTGTTGCAAGGTATCACTGTAAAAGCTATGTTATTGATTAAAGCAGGAGTCAAATTTTACTACTGTTACAGAAAAATTATTCAATCACAGCTACAGCAAAAAATTGTGAAAATGGGGAAAACGCAAGAATTTTTATTGGAAGAGTCAAAACCCAGCACTGCTTCCAATTGACGGGGAAGCTAGAGAAGTCATGAGGTCCAGCACCAGAATAAATGTAAACTGTATGTGAGATGTAATGAGTGTCAATAAGTAGAAAAATGTTTCATTGTGTTATTAAACAAGCAATAGCAAAAATGTAAAAATATCCCTCGTGAATATATAAAAATTCTAGCTAACCTCTTGTGGTAGTTGATATGGGGAGTTAAAACTATTGGGCACATTTCAAATCAGGCAGGATTACAGGGTTGGAAGGCAGCTGTATGCCCACTCTTATCTCTATCTCAATCACCTCAAAATTTAATCACATGGCTATCCACAACTCATCTAATTTATTCGGAGATCCAAGGAGGAATTCTATTCCAGCACACTGAAACTCCTTTGGATCACATCTGTTTCGGGGTACTAAGGAATGCAAGACAATCTACTTGCAGAAAGCTTTAATCTTAAGAATTTCTATCAGTCTCAAATACTGATCTTCAGACCGTCCCGGTTCAAGTTTCACCTGCTCCAGGAGGTATGTCAAAATATGTCTGAACAAGTCAATTAAAAACAGAAATCAGATACTGCGTTTCACATAATACTGAGTTGAAGCCCCACTTAGAATGGTTTTAGCCAAGGTGGTAGTGTCCCTACTTCTAGGTCAGAAGTTCAAATCCCACCAGCCATGCAAATGTGTCATAACTTGTCTGAGCAGGTTGGTTTAAAAACTTCAAACACCAATATCAACTCTAAATTGATGATCAGCAAGCAGATAATGTGGGATTACTGACTTGCCTTTTGAACCTCTTATTTAAACAAATAACCTTTCTACTAATTATTTACCATTCAATTCTAATTAATAAACAATTGTCAGTTTAGGATGTTATCTGATTTCCTTTTTAACATGTTACTTAGTTGTGTGGCAAATTCTGTGGATCCCAAAGGAAGCATTTTTTAAAAATGCTATTCTAATCCAAGCAGGTTGGTACAAGTCAGTTCAGCAAGCCACAGTTAACTATCAATAATTCTTAGGTATAGATGGGAAAGGGAAACGTGTTCAAGTCAAAATGTGCGAGAAAAAGGCCATCGTATATGTGGGTTGTGTGAGCACAATTACCCAGCTAAGGATTCTATACACATGTGAAATAAAACAAGTGAGGTGGGAGCTTAAATTCAGTGGAAAGGATATGATAGAAACGACCATACATAAAGTCATACTACCCGGAAACAGACCTTCGGTGCAACTTATTTGTACTGACCAGACATGCCAATCTGATCTAGTCCCATTTGCCAGCATTTGGCTCATATCCCTCTAAAGCCTTCCTACTCATTTACCCATCCAGATGCATTTCAAATGTTGCAATTGTATCTGCCTCCACCACTTCTTCAGGCAGCTCGTTCCAAACATGTACTATCCTCTGTGTGAAAAAGTTACCCCTCACATCCTTTTTAAATCCTTCCCCTGTCACCTTAAACTTATACTGTCTAGTTTTGGACTCCCTCACCCTAGGAAAAAGACTTTGGCTATTCACCCTATCCATGCCCCTCATGATTTTATAAAACCTCTATAAAGGTCACCTCTCAGTATCTGACAGTCCAGTGAAAAAAGCCCCAGCCTATTCAGCCTCTCCCTAAAGCTTAAATCCTTCAGTCCCGGCAAAATCCTTATAAATTTTTCCTGCACCCTCTGGAGTTTAACAATATCATTCCTATAGAAGAGCGACCAGAATTGTACACAGTGTTCTAAAAGTGGTCTCATCAATATCCTGTACAGCCGCAACATGATGCCCCAACTCCTATATTCGATATTCTGACCAATGAATGGTTAGGCCTCTTCATGTGCCATTTTGACTATCCAACAGATGTAGATGAATAACCCCACGACCTCATCCATTATATATCTACAATAATGGTCTGAAGAAGGATTAGGGCCAAGAAACAAGCATGCTATCATTGGGGGAACTTTTAGTTCTCATCTGCCTCCATTCCTGACCAAGCAGGGGATCAAAATCCTGCTTTAAGAATCTACAGGATGTACTATATATATATGGGAGGGGGTAGGGGAAGGAATGTACTTTGTAAATATCATACAATTCCATTTTTTAAAAAAAGACTCTTTAGCACGAACGTTCTGCTTTGGTGAGCTCATATTCCGGGACACCAAAGCTTCTTCAGCAAATTGATATCCGAGATTCAACCCAGAGTAGGATGAACCTTTCTCTTGACTTTCAATTTGTTCAACTTTATGTATGTCATTCGCTGCTACAAAATTGCTGATGTTTTTAAGAAAGAACCTGAATACTCAATCCCTAGGCAATAGGATTGTTAAAAAAGAATCCGGGAATTTTGGAAACAATGGGCAGTAGCATTGACAAAAGAAACAATTATCACTGTAGAACTGAGAGATTTCAGAATGGGTGAACAGGCAAATAAAACACTACAAATTAAACAACATAAAGGATGCAAGGTACTAGTAGGAATTGTCTGCAAATCAAACCAACAAAAAAAGTATTTATCTTTTCAACATCCAAGGCTAAATAGAAACACCATTGACTTAATAAGGTAGCTCTCCTTAATTGAAAGATATTCAGCATTGTTTGTGTTTTAAAAAGATTCTCTCAGAAAATGAGGCCCACCCGATGAAAGCAAACTGTTTGTTGTGCACTGCCTCTCTGCATATTTGTGGGGTTTTCCATTAAGAAGGCTTGCCCAGATTCTCATAACTATATGCAATCTTCCTGAACCACGTGTTGCAGAAAAAGATGTGCCAATTAAGTAAATAATTATTTTTACAGGGACAGGAGGAGCATGAATTTTCTTCGAGGCTCCACTGCAACAGTGAGTGGGCCATAGCCATCCCTTGGTCCTCTAATGGTCTGTATGTACAATAGATCAGGTCTTCCCCCATTACCCCTTCTTCAGTCCCAGTCGGTGTACCTACTGATTCAGTCTCTGCAATACAAGATAAAGCTTTACACCATTTTCTGAAGCTTGGAATTCAAGCCCATGAATTCAAAGAAGTGTTTTGCACAAAGACGCAGTAAACTGAGTTGAACATTTCAAAGTACTGGAACTCATTTATGACTGAATTTTAAGCATAAACTACTGTATGTTATGACAATGCTCTTATGGGCCCAACACTGCCAACAACACCTAAATATTTTCAGTAGAGCAACTCTATTTTAAAGACTGCTAATGAGAAAAGTACATATCTTCTTGGGATCAATGCCAGTGGAACAATAACTTTGCTCAGTGGTGTTAGGTTTCAGCCTTCCATGAACTTTTGTGCAATTCAAGGGTTTCAATCTATGTTATCTAACAACTGCTATTAGTTAAATCTGTAGTCATTTTGTTTATCCTGGGTTATAAACAAGATTATCAGTGCAGTCATTAAAATAACTTTTAATATAATGTCTTAACATATAATTTAATGATGTAGAGGACCGAGATGGGAGCCCTGACAATATTAAGCTCTTAATGATCTCCAATTGTGTTGAACTTCCAACTTTGGCAGAGACAGGATTAGGCATCTGTTATACATCTTGTCCAGGTTTCCTTCTTATTGATCTCAATGGTACAAGAAATCCAGTGGATTGTCTATTGCTGCTTTAGGCACTCACTGAAGTTGAAAGGTTCACTCACCAGTGTAGAGATTCTTCTGCTGTGGACTTCATGCAGCCATCTGGCACATGAATGTTCCACCCAAGTATCATTGTGGGAAGTAGGTTTGGTCCATCCTTCCAGCTGCCTACAGACTGAAAGTTCAAGTTAACCTGTAGCCTGACCAGGAGTCATTGAGCTGCAGATTGGCACCAAAAAAAAGTCAGTCTTTCTAAAACTTCCTGTCTTTATGTTAAAATGAATGGTCATTATTGGTCACTGGTTTCTCCCCAGTCATAGCCCTCTACTCTTGCCTCCTCATTGCCATTGTATCTGGCACCTGCCACACTGAAGAAAGACTGGGTCAAGCAGCACCACAGTGGATTGGAGCCATTGGCCTGCCCCAGGTTATGGGTTCAGGCCCTATTCCAGATGTTCCAGGGAATGCAAGAGATGAGACCTCCTATGTATGAATAATCTGAGGGGTTTTTCCTTTGCACCTGTTGAAAATGGTGCACACCCCCATCCCCCCAACTCCCAGCCTCCCAAGCTGAGATGCTTCCAAGGCATATGAATTTGGTTAAATTTGCATCAAATGGGTGTTACGTCTTCCAATTGCATACATAATGGACTTTGTGACAACAAGGTATAGAGCTGGATGAACACAGCAGGCCAAGCAGCATCAGAGGAGCAGGAAGGCTGACGTTTCGGGCCTAGGCCCTTCTTCAGAAATGGGGGTGGGGGGGGGGGGGGGGGGGGGGGGTTCTGAAAAAAATAGGGAGTGGGGGGGGCGGATAGAAGATGGATAGAGGAGAAGATAGGTGGAAAGGAGACAGACAGGTCAAAGAGGCGGGGATGGAGCCAGTAAAGGTGAGTGTGTGTGGGGAGTTAGGGAGGAGATAGGTCAGTTCCGGGAGGACGGACAGGTCAAGGGGGCGGGATGAGATTAGTAGCCACAGCCACCTAGAATACACCACCTCCCACCCACCTTCCTGCAAAAATGCCATCGTCTACTCCCAATTCCTTTGCCTCTGCCGCATATGCTCCCAGGATGAAGCATTCCACTCCCATACATCTCAGATGTCCTTGTTTTTCAAGGACCGCAACTTTCCCCCCTCAGTGGTTGAAAACGCCCTCGACTGTGTCTCCCACATTTCCCGCAACTCATCCCTCACACCCCCTCCCCGCAAAAACAACTAAAACAGAATCCCCCTCGTCCTCACGTACCACCCCACCAACCTCCGGATCCAACGCATCATCCTCTGACACTTCCGCCATCTGGAATCCGACCCCACCACCAAAGACATTTTTCCTCCCCACCCTTATCTACTTTCTGGAGGGACCACTCTCTCCGGGACTCCCTTGTCCGCTCCACACTCCCCTCCAGCCCCACCACACCTGGCACTTTTCTCTGCAACCGCAGGAAGTGCTACACCTGCCCCTACACCTTCCCCCTCACCCCCATCCCAGGCCCCCAGAAGACTTTCCACATCAAGCAGATGTTCACCTGCACATCTGCTAATGTGGTATACTGTGTCCGCTGTTCCCGTTGTGGCCTCCTCTACATCGGGGAAACCAAGTGGAGGCTTGGGGACCACCTTGTGGAACACCTACGCTCGGTTCGCACTAAACAACTGCACCTCCCAGTCGCGAACCATTTCAACTCCCCCTCCCATTCCTTAGACAACATGTCCATCCTGGGCCTCCTGCAGTGCCACAATGATGCCACCCGAAGGTTGCAGGAACAGCACCTCATATTCCGCTTGGGAACCCTGCAGCCCAATGGACTTTGTGTTTGTTTGACTTACGGGCAGTCAATCAATACCTTTACGATAGATATACCAGTACAAATAAACACTGTGACTACAACAGAAGATCAGAGGCTGGGAATTCTGTGATGAGTAGCTCACTTCTTGTCTCTCCAAAGCCTGTTCACCATCTACAAGGCACATGTCAGGAGCATGATGGAATTGTCTCCGATTGCTTCGATGAGTGCAGCTCCAGCAACATACAAGAAGCTCATCACTATCCAGGACAAAGCACCTTCTTGATCGTTTCTCCATCCACTATCTTAAAAATTCATTACCCTGGCCTCAGACCAATGTTTCCTCTAAGGTTGTGCATGCTGATCAGTGGCTGATGCATTGGTTTCTGCTGTTGGAAGGCGCTGCTGTACATGGATCCCTAAGATCCATGCAGAGGAAACAGATATTAGAGGGAACATTGCCTCTGGTGCACAATGACAACAATGTGTATCATCTATAACATGCACTGCAGCAATTTATCAAACATCCTTTGACAGCAGCTCTCAAATTCACAGACTCTACCACTTAAATGGACAAGGGAAGCAGATGCATGGGAACGCCATTGCGTGCAAGTACCCTTTGAAACTACACAACAAATATCCACATTCTTTCACTATCACTGAGTTTAAAACCAGGAACACCCTTCTACCAGAACCATGGCTGCATCTACACCACATGAACTGCAGAGGCCCAAGGAAACAGCTCACCACCAGGTTTTTTTTCCGAAAACTTAACCTAGTTTCCTAATCAACCTGCTCAGGAATGTTATTACACACCTCTGGAACCAACAGTGCCCTCTCATGTCAGGTTATTCAGTTCAATTCATGATGGGCAACACACAAGTTAATCTAGTTAGTGATGTTCATATCCATGAAGAACTATAAAAGTCACAATTGTGACAGTGCTTTTCTAGGTCAGAATGTGTCTAGATTAGTTATGAATGTTATGACTTCATTAGCTTGTGGCTATGGGTAGCGGTTATGATAATGAGTTTTTGCTAATTTCTCCTTAGGAAAATGAGACTCAAAATGATTCTCTTCAAGGAGCTGGCTTCTTGGCGAATGTCATTTGGAGAATTAAATGTTGATATCTCTGTTCTCACAACTCCAATCTACACTCCCATTTTGAAAAAAGTGCTGACTCTATTGACTTTGAGTCTCCTAATTTATTCAAAACACTGAAGATTGAAATAGCAGGTACAATTTGCAATGATATTCTGAACGGAGTAAGTCAATGGGATCAAGTATAGCAGATGAAGCTCAATACAGGGAAGTGAGAGTCCACTCACTTCACAGTAAAGAATGATTTGGTTGTTTTTCCCAATGGTGAGAAACCAAGGCACTTGTGAAGGCATATACAAAAGCACTATGTGAGTGTACAAGTTTATTAAGTGTAATGGAAAGTTGCCATTTAATAAAAAGGAAGAAACACAGAAGTTGGGAAGCTATCCCTTATTTGGACGGAGCATCAGCAGAACCCATCTTGAATATGCTGTTTAGCTTTGTGTACTACATCTCAAAGATATTTTGGCCATGCAAGGGGACACATCATAAATTGCCCAGAATGACACTTAAAAAGTTGTTATGAGGACATGTTCTATGAAGTTGACTTATATTCAACTGAGGTAAGAGGAATGGGGCAGATCTAATCAAAATATATTAAATTATTATAGTTTCACTGGGGTAAATACAAAAGAAACTTTTCCCTCTGGTCATGGTACCCAGAACAAAGGTGACTAACTTTAAAATTAGATCCTGGTCATTTAGGAATGGAAATGGGGCAACTCTTTTTCACACAAAGGATCGTGACAATCTGGAAGTCTCTCTCCTAGCTCGCAAGGCTTGTGGCTGCTGGGTTCTTCAAAGTTTTCATGACTAAGATAAATATATATATATAAAACAGTCTTGAGGGGTTGAATGTATTCCTATATTTAAAATAAGCCCCATTTAATAAAGAAAGAGTTAACTCATTAATACAAAAACAAAGGGCTGCAGATGTTGATATGTATATGCATTAGACTTTGTGTTTTTGTAGAAGTACCCAAGCCTTCAATTTCAATCCTGTTAGCTGAATCCAAGATGTCAGTTATTAAAAAAGTGTCAATGTGGTGACAAAATAAACAGAGGCCCATACACTAGGAAACCCTGAGTTACTTAGACAATGTTCTCACCTAACAGTGGAGTTTCACAGAATCTCATACACCTCTCGATTTGTCTGAAGCTGGACTGAAGTTGCAGATTTGTCATTTCCAAAAGGCCTGCTCATGTGTACCTCTTATTGATGACATCATTGGAGCAGCTTAGCTTGTAGGGATACCTAAGTCAAGGTTCTTCCTTGACTAATATGATTAATACTTAAAATCAAAAATCAAATATTTTGGAGAGATTTTGTAATGTAAAATGGCTAGTATCTTTAAATTAAATAAGTTCATTTAGAATTAGATTATTCTTCTTAAGGAAAATTGTCTTCAGAAAATAAAAAAGAAACTTTTTTCACAAAGTTATTTCTTAATGAATTATGAACAAAGATATTAAATTTTAATCAAGGCATGAGAAATTTAACATGTTTACAATCTTAAATGGATTACTGTATATTTCAATGCAAATTTCTGAATTTGAAGCACTTTGGAGTCTGAGCTACACTTATGGCCTTAATTAAGATAGTAATACAGGATATTCACTGACTGAAAATGTATGTATGAGAGAACTGGGCAATACTTCATTCCAAATGATCAAATGATTTATGCCCGATCCTTGGTATTTAATTTTGCCAAGTCTCCAATCCTTTAGGTCAATGTTGTCTTTGCTATCCTTCATATTATCCCCAATTTAGTACTGAATAGAAACACTCATTCTCTTGTAGAACATACACATCCATGGCGATTTAATCTTTCAAAAACTATGAAACTAGTGGAACTATCTTCAAACGAGGATTCCTTCCACACCAATGCACAGTAGCAGCAGTGTGTACCGCCTACAAGATGTCCTGCAGAAATTCACCAAGACTCCTTAGATTGTACCTTCCAAATCCTTACCATCCAGAATGACAAGGAGAGCATATAGATGAAGGACCACCTCTCAAAACAACTTACCATCCTGACTTGGAAATAGATCACCACTTCTTCATTGCAGTTGGGTCAAAATCCTGAACCTTTCTCTCCCAGATGGTACTGTGGATGTACCTGCACCAAATTAACTGTAGCAGTTCAAGAAGACAGATCACAACCACCTTCTCAAAGGCAACTAGGGACAGGCAATGATAGATGTCCAGCAAACCCCATTTCCCTTGAATAAATAAAAACAGACTGGCCTCGTCTGTTAGAGATGTTGCTCATGTGATTATACGAATGAAGGAACATGCTTGTCATACTATTTCAGTATTCAGTGATTTTCAGTGCTCTTTCTTTCCCACACATGCACGTGTTGAGACTGGAGAGCTCAAAATGGTTCTCCTTAAAGAAAAAGAAAGTCTTGCATTTAAAAAGCTCCTTTCACAGCCCCAGCAAGTCTGAAAACACTTTACAGTCAGTCAATGTACTCCTTTTGAAGTCACAGCTGCAAGGTAAGAAGTGAGGTAGCCAATTTTCTCACATCAAGTTTCCACAAACAACAATGTAATAATGACTTGCAGTAATAACTTATAGACTGTATGATTGAGGGATAACTATTGTCTGAGACATAGGACATAACTCCTCTACTCTTCTTTAAAGTAAGTGTCATGGAATCTTTTATGTCTATATGAGAGAACATAATGGACCTTAGAGCAGACAAAGTTAAAGAGCAGGATTTATAAGAATAGTCAAAAGCATGGATGGATTTGATGGGGTAAATAAGGAGTAACTGCTAAGTGGTAGAAGGGTTCATAACCAGAGGGTGTAGAGTTCAGGCAATTGGCAAAAGAACCAAAAGCAACATGATGAAGAATATTTTTAGACAGCAAGTTCTCGTGATCTAGAATGTACCACAAAGGAGGTGGTGGAAGCAGGTTCAATAGTAATATTGAAAAGAAAATTCATCATCATAGAATCCCTACAGTGTGGAAACAGGCCCTTCGGCCCAACAAGTCCAAACCGACTCTCAGAGCATCCCACCCAGATCCATTCCCCTATAATCCACCTAATCTACACATCCCTGAATATTATGGGCAATTTAGCATGGCCAATCCACCTAACCTGCACATCTTTGGACTATGGGAGGAAACCCAAGCACCCGGAGGAAACCCATGCAGACATGGGGAGAACGTACAAACTCCACACAGACAGTCACCCAAGAGTGGTATTGAACCCAGGTGAGGCAGCAGTGCTAACCACCGAGCCACCGTGGATAAATACTTGAAACAATAAAATAGATTGGGCTATTGGAGTGAGATTAAGAGATCTACCAAACAACTAGCATAAGCATGGGGTGCCGAATGGCTTCTTTTTGTGCTGTACTGTTCTAAGATTGGTAACATCAATTAATAGATAAATGTAGAATCTTTTATGCAATAGAAAAAAAACTATGACTTCAGCTGTACGTAGTAGTAAATAAATTATTGATTATTCACCCGGGTTAAGATTATATTTGTAAACTCCGAAATGGTAGAATTGAATAATTCTATGAAGTGTTGAAACTAAACCATAAATTAGATTTAGAAGGTAACATTTGAAAATATATGTTTAACTATAAATTTTTACATTAATTTTGAATCGTTGCAAAATATAAAGTGTAAAAACAAACTTACTTTATCCTCTTCAGCCCTGAGGTCGGGCATGGTACTGATGGATAGATTAACTACGGTAATAGTCACAAAAATAACAGAAAGGCAGGCAAAGATTTTTCCTGGGAGCCCCGACTGAGGGTTTTCCACCATATCCCTAAGTTTTGTCATGAAGTGATTACATCCTGATGGTTCAACAAAATCGCCCATCCTTTCACCCTCTGCCAGATCTTCCTCAATAGTGTTCATTTCTGTAAATTCTTCAAGTTTCTGCAGATATCGGCGACGACAACACCACTCTAAATTGTCACCTTCAATGCCCCAGTACAACAATTCCTCTTGGAAAGAAAGGGCACACATTTCTCTCAAAAGTCTCAATTTCCCAGCTCTAAGGAAAGTCAAGATCGTCCTAAAGGTGCCTGGGTTCCGATCAAAGAAAAACTCATTGCATGTCACATCGTAATCGTCACAGATTTTCATTATTTCATCAAAATTGTGGCAAAATCGCAACTGCCCCAGACGTGTTAAAGGAAAATCATCCAGTGTGGTCCATGGTAATAAGTATTTTATTCCCCCAACATTTATTATAACATGGTGCTTGCGATCCTCTGGAAATGCATTGTTATACAAATACTCTTGAGAATGTATGTGGTGGGCTCTACTGTAAAACACACCTTTCAGAGTCTGTGTTTCATTGTAGATTGTTTGATTAAAGGAGTTGTCAGAGGCACAGCTGAGGGCGCTGTAATCATAATCTGAACTGTCTCCTGCCAGCAGCGTCATCCTGAATACAGCTCCTCACATCACTCGAGCCCAGTGCATTTGGAAATTGCAGCAAACTAGAAGAAAGTAGATAGAGACTGACAATGCCAGGTAATCACTCGTGAATATTTATATTCAGCATGTGAGGCCACTATAGATCATGCATGATTAGTAGTCCTTGTGTCTTAAAGAGTCCTACAATAGGATTTATATCGTAATTGGTCTTATTTGAAAACTCACGAGGAATAGTCATTAGCAGTAGAGAATCTAAATCATATTTCAAATGGTCTCTGTCCACAAAACCAAGTTCCTTTTCAAACTATGCCGGTTTGGAACTATTTCAATTATTAATTCAATCTGAATTATGATGCCAGATAAATCATGAGATACAAATCATTCCACACAGATCGTTATGAAATTAAAGCATGTTAATTCCAAATGTTTAGTAAGTAAAACTCTTATATACATTTAGGGAATTCTTTTTCCATTGATTTGTAAAACTGTTAACGTAAAATGACATTACTGTTGTATGTTTCTGTTCGCCCATTCAATGTATATTCATTTGTGATTAATAAAATACTTAAGGCAGAATTTTCTGGAATGATCGATTAAGAGGCTTCTGCACTTTTAGTTTTGCATGTTACAATACTCCACATTAGGTCCAAAATATTAATGGATTTTTTTCATGACATCTGGCATGAATTGCAATAAATTTGTCCAAATGAAGTCAACACCAATGAACTATTTTGCATTTTGTATGGACACTTTCCAAAAGACTCTGTGATTTTGAAGAAAGCACAGCACAATGAAGAAAATCCAAGTTTTGTTTAATTTAAAACTTGCTTCTGAAGATGCTGCACAGTACCCACTGAAGCCTTTTCCACCTTGTAGCTCCAAGTAATTTAAGAGAAAATTTCTGACACTAGGAACTGAGTACAACATCCAGCTGGTGTGGACATTTATTTTGAAATAACTTCTGAAAGATTAATAAATCACAGAGCGTTGCTTACAGGTCAGCTGAAAAGCCCGAACTTGATCTTTTATTGTAAATTTCTAATTCTAAAAGGAATACAAACGACAGCTTGCAGTTCTCTGTAGGCCCTCTGTTAAACAAACATTGTCACATGCAACAAGGCCAAAAAACAGCAGTGTACCTTTCAGCTTTTCAAATGCATCATTTTGTCAGATTACTGACTGAAGTCAAACTGAATTCACGACGACAACAAATGAAAAGAAAAATAAATAAAATCAAACCAGTGAGATCCTCGTTTGTTGACTCAATTAAATTTCAAATCACACCAGTTTATTTTTAAAGCAATGGTTTTATTTCGAGAGATTTATTTTTATTGTCAAAGCACTAACACATTTATTTTATATCTCCCCACCTGTTGTACCTACAGATTGCTGAGCGAGATGCCTGCTTTTTAAAACACTGCACTCAAAAATAAGCACGATTCATTATATTCTGTCACCACAGCTGGTACACAGTAACATGCGAAACGAGCACCGCCACCATAATCCAAAACTAGCTGTGATGGTACTACTGCTTCCGCGATTAAGGATAAAAAATATCTTAACATCTTCAAGAAACAGGTTAATACGAACTACAGTAAAGACAGCGGCAGGACAGTTTGTTCGGTTAACTTCATGATGTGAAGTATGTCACTTACTAGGAACTGAACGAAATGATAGTTGATCAACAGAGTAACAAGTCTTGTCAAGATTAAAGAATCCATGTTAGACATTAAGAAGCTTTATTTAACTGGAATTAATTGGTTGTACGTAACGGTGAACACTAAACGTGTAGGTGTTTCTCCCGCTCACCTCCTCATGTCAAGAAGCTATAAAGTTTGAAACAGGTTCCCTGTTTCCCTCTTAAACCGGGAATAATGACTTCGTTTATTCAAATACCACCCCGGTCTATCCAAAGAGAGGAAAATAAAACAAAAACAGTTGTAACATGTAACTCAACTATTCACATTGAACACTTACGCCTTACCAGGAAAATAACTTCACGCACCGAAAGTTCCCCGGGTTTCTGTTTGGTAAAGTTACTTTAGACAGCAGTTTTCTTAGTTAAAAACTCGCAGCTATTACACTTTGCGCCCAGCGCCTGCCCATATAAAGTATTGAGAGTGGAAACGGTATGTAAAGTAGAAGGAGGATCAGAGCCAACAGGCTGCAGGCTAATCGTCTCCAGCAAGACTGCACTGACGCCACCATCAGGAGGACGTGCTCGCTCGTTCGTTTGTTCGTTCAGAAGGTTTGAGTAAAATCCATGGCAACCGGTGCTTCCAGAATGGAGGATTCCCCCCAGATAGAAATATTCACGCTGAGGGGGAAACAACAATTCACACTGCATTATTAAAAGGGGCAGCTCATCCCTGCATTTTCTGAGACACACATGCCAATGCGAGGTAAACGCTCTGTGTATATCAATAGACTCAATTGGGTTGTTTGGTTCTCAAAAGATATAAAACGTGAGTGTTATGATTAATGAATATAATTTATGTCAGAATTGGCATGGAGTTATGTTGCAAAACATGACCGTTACGGTTTATTATTTTCAGTTAAACCCATCGTAAACCGGAGGTGTGGTATCCTGGATGAGCTACATTTCATCCAGGTACATACTTTTCATTTTGGAAATAAATTGCTTTTATGCTTAAGTAAAACACAGGATTGCCAGTGCTTTGGTGGATAATGGAAAGTAGAGAATTACAAAGGAGCTTCAAATAAAGGGACATAATAAGAAATAGATCAAATTGACTCTAGGCATTGAAATGAGACATTTAATTTTCTTCCCTCTGTGTTTTAATATATTTAGCTTTGTATGTATTTATTCATTTTAGTTCAGTTCCATTTACGTTTGTCACGCTTTTGACACTTTTTGATACCTTGATTCATTCAACCTAAAATCATCCTAAATGATGTTTACAGCAGATTGATTTACAAGTAAACATGAACTTATTGCATCAAATTGCTGTTTATTTACTGAAGACTTGCACTAAGTGCATCAAATGTTGTTTATAAATGGCTCTCCTTAAGGTGCAGCTTTATTTTTAGTTACTTGTAATTTGCAGAGCATGGATGTAGCTCTGGATCAGCCAACAGCTAACACCCTTCAATGAGCTGACAGCCTAGGTTAGAAAATCTGTTATTTGTCCTTTGCATTTGCTTATTTAACCTAAGCATATGGAGTAAAACTGGAAAGTGTTATCAACCCATAGTTAGCAGATTGGAATTTGGTAGAACATACAGCAAAATTAAGATTTACAGTTACAAGCTGTAATGACATTCATTTTAATTAACTTAAGGAAACCTTCTGCAATTTGCTGTGCTCCATATAAATAGATGTCAGAATTGTTATTTAACAATAATTTGTAACGGTCATTCATTGAAAGCTCTTAGTAATAAAATAATGTATAATTATATCATCAAAAGTCTTCAGCAAAATCAAAAATACAGGAAACACATGGTTCTTGGATTAATATCTGTAAGGTCAAATGTCAACATTTTAGTAGAACATCCTGCATTTTGTTTCCATTTCAGCTTCTACCATTTCAGTTTATTTTTCATTTCCACTGAGGGCCATGTTAGCTTTATTCAGTGGCACTTTTTTCTCTGAGTTAGAAGGCTTTAGACTTACATCACACTGCAAAACGTGAGTGCATAATCTTTGCTAGCACCTAGTCAAGTGACAGAAACTGCATTGTCAGAGATGTTATTGTCAGCAGATGTTAAATTCAGACCTGTCTGCCATTTCAGGTGGTCATGACAGCTCCGGAGTACCATTTGAAATAAAGTGGGAAATATTCTTTATGTCATGGATAACTTTTCTTCCAGAATAAAAAATAACCAAAAAAGAGACTATATATTCAAAAACTGTTGGTGGGAACTTGAGATGTGCAAGTCAGTGGTGTGTTTACAGTAGCAAGTTACATTTATGTAGCACCTTTAACAAATTAGAACATTCCAAGGGTTCATTGAAGCACTGACAAACAAAATTCGATACCAAACCACATAAGAAGATACCACAACAGGTGATGAAGTACTTTATCAGACAGATAAGTATTAAGAAGCATTTTAAAGAAGGACCGAAAGAGGTCTAAGAAGGCAAATCTAGAGCTTAATAAGTAGGTGACTGACCATATGGGTGACAATGGAATGATGAAAATGAGAACTACACAGAGGCTAGAACTGGAGGAATACTGTCATTCCAAAGGATTGATAGACCAAATCACAGAGATACGGTGGGGTTGAAGCTATGGAGGCTTTGAAACTGAGGATGAAAAGGTTAAAATTGAAATGTTTCTGGAAGAAGAGCAATTGTAGGTTAGTGAGCATTTAGGTGACGAGTGATGTTAATTAAGTTCTGGTGGTCCATTTGGTTCAATTACGGTTTTATTCTGGTGGTGGCTTGTTGGGCTTTTTCAGAGAACAGTTAAAAGTCATGATATGATGATGAAGACATCTAAAAAGTATACTGTGCAAATATCTGATTACAAACATGATTGAAAGTTCTAAATGTATGTGTAGATATGAACAGTGAAATATTTTGTTGAACATTTAACTTCAGGAGAGGGATTAAAAATTTTTCAGATGTAGAAAATTAGTAGTAACGCCAGTTGTTGTACCTGATCAATATCTTGAACTTCCCCTCACTTATCAGTCAGGGACAAATTTCACTAAAATTTCACTTCTTGGAAGAAGAGTAACTGCAGGTTAGGGAGCGTTTAGGTGATGAGTTGTTATTCATTTTCAAAGAATTGAAAATTTGGAGATAGCTCATGAGATGTACAGATATTCTTTTGAAAAATATGGACTCAATTGGCTAGATCAGTGATTGTCAAATTTTTTGCATTGTAAGTGCCACCAACCATTTTGTCAAAAAACCCTGGTCCCACCATAATAAACAAACCCTCACTTTTTCCAAGAAATGTATTTTTATGTTTACATGCATTTTAGCATTACATTTAACATTGATGAAAATTTGGAAGGATATTAAAAGTAGCAATGATTTTGCTGAGAATAAATTTTATTGTTAAGTTATTAAAATAAGCTAAGGTAATGATTTCATCATTAGTGAGAATCACGTGGCTGTATGTCAATTCTTGGACTCCTACCCAGACGATCAGGTGCGACACATCCCATTGGATGAGAAACACTGGACTAGATGATCTTATTTTACTTTGCATACTTTCATTCTCCTTTCCTGAAGGAGCTTACTGATTGTTGCATATCCTTTGGTACATTGGCAAAGTGACCATTACTCTTGAGTGAGACTCACTGGTGGCTGTTAACAAGCAACTGAGGCTGATGGCTGGGCTTATGTTTTCCTCAGAATCCAATAGTGACCAGGAGCAAGAACTCCCCTTTCAAATCCTTTTATCAGAAAAACAGAATACAAGGTGCGCCTACTATTGCCTCAGCTGAGACCAAGTAACAGCATAGAAAGAAATTACCTTGGGCCCTTCTTGGTCTGAGCTACTAGACAACACTCTTAAAGTTCCTTCATGTATTACAGACGTATAACACATATTGGGCCATATTTTCTTTTTTATTGATAACTTTAGCAAAACAGAAGAAGTGATGCAATTGCAAATGCAGGTGCCCCTGGGAAGCACTTTGAGATTGCTCCATGTATGGCATTAATGGTGCAAGATGTTATTATTGCTAACAAATAATTTCCCTGATCCTCTTGTTCTCAGCATTCCTTTCTGTTTAAAAATGAAAATTCAGCCTTAAGTTTTAACGACAGCCTAAATTCAATGCAGCAAAAACTATGTAGCTCAGAGGCTGTCCATTGACCATTAGGTAGGTTGTGGGAGAGAGGGCAATGGGGTTTCAGCAGGATTTCTCCTTGGATATTGTGGAGTGTTGGAGGGGAGTCTGGTGTGACAGGTGACTTTGCACATGGAACTTGGAGAAGCACTCCAGACCCCACAAAATAAATCTTTTCAGTTTCTTTTTGAAGCTTAAATGAATGTCTGTCAGGTTTCACTGGTCAGCGTGACCATTGCTGTCACTGTAGTCAGCAAGCTGGCTAAGTTGCCTAAAGATACTACACTAATGAAGTCCCAACTAAGGTGGCTACAGTTGTGCCAGATAGTCAACTTTCAGCGCGTCTGACCCAATCAATTAGATCCGGTACTTTTAAGTTCAAAACACGATGGCTTGAGGGAAAGGTTTGTCATTCGATGGCACTTTTTAGAAAAAGTAAATGATGGCATAACAGCATTGCTAGCTAGGCCAGCATTTATTGCCTATCCTTAATTGCCCAGAGGGCAGTTAGGAGTCAACCACGGTTGCTCTGGGTCGAGAATCACATTTAGACCAGGCTAGGTTGGTCATCATTAGATTTTTATTCCAGATTTTTATTGAATTTCAATTCCACCACCTGCCATTCATCATGTTGACTGGTGAAATTTGTTATGAAATTTTAAAAAGTTTTTGAAACGATGACGCACTCATAAAGTATATCTCGAATTTTCAAACAATGGATATTTTGTTAAGGAAAAGGCACTAGGCACAACAGCAACAGTCCTGCACCAGAAGTGATCAGGGAGCTCAGATGGAGTCATACAGTCTGGAGAGCTTTCAATGAAAGACCACATGGTCTGGTTTGTGGGTGGAGTAAGATTATTGCATTTTGAACTCAAAGGGAGAAAATTTGACCGTCCTGAAGAACAACAATCCATTGTTCCCTCTCTTTCTTTTGAACTGCTTAGGATGTATTCTTAAGATGCTGCTGTAAACAATCATCCAGAATATTGAGCAGTTGTCTTATGGGACTCGTTAGCTCATATCAATGTCAGTCATGTAAAGTAATTGTGAAGTCAGTAAATGCCCATGAGAAAAGATCCTATCATGCTATTCCTATCACGACCATTCACTAATTCAAAATGCATATGAGAAAGATGTTGCTCAATTCAGAATGGTCAAGAGATTATGTTTTTATATTAAAAAGCAGAAAAGGAGAGCATTATGCATTCTATACCTTGTGCCAATGTGATATCAAGATCAATCACTGAGGAAAGGGAGATTTGAATCAGCAGGTTTTATCAGAAAAGCACAAACTTACCACTCAAAATGCAGAGACATCATCATTGAGCTCCTTTTTCAAATCAACTGTGTTCTCTTAAAAGTGACTGATGATGAGCTGTAAAGTTTACCATGGTGTGAAACTATGTAACTACCTGTCATGTAGGAGCATATTAACCATGGTGTAGAAGTTGATGAAGAAATCTACAGTGACTCCTCTGTGTTGAGACACTTCATATGTCAGAGTGAAAACCACAGAAATACTAAGCGAATCGAGTGCCATATTTTCTACAGAGAACTTGGAATCCATTAAAGCCAATAAACTTTTTCTACCTTTGCAACTGACAGTGACATGGGTAGCATGGTGGCAGGGGATGGCACCTGGCTCAGTGGGTAGCACTGATGCCTCACAGTGCCAGCAACCCAAGCTTGATTCGACCCTCAGGCTACTGTCTGTGTGGAGTTTGCACATTCTCCCTGTGTGTGCATGGTTTTCGTCCAGGTGCTCCGGTTTCCTCCCACAGTCCTAAGATTGCAGTTGAGGTGGATTGGCCATGGGAATGCAGGGTTACAGGGATAGAGTAGGGAGTTGGATCTGGATAGGATGCTCTTCAGACAGTGTGGACTCAATGGGCCAAATGGTCTGTTTCCACGCTGTAGGGATTCTGATTCATAAATTTTTCCCTTTAATTTTATGATACAGTATTTCAATTTTGAGAAGGGGGTCTAGCATTTACTTTTGGATTTCAACAGATAGCCAGGAAACCTTGGAAGCAATTGAAAAGAAATATCCAAAACAAATGTCTTTGATCAGAACTTAGGGAGCCTTTCCAGTATTCAACAAATGTTGATTTCAGAAATACAAGGTTACCAAAAATTGAACTCAAAAGACATTGTAACAGCCAACTGTTTGGCTCTTATATTTCACAATGCAAAGTGGTTCATTGTTGGAAACCTTGATGTTGATACAGAAAACATTATTTTCAAGGGATGGTTTAATTTAAATATTTCTGGGAGTAGAACAATTGAGGGATTTCAGTGACCTTGTTGAAGTGGAGGAATGCAAACTATTGATGCTGTAGGCCAGCTACTATCAGGCTGTTGAAAAGCTGGAAACTTATTACCAGTTACTTTCAGAGTGTAGGTGAGCAACCTTGCCTTGAAATTCTATGGAAAAGATTGTTTGATGCTGGTTTATTAATGAAGTGGCTGAACATTACATTCTCTTTGTCAGTAATGCTCTGAAAGTATCCACAGGCTGTAGTGAAGTTCTAGAGGGCAAATTATTCAGTGTCCTGTCAGTCTCCAAGCTGATGGGTGACATGAGGAGGAACCTGAAGGAAGACTTCTGGACCAGGCTCACAATGAAATATGAAGATATGGCAGGAGAATGTGAGAGACTTTAGAAATTTGTTTCAAAAGAGTCAAGAGGTATTTGTTTGACAGATAAGACTTGTCCGAAAACAATTTTCACAACACAATGTTCAAAGTTGCACTTGCAAATGCTGTGTCATTTGAAGAATCCTGTGACTGTGTTCAAGCACACAGTCTTAAAGGAATTGACAAGGATGTGTTGTATGAAGTATTTGGCAGAGACGCACTGACGATGTTACCTAGCAGGATGACGAAACGTCTGCAATCAAACATACCAGCTTGGCGAGTTAGTCTACCAACTTCATCCACAACCCGAGCTACAAATCTTCTCAAAAACTTTAAACATTTTGTCTTTGCTTGAGATTAAGTATTGCTAGAGCAGTGAGGAATGGTATCTGAATTTTTTTCAGCAGAGCCTGGGGAGAAATATTGACAAACATTAAGAAAATCACTTCTGACATAACTTCCGTACCATGCAGCAACGTTCATACAGAACATGTTTGCTCCATGATGATTGCTATTTAGAGAAAATAAAAGCACAGCCTTGAAATAGACAGTGTAAAACTTTCAGAGAAATGGCTATACTAGGGGAATAATACACTTATGCAAGCTATCAGGAATGGACAGAAGTATAAACACTAATTGTTCCAACAGTGGGATCATTGATGTTAAATTGTTACTGTTATTAGTTATTACACTACATACCTTTGTTATTAAAAAAGTTAATATTAGCAAATATTACTTAAGCAATTCAGTGTTGTATTTACAATTGCAGTCCTCATTATAATTAATTATATTGGCAGATCATGAATTTGTAGCCATTTGTAAATGGGCACATGTGCACATGTGCAGTGATTGGATGCCCAGATGGTAGACCTGTGTCCTGTATTCTGATCCTGAGTCTCAATCCCAATGACTGTATATTGATAAGCTGACCTGAGTCAGGCAAATTCCTTAGCTGCCTGGTATTAAAATGTCACAGCTAGTATTGGGAAAGAAGATTTGTTTAACTCTAGTACCCGAGCAACTCTTGTGATGCAATAGTATAGACCCTAATTTTGAGCAAGGAGGCCTGTGTTCAAGTCCCACCTACTGTAGAGGTATATAATAACATTGCTGAACATATTGATTAGAAAACATCTAACTTTAACACATGGTCTGCTACTATCAGTGTTCAACCTTTAGAATACTTCAGACTGATAATCCAAGTTGAATGGAAATTTAGGAACCTAGCACTTCACAGAATATAAATGAAGCCACAGGGGATGTTCAAACAAATCTAAAAATGTCAGACTTAAATTAGAAAAAGAGATGAGAGGACACACTTCTGGGAACCAGGGACTCAGCTTGGCTGCATAATTCTTATCTCTGTCTCCTTTCCCCAGCATTGCCTAAAATGCACTCTTTGAAGAACAGGAACACTTTAATTTAGCCCTGCGCGTGATATATTGATGACCTATGTTTTTGGTTGTATCTCTCTTGTGAAGTGCCTTCGGGTGTTTTGCAATGTTAATGGCCCCATGTAATTCCAAATTGTTCATGTTAGAAGAATTTCTGGCCCCAGAAGTCAATGGATGACTGTCGTAATATTTGCACTTGGACCCTAACTGGCAATGCTTTCTGAAGCAAACATTGTTGAATTTTGCTTGCCTACCTCATACACTTAGAAAATCTGGTGCTGGCTCAGCGTTGGGAATAGTCCAGCTCACATCTTCTGAGATGTCATGGTGCTCCCAGATCCTCTGTGGATGAAGGCTGAACCTGTTGGAAAAGGAGTAGTCTTTCCTTTTATTTGAATTTCCATCCCTCACCTGGATCTCCCTCTTAGGACCTATTTGGTCTACCATGTCCAAGATGAGGGAAAGTGAGCATCCCCAGTGTAGGGTGTCCTTATTTTGACACTGCCCTTAGTGTCACTGGCCTTGTAGAAGTTCTGCCTTATATGAAGTCTTGACTACAAAATCCTGAGATTGGCAAATATGCTGATTGTCTGCTGTTTTAAGGTAAAGATCTCCAATCATCTGCTGAGGTTATCATGGGTATCCAACTGAATCCTCAATGAAATCAGCCCCGCTGAATCATTGTTGAGTAGCTAGAAGCTGTTTGTTGTCATGCTGTGTTTTATATTTTTTCTCAAATTAGATGCATTAAAAGGTGATAACCTGTTCTACAGGGTTCCCTGAGATCTTTAAGTGTATTTGATTATTGTTTCTTATTAAACTGCATTGCAAGGCTCTTCCTACATCTTTCTATAACCTTGCACCAACCTTCATTATTATTAACAAACTGAGATTTTTAAGTACATTCATTGAAGATTTTATGTTGTTATAGGTGGAAGTAAATCTCTTAACTGTATACCAAAAGTGGGGGAAGCAGGATAATTTGTCCTTTCTGCACTTCAGTGTGGGAGTGAATAGTGATGAGTTCTTTATATCTGAATAATGTTAATACACACTCTAAAATTTTCATAAATTTTATTTGTCAGCTGAAATGAAGATTGATGGATCATATGTGCAGTACTCAGAAATTCATTTAAATGAGTAATGTCATCAAACTTCATAAACCATTGTTTAAGTCATTTGCAAACGTGGCTTAATTATTTCATTACAAGTTTATTTCAAAGTCTGAAAGTTTGAAAGAATGGCTGCAATTTTGAGAGTAAGTAACTTGACACCCATCCAGGTATCGTAAGCAACTATTTGAACAAGCAGGAAATGAAGCTGAATTGCAGACAATTTGCATTCGAGGGGGAGTAAGGATGCAGTTTTTGCTGGCAACAAGAGATCAATTAGTCTATGACTAGTGGCAGTTATCAATGAACAGAGACCTTTCTTGCTTGCCATGTGATTAGTTCTCAGGTAGGGAGAGAAAGAGAGAGAGAGCGAGAGAGAGAGAAAACACAAGAATTATGAACAGAAGTAGGCAATTCAGCCCCTTGATCCTGCTTCACCATTTAATAACCTCATGGCTGATCTCATCTCGGCTTCAACTCATCTTACTGTTCAGTCTCCATAACCTTTCAACACATAACTAATTAAAATCTCTCCTCGTAAGACAAACCCCTCATCTCGGGAATCAATCTAGTGAATCTCCTCTGAATGTCTCCAATGCAACTACATTCCTCCTCAAGAGGACCAAAATTTTTTGCAATACTCCGGTGCAGTCTCACTAATGCCTTGTACAGTTTAAACAATATTTGTTTTATTCATTCATGGGATGAAGGCATCGCTGACTAGGCCAGCACTTATTGTCCATTCAAGAGGGCAGTATTGCTGTAGATGTGGAGTCACCTGTAGTCCAGATCAGGTTAGGATGGCAGTTTCCTTCCCTAAACAACATTAGTGAACCAGATGGTTTCTCTCCTCAGCAATCAACAATAGTTTCATTTCCTTACTTTTATACTTTATTCCTTTACCAATAAATGACAAAATTCCACTTGCCTTCCTTATTACCTGCAGTACCTGCATACTAGTTTTCTGCAATTCATGCATATCCCTCTACACTAAAACAGTCTGAAATTTCTCTCCATTTAAATAATAGGTTGCCTTTCTATTCCTCTGCGCAAAATGAATAACCTCACACTCATCCATGTTAAATTTCAAATTTTTTCAAATTCTTCCAAATTTTGGCCGATCCACCTAACCTTATCTCTATCTATTTGTAATTTTCTTTTTCATCATTGCACCTTGCTTTCCCACCTATTTTTGTGTCATCTGCAAATTTGGCTATTTTAGAGTGAAGTTTCGAGTTCTTTCCCAGCTCGGGAACAGTTAAAAAAAAAGTAACCTGAAGAAAGAGATAACAAGCTGTAGAGCTGGATGAACCTGATGAAGGGTCTAGGCCCGAAATGTCAGCTTTCCTGCTCCTCTGATGCTGCTTGGCCTGCTGTGTTCATCCAGCTCTACACCTTGTTATCTCAGATTCTCCAGCATCTGCAGTTCCTACTATCTCTGTAACCTGAAGAAAACCAGTTTATTTTTCCCGTGACAGTTGCTGTAACCTGTGACCTTTAACTGATAAGTCAGAGATTTTTTAATGTGCCAGCCACATTGTGTCTCCTATCAACATGTGGAAGCGTCTGGAGAAAGATGATTTAAGCACTGTGGGGCCAGAAGAAGAGCCA
Organism: Rhincodon typus; assembly: GCF_021869965.1. Taxonomy (NCBI): domain Eukaryota; kingdom Metazoa; phylum Chordata; class Chondrichthyes; order Orectolobiformes; family Rhincodontidae; genus Rhincodon; species Rhincodon typus. Next base: position 38,110,723 of record NC_063350.1, read on the forward strand.
TTAGGATCATCTCAACAACGGAACCTAAGAACAAAGTCTGTTACGTGCATATATGTGTGTGTAAGGAGGAGTTAATAAAGGGATTAGAGTTTAATTAGTGCTATTATAAGACAATGAATTATAGCTGTTTACCATTGCTCGAGTTTAATTACTTGTAATAAATGGTGATTCTGTGCTTTCTATTGATGCCAGTCCGAAAGACAAATAAATTGGGGAAATTTGTATATTTTTTAAAAGTCATTACACCCATTGGTGTCAGCAACTTTTTGATCTTATTCCAGGTAGAAACAAACAAAAAAAAAGCAGAGACTGAGATGAACACACATGGGCAACTTGATCTTTAGCAGTAGGATGTTGCACACACAACCAGACACGTGGCAGCACGGTGGCTCAGTGGTTAGCACTGCTGCCTCACAGTGCCAGGGGCCTGCGTTTGATTCCATTCTCAGGCGACTGTGTGGAGTTAGCACATTCTCCCTGTGTCTGTGTGGGTTTCCTCTGGCTGCTCCAGTTTCCTCCCACAGTCCAAAGATGTACAGCCTAGATGAATTGGCCATGCTAAATTGCCCGTAGTGTTCAGGGATGTGTAGCTTAGGTGGGTTACAGGGGGAGGGGTCTGGGTGGGATGCTCTGAGGGTCAGTGTGGACTTGTTGTCCCAAATGGCCTGTTTCCATGCTGTAGGGATTCGATGATGATGGTCTATGAAAGACTGTGAGAAGAATGGGGTATTAAATAGATGATTTTAAAAATCAGTGTTGTTAAACAAGCTGATCCACATGATGCTTATTACTATATTAATAAGAACAAGTTGCACAATGGAAATTAGTAAAACATCTGTAATTACGTTTTGGATTTTCAATTTACTGCGAATAAAGCAGGTGAATGATTCATATCAAGCCTTGATATCACCCAAAAGTAACTGATTTGAATCTTTGAAGAAATATGTGCACAGAAGGCATGATTTGCTAATCTGGATGACCAAGGGTATTGTTACATCTCTCTGGCTTTTATATTATAGAAGTCAGTACAGAGATTTGTAAATCAGCTCCTTAGCTAAAAGTAAGATACTCAGAATGCTTCAGGGAGTGACTAAGGACAGTGAACCTGAGAATGTTCCTATGGCAGTTTCAAATTTGTAACACTTGTATTTTTTCAAGTTCGTACTTTGGAAGAACTGACTGAATTTTAGTGGAGAAGGCTAATACAAATGCTTTGCTTATGAAAGCTTTGAGGCACCCTGAGATCTAAAGAATTAGAAGAAAGCATCACATTGATTTCCAGTGCATTGCTCAAACTGATAAAGTAATGCAGCATGAAGGTCAGTTGGATATGTGCAAGTTCAGAATGTGCACATTTACAATCCACTTCTAATTCTAACTTCTGAAGGACATGGTAAATCGTACCAGCATCCCAATTATTTCCCTCAGGCAAAGTTATTAGAGATGTGTCATGTGGACTCTTACAGATAAGCAGAACAGAAAGTCATGTCAAATAGCCTACACTCTTCTAGAGTTCTATTTCAACTCTGTTGGAGGTGGGGGTACTTTTGTATTGTGTAAATGGCTATCAGGAATCAATCAACTGTGTTCCACTTTGGAATTGTAATACATGCATATAATTAACTGAATTGAAAATATAGAATTTAACTATCAAAATGCTTATATTTTTAAAGAATGATCCTCTCATTTGTATAAAATTCAGAATTCTATTAATTGAAAAGAGGTCATGATATGTATTCCACATTTATTATTTCATAAGCCTTAAATAATTTTACTGTATTTCTAGGAATTATATCATTAAATAGATCAATGAATATATTAAATATGTGCATTTATTTCTTGGAATTAAAAGAAATTCAATATTTTTAATGGGAAATGTCAAATTCTATTCACACTGGATCAAAAAAGAAAGAATTTAGTTTATTTCCAAGTCTAGTCATTCACACAATTGTCACTACAATGCCATAAGATTTATTTTTGGCAATTATTTGCTGATTTTCTTTTTTTTTTGTAGTTACACAAAGCTAAAGGAATTCATCAGGGAAAGCCAGAGAGCTCAGGAAACAATTCCCTTTAAGTCTATGTTCACCTATCCCATCTCTGTATCCCAATCACAGCCTGAGGTGCAAAGTAGAATTTGTACATGCTGACAGAAATTTCCCAAAGATTTAGTTGATAATCTTAGACGTAGTAATATAGAGGCAAAGAGACTCCGAGATCCACCCCTATTCTGCACACAGTAGTTAATCTTTTTGTTATGTTATAGTTGCCCTCAATACCACTCTGCTAAGTGCAAGAAAATAAGCCTCTGATCGATAAACAATGATCTCCACTGGAAAAGGGTGTGCTGTGGACTGGATTGGATTTGCTTGTAATGCCTCGATAATTAAATAGCCTGCAGCAATTATCAACCAGCCTTCCACATGAAAAATAGCCATGTCAGTGAGGGACTGGTGAGTACCTGTAAAGAATTTTCCAGTAGAAGTCAGCCTTTAGGGTGGATCCTAGCCTTGGGTGACTGCCTGTGTGGAGTTTATATGTTCTCGCTGCGCCCCCACAGGTGTGGGTTTCCTCCAGTTGCTCCAGTTTCCTCCCACAGTCCAAACATGTGCAGGTTAGGTGAATTGGCCATGCTAAATTACCCATAGTATTCAGGAATGTGTAGTTTGGGTGGATTTCCCATGGGAAATGCAAGGTTATGGGATAGGGTATGTTCATGAGTCTGGATGGGATGCTCTTTGGAGAGTTGGTGTGCTTCTGAAGGCCTGCTTCCACACTACGGGAATTCTATGATTTAGGTCAGGTGAAAACTAGGAAAACATCTCATTGATGGTTGGTTTATCCTTTTCATAGAAATAACAGAACACTTTGAAATAATCGGATCCATATATTTATCCTCCAGTTCACAATATTTTTTCCCCACAAAATACAGAATTCTAGTCATTGTTACACCATTTCATAAATTATTTTATCTGTAAAGTTTTTACAGCATGTGTTCAAAAAAACATCCAGTACAAAATTATGTTTTTAAGACTTTACATAAATCAGCTAATAGATTTAATAATTCTATGGGAAGTCAAAACAATTGTTTAAACTGATCTCTGCTATTGCTGAATGAGCCTGAGAACTTGACAAATGAATATTGATCAGAATGCATTACATGACCTCTGTGGTCATGAGAATTATGGCACTAATACTCAAATTGTTGAATGAAGCATATAAATGTAAATTTTGTTGTGTAATGTCCCATAATAAGTATACCTTCAAGAGACAGTGTGCGGAATCATGTAGGGGCCTAAATGACATGAGCAGTGGTAAGATATGTGACAGAATCGCATGAGACGTGCGACAAATCCTAATCATGACATTAGGAGTGACTCGCTGTATCTTTTAACTTCCAGGCATCACAGTGGGTTTCTCACTAGGCAATGGCGAGTTGCCTATTAAGTGAGATTATTGCTAATTAAATGCCTGATTAACTGCACATCTTCCCTTATTAATATGCAGTTTCCTATCTTGCCAATGTGTGAAACAAGCTGGGCATCGAGAATTCTTGAGATGGAAGTCAGAATAGGACCTGGCAATTTCAACTCACTGCTGGCTGCAAACAGCCTCTGTGTTGCTCAGCATGAAACAGTATCTTACAGTTCAGTCCGTCGGCTTGGCATCTGATATTTGCCAACCTTTCAGGAACCTAATTTCTTCTCATTTCAAGTGAATGACAATTGTTCCAAGCTGCTTTTTTTTTCAGCAAGCTTTAGAACTGGTTTCTATTTTTGGGAGAGAGAGGGAGAGAAGAACTTTCAGTATGCTGGCTGTTGTAAGTCTATGTTACTTTCTCTTTCTTTGCTGCTCTAAAGCAAGATGCTGAAATTTGAGTTTTATAAATTCCAAATTCTTGCTCCCTTGTCATTTTCAAACTGAATACTTCACAGGTGACTTTTCAGTTCCTAACATGAATTTATCATGCAAGTGTGATTAAAATGGTAATTCCAATGTGGCTAGTTTTGTATTCCAAATGGGTTGCCTGGACTTATCAGATGATCACAGCAATCAATTTATGTCAATAGTATCCTTTTCGAAATCATTTTTGATCCATGAATATCTCAGGCATTAAAGCCAAATGATGAAAGTTGAACATTGTTAGTCCATTTCACTATGATCATAATAACCCAAAATCAGAAACTAGATTTGACATTGTACCCAACCGAAAATAATGTGATACCAGGTTTGTGAACAGAATATACGAGCCAGTCCAAGTTCCTAGCTCTGAAGAAACTGGTAGACTCTGGACTACGATTTATGTAAGAAGTAATTAATTCATGATTGGTTTTGAAGTAGTTTGAGACATCCCGAGGCACTACAGGTAATAAATAAATGCAAATTATTTCATGTTTCCTCTGTTTATCTTCTTCTAGTTCAATTTGAAGGAGAAGTTTAGTTAGATTCATAATATTTACAGCAGGGATTTTATCTGCAGAATTTGAATAAATGAGACAGACCAAAGCTTACCTCCAGGCAATAACCCCCTTAAAGCAGCAATTTGAAATGTCTGTATAAACTATTAATTATTGTGTCAGCCAGCTTGTGGTCTGTCCCGTCCTTTAAAGAACTAAACATTCAAAGTTATTACCCCGGACTAAGGTGTGCCCTTTGAACTGTGAGTAGACAATACACCTCTCATAAATCAGAATGGTGTTTCATGAATCTGGAATGCAAGTAACCTTTTCTAATGGCCTAACATGCTCTTCATTCCAGTTGACTGGTTTCAGGATTCCTGCTCGCAGTCCCATCACTTGACATAAGTAAAGAACAATGGTGCCAGCATCTCAATATTTGAACTGCTCAAACTGCAACTCTTCCTCATCTGCATCATTAGAAAGTTAATGGGTGACAGAAGGCATCTGGATGGGTATATGAATGGGAAGGGTTGAGAGGGATATGGGCCAAATGCTGGCAAATGGGACTAGATTAATTTAGGATATCTGGTCGACATGGATAAGTTGGACCAAAGGGTCTGTTTGTGCTATACAATTCTATGACTTTGTGCCATAAAGGCGGATTTTAACTCAGGGAGGTCTTCTGGCAAGAAATCACCTTGATTGTTTAACTTCATGCCCAGAACGGCAACCAGGCTTGAAGAGATAATTAGCCTACTCTTGTTCTTATGTTCTTAAGAGTCACCTATCAGGTACCAAGCAAATGGAAAGAAGGATCTTGCAGAAGGGAAGTAAGTCCTGTAGCTTTGCTTGTGCAGTCTTTATGGAAAGTTAGAGGGCTCTTGTGGAAGTGGTAGTATCCCTACCTCTCAGCCAAAAGGCCCAGGCTCAAATCCTCCCTGATGCAGAGGTGGGTACTAACATCTCTAAACAGGTTAATTAGAAAATAGTTTTCTTTGACTCATCTTCATCCTTACCAAGTTCCAACGATGATTTGCTTCAACCTAACAGATAAGCTGTGATGGATTTCCCATTTTGGTTAAAATGCCCTGGCACTTTATTTGTGTTGTCTTTAAATAGTAGACATAGTCCTGCATTGTTTTAAGAGTGTTAACATTGTATTAATAAACCAACGACTTCACTAAAAGCAGTTTCAAGAGTTGCACAAGTCTGCTGCTTTGCTGAACTGCACACAGAGGGGTGAGAGCCAAAGACAAAGGATTTGCCCTATGATAATAACTCAAACATCACAAATATGTAGTAAAATGGAACCCTGCATTGCATCTTTCCCCTTAAAAAACAATTATGGACTATCTAACGATTTTAGAGTGCAAAAGCACACAAAGAACAACTCAGAAATATAACCAAATCAAATTACACGTTCATAAGCAAACTATATAAAACTCAAATAAACCTTCAGATGGACACTGACACTGTCTTCCAGATCTAAGGTTAGTGATTGGCGTCAGAATAACTGATGTCATTGTTGGTGTCACTTGTTTTGCAAAATGTGGACAGGTCAGAGAATTGCTGAGGGCCAGTGTTTCATAAAAGGCTTCAAACTCATATGATCCGCTTACAAGACTCATCACTATAGATTAAAAAAAACCACTAATTTGTGCATTAAGATCAATCTCCAAATTGCACATCGTAACTTCTAGCACCCAGCATATTTGCACAAGAACCACTTTTCCAATTACACTGGCCAAGCATGTTCATCTGTATCAAATCATAAGGAGGTATTTCTTAAAATGGTTTATCGATCTCTCATATATTACTGACATTGCTTCATGGCAACAAGTGCCTGTGTCTCTTGCTCTGTTGGACATCCAGGCCACAGAATTCTATCGTCCTTCTATGATACACAAGTTTCTCTGTCGGGTTGCTTCTCATCTTCTTTCATGGTGTTGTGGCTATCTAGTCGTGCTTGAAACACTGATTGGATTTATTGTACCTTGTGCTTAAAGTGTGATGAATTCTTCTTTTTATAAAGTTGTCTTTGTGCTGAAAGCTAGTATTCTGTGAAACTGGCAAAATTGTAATATTCAGGACTATAAGGTTGTTAGGTAGCAACAGTCAAATCTGCCCAGTGATAGGGGTGGAACTTATTGCAAGAGTTGCAATACATCATATCGGACATTTGGGATCACTGAAAAGCAATTCCAGAGTCTCAGATGGTTGGAGAAAAGGACAGAGACAGCGGAAGGCCTTGTGATAACAGTGATGATTTTTAACTTGTCCTGCAGGGAAGGTAGCTGAAGTGAGGTATCAAATGTGGTTGGATGTGCTGTTAGAATGAACGCAGGAAGAAGTGTGAGAAATTAGAAGGTAGCTAAGAGTCATAGAGTCATACAGCACGGAAACAGACCCTTTGGTCCAACCATTCCATGCCGAACGTAGTCTCAAACTCAACTAATCCCACCTGCCTGCTCGTGGTCCATAACCCTCCAAACCGTTCCCATTCACGTACTTATCCAAATGCCTTTTAAACTTTGTAATTGTGCCCACATCGACCACTTCCTCAGGAAGTTCATTCCACATGCAAACCACCCTCTGTGTAAAACAACTGCCCCTCATGTCTTTTCTAAATCTCTCTCTTCTCACCTTAAAAATGCGCCCACATTCTTAAAATCCCCCATTCGAGGGAAAAGACACCTACCATTAACCCTAGAGACAACACAGTATGGAGCTGGAGGGACACGCCAGGCCAGGTAGCATCAGAGGATTAACCCTATCTATATCTGTCATGATTTTATAAACTTCTGTGAGGTCCAGTCTCAACCTCCAATGCTCCAGTGAAAAAAGTCCCAGCCTATCCAGCCTTTCTGGGTTGAGTGAAGAAACAGTAGTCATCTAGAGGATCTGGGAAGTTTGCTAGCTGTGTGACGAGGGAATCATGAGAGGCTCAGAAGAAACGTGCGAGAACGTGGGTTGAAAAGCCAAATACACTGTCTGCTTGATGCAGCCAAGCAAGATTAGAACTCGGGGAAAACCCAGGGAGAGATTTTAGCTTGGTGGCACTAGCTGTGAGTGAAAAGTTGGAATTGTGCACAGGAACAATCGATGAGGCAGTCGATGATGTAGCAACTCTTGAGAGGAAGTTTCAAGGTTAGATCAGCAAATCTGAAGATTGTAATCTGTTGTGAAGTTTAATGAGATTTGGTTACCCTTAATGTCATTATCATCTGGGGGAAGTTATTGAGAAATCGATGGAATCTGTCTTGATCACATTTGATATTTTTGTATGTGCTGTGGGGTGTTCTATCATATCATATTGCCCATATTTATAAGAACCAGAATAAACATGTAGTAAATAAGTTGGATACATAACGTAGATTGCGTTATTATTGCTATAACTTATATAGTAAAGTCTTGTTCTTTGTTCAAAACTGTGGAATTTTGTGGCTTCATTCTCTTAGTAAGCCCCCAAAATCTCACCTTTTGTCAATTTTAAAAATAAAAGTCCCTAACACAACACATGTCTGTATGATAATTTGGTAAACTCATTCGCAAACAAAACAGAAGGTTGGTGATCTGGCCTGCGGTCATAACAACAGTCTCAACAGTAAATCTCAGCTATGGTCATTGCACTACAGTTGTGAGATGATAACATCACCTGCTTAAATCCCTATGTCTTGGCAAACACTGAAAAACCTGTGGATAAAAATTGTTGATGGATGTCTGCTTTCAAATATCTCTTGTATTTCTCACAGAATATTGTGCGTAGTACTGGAAGTGAGGCAACATACTTCAATAAAGTTCTCACAATAACCATATACAAAGCATAGGGTAGAGTGAAACAGCAACATCCAACAAAGGCCTAATCAGAATTTAAGGCCATTACTGAACCAGATAGGTTTTTGCAACAGTTGATGATTGTTATCATGTTTACCATTATGGAAACTAGTTTCAGAATCCATTTTTTCTTATTTGAATTCAAATTTCACTTGCTGTATGAGATTGCTAGTCAAGTAACATTATCACCATGCCACTTTCTTCCTTCTGCCAAACATTTAGACTTAGAAAGCCAACTAAGCTAGTCTCAACAAATAAAAATAATGTGGATATGAATAATATGAAACTAATGTATGACAAATTATTTACAAGTGAAATTAAAATTTGAATTAACACCTATGCCACCTTTATACTCAATGCAAATAGCAATGGAGTTAAGCAGGAAAGTTTTAGCTGTGATGGATTGCCTCCCTGCTTGACCAGGAGGCTATTGTAATGCGAGACAACAAGGTGCAGGGCTGGATGAACACAGCAGGCCAAGCAGCATCATAGGAGCAGAGAGGCTGACGTTTCGGGCCTAGACCCTTCATCAGAAAAGGGGGAGGGGAAGGGGGTTTTGAAATAAATAGGGAGAGAGTGGGAGGCGGATAGAAGAGGGATAGAGGAGAGGATAGGTGGAGAGGAAACAAACAGGTCGAAGAGGCGGGGATGGGGCCAGGAAAGGTGAGTGTAGGTAGGGAGTTAGGAAGGGGATAGGTCAGTCCAGGGAGGACGGACAGGTCAAGGGGGCGGGATGAGGTTGGTCGGTAGGAGATGGATTGTAATGCCTTGGGTTTCCTTCACACTCACACAATACCAAGACATCCAGCAAAACAGTGAACATCAGCTTAAATAAATTGCCACCTTCTGCTACCAGGTATTGATATCATTTTAAATAGAGCAATGGATTGCTAAAAAGAGTTGCAATGGTTTAAGCATATAAAATAACAAATTAACTTGTAGTCATTTCAGAAGCTGTATAGTCTACTGCTTTGCTGGACCACATACAGAGAGAAAACAAGAGATCCACTTTACTCATCAGAGGTCAAATTGCATGAGAATGATTCAATCACCATGTACGTATTGCAATTGTGCATCCCTCATCACAATGTGATAGAACAGAACTCTGCTTCATATATTTCTATGAAGTCCCTGTCTGTTTGAGGCAGTACCTTAATCAACTGCAGACCCTGTGCCCTAAGTCAGAAAGACAGAAAAATGTCAAGTACGAAATGTTAAACATCCTGCTTGTTTTAACTGCCTCGCCAATAGTTAACCACCATGAGAATAGGTTACAGTCAACCACATGGATTTAACCCCTTTGTTACTGAAATGTATGTTTAAATGATCCAGAACAAACAACGCAGGCAAAAATCTAGTTTGCAAATACCAGCACAAAGTGAAAAATTTCAATAAAGAAGCAGAGGAAAATTAGCAAAGAAAATAATCCAAATAAAATAAGAGACAATTCAGTTGTGATAAAGGAATACACTCAGTGATAAGATGTGTCAAAATTTGATATATTTATATAACATACAATAAAACTATTGATATCATGTTTCTGGCCCACAGGAGAGTTGCACAGCATGTACAGGTCTTGTTTGTTTACTGCTTAGGGAATCTAAAGACTTTGAAAAACAGTGTTGCAGTATAAATTGAGCCTGAATTGATTCAACAAAAAAGAACATTCATTGTAATCAAATATTTCGTTCAGATTTCTTCTAAATCTCTGTCCTCATCTAATTTAAACTGTCAAATTCTGGGGAACAATCTGATTTTGACAGCTGCATCTGTACACTAAATTACACATGATTCTGGCACAGACCTAAACCAGCTTTTTCAATTTATTGGCTAGGAAACTTCCTATTGGTTAATTTTAAGACTAAAATGAATTAAGGTTAGAGTTAGTATTAATGCAGCATGGATAAAAGTATAGATTCTGCAGGTTCTCATTTATAAAATTCCACTAATTCCATTTTAACTACATAACTGTAAAGCCCTGCCAACTGGCCTTCACCTGATCTCCACACCTTTCAGCAGGGTTCCCTGAATAGCAATTAGGAGTGGGAACTCTTGCTGATTCCATCTTTCTCTGCTGCAGGGTAATTGTAATATTTTCTCTGGTAGTCCAACTCAAGAGCAGATAAATCATCACAGGATATGGACTGAATTCTGAATATTGCTAGTATTTTTGATTCTACACAGTATAAAGTGTACCTGTCCACTGATTTGTCAAAGAAGCTTGATGTGATACTTAACCAAAAAAGAGTTGCTTTCTCCATAAAGATGTCATGATCTGCCAGCACAGCAATAATCTTTTGATGTAAAGGTTCAAGCTTCCTTTTCAAACTTCTGTGGAAATTGCATTATGTTCACACTCATTAATCAAAATATTAATTGCATTATGTATGAGAGGTACAAAGCTATAAATTAGGTCATGTCAACACATAGAACACTATAAAAAGACTAATTAAATGTGATTTATTTATCTTTGTAGTGACTGAAAATCGTTATTGAAAATCATGATTTAAGTATGATCCTCGTAGATATGATCAATCTTCCTGAAAAAAACTTGAAAACAAATAAAATTCAATTAATCTACTTTGAAAAAACACAAAAACACTGAAGTTGCAACATGCAAACCATTAACATTCAAACAACTAACATATTTGTGTGATTCCCTAGAGTATAATTTCCTCTTATTTTTCCACATAGTTGTTATCATGGAGAATACACATTCAGTATGAGTATTGCTACATGATATGAAGATTATAGGAGCTTTTTTTTATATGCTACAACAACTAAACAAATAGATTCATCCTTCCTTTGAAACAGTAGATAAATGAATCTCAAATAATTATATTATTTTGCTCTAATCCCAATATTTATAGAACAGCATTATTTAAAAATGTTTAATTTCATATTGTTACCTGTAAAGCACGACAAAATTATCCTTCCTAACCCATTCTGATCAACTGTCAATATAACAAATATACGGGACAATGAAATATTTCTTCTCATTGTCGACTCATATTGTTGAGCTTTGAGTCCATTTCCTAACTTCAACAAACCTACTACCTGGGGATTAATTTGTCAAAATATGCAGCATGTGATATATCTTTGTCAAAGTAAGACTTTGCTCTTGCTTTCGTTAAAAGAAACATTCAAAACCAACGACTTTGAAATAGGGAGAGATAACAAGGTGTAGAGCTGGATGAACACAGCAGGCCAAGCAGCATCAGAGGAGCAGGAAAGCTGATGTTTTGGGCCTAGACCCTTCTCAGAAATCCTTTCAAACACTTATTTCTAAAACAGCTCTTTCTAATTTCCTTCCACAGTTTTTAAAAAGACACTGTCTTTACAAAGGTATTTTTTTAGTGCTGTATTACCTGCTGCCTTAGTCTTTCCCCTTTTCTCACCTGAATATACTAAGTTTTATAACATGTTTGAAATAACAGTAAAACAGTATAGAGGCAGCCACTGGGTGTTCTGGATACCAAGGCAGGCTGTGTGAAAGGCCTGCCTGGGTGATCCAGGACTTCGTTGCAGCTTAACAAAAAAGCAAAAAGCAGCTCTCTAGCCCTCTCATGCCAGCATTTCATGCCCACACACTTCCTGTGCCCTATCTGTGCCAACTCATGCTATTCTCATACATCTCACCAATTTCCCATGACTCCTCATAGAATCCATGCCAACTTTTACCCCCATCCAACCTTCAAGGTTCTTTTATTGCTTGCTTTATTCACTCATCGGATGTGGGCATCGCTGCTGTGCCTTGAGAAGGTGGTGGTGAGCTGCCTTCTTGAACTGCTGGAGTCATTTGGTGCAGGTACATTCAGAATGCCATGAAGGAGGGAGTAAGATTATCATCTTGGGGACTTCAATGCCGAGGTTGGAAATGGTGCTCAACCCTGGAAAGGAACTATCGCAAAGGAAGGAGCCAGATTTGCAACTCCAATAAAATTCTCCTGCTCACCAAATGTGTGGAACACCAGCTGTTCAGCACCGACACACAGTCTGTCAAAAAGACAAGTTCAAGATCTTTTGGTACATCCATGATCAAAGCACTGGTGCATGATTGACAACGTCATTGTTCGATCCTGAGACCGAAAGGTTGTTCTCATTACCGAGGCAATGACCAGTGCAGACCAATGTAAACCACCAGCTCATCCACTCCTTAATGTCTATCAAGTGCCACTAGAAGCAGCTGAAGTTGGAGAAATTGTTCAGAAAAAAGCTCAACGTTGAACAGCTTCAAGAATCAAGCAGACTAGCAAATTTCCAACAATGTTTTGATACTTCATAGAATCCCTACAGTGTGGAAACAGACCATTTGACCCAACAAGTCTACACTGCCCCTCCAAAGAACATCCCATCCCAAACCATTCCTGTACCCCTGTATTTTCCCATGTCCAACCCACCTAACCTGAACATCCCTGAACATTATGGGCAATTTAGCATGGCCAAATTCACCTACTCTGCAGATCTTTGGACTGTGGGAAGAAACTGGAGCACCCAGAGGAAACCTATATAGACATGGGGAGAATGTGCAAACTCCACACAGACAGTTGCCTAATGGTGGAATTGAACTTGGGTCCCTGGTGGTGTGAAGCAGCAGTGCTAACCACTCTGCCACTGAGCCACTGTGCCACCCCCCTGTGAATGTCTTCACCAAAATCTCCAAAGAGTTCTTTTTAATGTAGTGGAGAAAATCTGGAAAGAGCGAAGGACAACTGTCATCTCATGCTGTGAAGACCAGGAAACACCAAGACTGCATTGACAAGCATGGCCACATCATTGAATCGATCAGAAGGGAAAGCTCTGCATGCCTGGCAAAACGGCATCACCAGCGAGTTAAAGATTAGTACTCATTAAACAGTAAAGGGAGAGTTACAAAGAAGAATTAGGGATATCGGTGGTAGACTGAGAAAGCTAAGGAGCTGCAACTCCTTGCTGACAAGCACATCACCTGAGATTCCTTCAGTGCTACCAAAGCAATATATGGACCCAACACGCTTGGCCTCAAACCAGTATGGAGTAAGGATAAACCCGTTTGAGAGACAGGGAAAACAACAGTTTCCAATAGAGAGAAAACTCCAAAGAACTCCTAAACTGCAATACAGTCAATGATGAAGACATGTTTGAGGAAAACCCCCAACTCCCCATCAAAGGTGATCTTGGACTCCCACCCAGTGTGCCATCGGACACAAGAATGGAAAAACTGCAGGAGTAGATGGGATTCCAGTGGAGATTTTCAAACCTTGGAGGAGCAGAGCTTATTAGTCATCTCCATCAAATGTTCCTTAAAATTTGGAACCAAGTAGAAATCCCTCCCGATCTCAGGGATGCTGCCATTGCCACTGTTTTCAAGAAAGGAGACAAAGTGGACTGTGGCAGCTACTGAAGAATCTTCTTACACTCCATCACTGGGAAGATCATCGTCCAAATCCTCTCTAGGCGCCTTTTCCCAATCTCTGAGGAAATTCTTCCTGAAATCCAGTGTGGCCTCTGAGCAAACTGTGGATCTATGGACATGATTTTCACTGCTCAGCAACTCCAACAGGAATACCAAGAACAACTCCAATAACTCTACATGGCCTTCATTTATCTGACCAAGGCTTTTGACTCAGTCAATGGGGAAATGCTATGGAAGACCCTGTCAACATCCTCCGTCTCCTCCACGACAAGATGTCAGTGGTGGTGATATGACAGAATCATTTGAGGTTAAGGGAGGGGTCAAGCAGGGATCTGTAATTTGCCCCACTCTTTTCTCTATCTTCATCACCACCATTCTTCATCTTGTCAAGAACAAGCTTCCCAGTGGTGTGGACATTGTCTACAGATGGTAAAATTTTCAATCTCAACCATTTGAAACCCAAGAAGAAAATGACACCACCCTTACCTGTGGATACTTTCAGTATCCGGCTGACAACGTCACCACTGCTTTCTTGGAACGCAATCTTCAAGCCTTGCTTAATGCCTTAGTGAAAGAATACTGAAGAATTGATCTCAGCCTCAACCTCAAGAAGACTCAAATCCTTTACCAACCTTTCCCAGGCCAAGTTCTGGTCCATCCCTCTATTAAGATCAATGCAGAAATCCTTGCAAACGTGGAACATATTGCCTTCATAGGAAGCTACCTCTCGTCTAAGGCTGATTTCGATGCAGAGATTCAATATCATAGGATCCCTACAGTGTGGAAGCGGGCTATTTGACCCATTGAATTCACACCAACCCTCCGGAGAGCATCCCACCCAGAACCAACCTATTTGCTTTAATTTAATAAATATTTAATAAATTAATTTAATTTATATTTCCCCTGGCTAATCCATTTAGCCTGCACACTCTTGACAACATGAGCCATTTGGCATGGCCAATCCATGTAATCATTAGACTGTGGAAGGAAACTGGAGCACCCAGAGGAAACCCATGCAAACATAGGGAGAATGTGTAAACTCCACACAGACAATCGCTTAAGGATGGAATCAAACCCAGGTCCCTGGCACTGTGAGGTAGCAGTGCTAACTCTACTGCCCGTATCAAATCCAATCTGTTAAGCCCGTTTTTGGATGACTAAAGATGAGCTTCTTTGACAACAATGCTGATACTACGATCTTTCTGTATAAGGCAGTCATCCTTCTGATTCTTGCATGTGGCTCCGAAACTTGGACTACAAATAGACACCACCTCAAGGCCCTTGAGAAGCATCATCAACATTGTTTGAGATGGATTCTCTGCATTAGCTAGGAGGACAGGTGTATTAACATCAGCATCCTTGAAACAGTCAATAGCACCAACATCGAGGTTATTATCATCTGAAACCAACTCCGCTTGGCTGGCCGCGTGCTTACGATGCCTGAGTTCCGACTCCCAAAGCAAATCTTCCTTGCCCAGCTTAGGGAAAGCACACGAATGAGAGGAGGACAAAGGAAGCATTTCAAAGATTCCTTGAAAACTTCTGTCAAGAAATACAAGATAGATGTCAATGCATTGGAGATTGTCATTCAAAAGAAACTGACCTGGAGGAAACTCGGGTATGAAGCGACACAATTATTTCAAGAACAGCCAATGGCAAGAGGAAGTACAGAAAAGGAACTGGAGAAAGGATTGCCTGAGATCTCAAGGCCAAGTATCACTTCCACCTCCTGGAACTACCTGTCAAATGTGTGGTCAGAGATGCAGTTCATGGGGTCCACAGATCCCACGACTCATGACGCAGAATTTCCCAGTTGGACAATCGTACTCAATGACGATGTGGAATGGTGTTTCAGGATTTTGATCATCAAGGCTGAGTCTTTATTTGAAATATATCGCCATTTCTTCAGTGTCACTGAATCAAAATCTTGGAGCTCCCTCCCAATTTAGTGTCAACTCATTACAATCCATAAACTCCACCACCCTTCACCCACCCTTTGCACTTCCACTGTCATTCATTTTCTGCTTTAATCCATCATTGGCAAACCGCAGAAGACATGCAGAGATGACATAAAATAAAATTTTAAGTGTCTATTGATGACTTCACTATTTTTATATAAACATCCTCAATGATAACCCAGGAAATAACTTAAAATGAAAAACCTTCCAGAACTTAATCCCTTAAAACGATCAAATATATTCATAGTTCCACATCAAAGACTTTATGATCAATCAAACTGGGGAACTTGCAGGCGTCCTGCTGTCAAAATGAAAGATTGAGGAAGCAGTCATGCAACTCTAATCATATAATGATAATCCTCAGGGTTATGTGGATAACCATCTGTTTTTTTTTCTAAAAGTGCTTGGAGATTCAAATGTCTGGACAGTGTAATCGCTCCAATAAGTTAATCCAATTTTTATGCAAATTCATCAATCACATTGGGTAATTATTATTATGAAACAGCATTTGATCTCACCCAAAATGTCCTTAATCTATTCCAAAGGACACCATGCCTCTCCCAATACCTATCAAAGATGGCCCCCACCTCTCCAAATGCAGCTTTATTCGTTATGCTTAAATATATAAAATTATTGAAAATTATGTTTTGCACATTGCACTGCAGAAAGCATTCAACATGGTTCTACATTAGCTACTATTAACAAAAAGATAAGAATGGAATGGGAGGCAACCTTTTGTCCTAGATAGGGCATTGGTTAGGATGTAGAAGGCAAAAAATGGTGATAATAAGTATGTACTCAAATTGCCAGCATGTGGTTACTTGAGGGGTTTTGGTATAGTGTTCTAGTCAGCTTTTCAGATTCTACAGAAATTATTTTGACAAAGTAATATTGAGCTTTATGTCTAAATAGTACAATAAGTGCACCAC
Organism: Rhincodon typus; assembly: GCF_021869965.1. Lineage (NCBI taxonomy): Eukaryota > Metazoa > Chordata > Chondrichthyes > Orectolobiformes > Rhincodontidae > Rhincodon > Rhincodon typus. The sequence goes on from NC_063350.1 coordinate 38,127,239, forward strand.
GTGGGAGCAGGAAGTTGAAATGGCACAATAGATATTTTCTGAATTGCCAGAAGTGAATGAATTGGAAGTTTTAGGGAGCCAAGTTTAAAAATTCAGTGCAAATGAATGACATACACAAAAGACAATCAAAATGACTAATAGAATGATAGCCTTTTATTGGGGCCACAAGGGAATATAAAGGTGTGAAAGTTATGGAACAGCTTGACAGAGCCCTGGTTTGATCTCATCCAGAGTACTGCTTTTGGTTCTGGACACCACAACCCAAAAAGAACATATATTGCCTTTGGAGGGGATGCAGCAGCACATATTCATCAGACTGAAACTGAGTCTACAGGGTTTACTAATAAGGTAGGTTCTATAGACTAGCCTTGTATCTTTTTAATATAGTAGATTAAATAATCTAATTGAGGATTTTAAAATAATTAAAAGAAGTGATTGGTACGGTACAGTAAAACTGCCTTCTTAGGTGGGATGAGTACAGGACAAGGGAATGTAACCTAAAAATTTAAATCTAAGTTGTTCACCCATAACGTCAGAAAATTATTTCATCATAGAAAAAAGAATGGAAACTATCTTCTCAAAAGAACTGTAAAGACTAATTTGATTGAAAATTACAAATTGAAATTGAAGCCTTTTGGTTGGGAAAGAGTATTAATGATTACAGTTGTCTCAAGTTGCATACCTAAATGTTCAACTAATTTACTCTGTGGTATCTGAATCTTCCAGGTATGATCTTTGCCAGGATGATATGTGAGAATTGAGAAAGGGGATGCAAATCTATCAGGATTTGTGCTCAGAATTGTTATCTAGTGGCTCCTGAAGGTTTGAAGTTTTGGTTAAATTGGAAAATGAAGCGTTTGAATTTTTTTGTCCAGTTGCAAGACAGCATGGCAGCTTAACTTGTTCTGCCTCTGCATTCCAATAGGATCAATGTAACTTTTGAACTGCTGAAGACAGTGCTTCAAAGGAACAGAATTGAACATTTTTAAGGCAATACATAAACTTTAAATCCTTTAAGAAAACAATATTACCAAAAAGCTCAAACATAATTCAGGTAATTTCACCTGTGTCCAGTTTGATTCATCAGGCTGTTACTAATATAACTCCTCTATCCCAGAGATAAAAGTGAGTTAATATAATTTTACATTTAATGAAAAATGCATTACCATTTATCAGCTTTAAAAGGACCTCTCTAGACTGATCACTTAAACTTATTCTAGCAAATAAAAATCATATTTCTGGTTTGTTTATTTTTAGGGAAAGAATTACATCTATGGGTGATTGATTTAAAATCAGTCAATGTGGCCAAATGAAATGATTGATCATGATCATGGCATTTATAGGCTCAAAGTTATGTAAGAAATATGAAATGCGAGCAGACACAGGCCATTCATCCACTTAACCTGCTTCATCAATCAATTGGGGAGGAGATGGCTAAGTGGTATTATCGCTGGACAATTAATCCAGGAACCCAGGTAATGTTCTGGGGACCTGGGTTTGAATTCCCACATCTGATAGTGGAACTTGAATTCAATAATAAAAGTCTGGAATTAAGTGTCTAATGACGACCAGGAAGCCATTGTGGATTGTTGGAAAAACCAATCTGGCTCACTAATGTCCTTTAGGGAAGAAAACTGCTATCCTTACCTGGTTTGAAGTACATGTGACTTGAGATCCACAATGTCATTGACTCTTAACTGCCCTCTGAGCAATTAGGAATGGGTAATAAATGATGGTAGTCAATGACACCCTCATCTCAAGAATGAATAAAAAAAAAATCTGATTATGTACTTAACTCACCCTTCCTACTTACCCCTTATAACCTTTGGCTCCCTTATTGATCAAAAATCTGTCCAACTCAACATTGAATATTATTCAATGACCCAACCTCCACTGCTCGCTGGGGAAGAGAACTTCAAGTGAATAAATTCCTCATCGTCTCCCTCTAAAATGCAATAGCCTTTATTTTGAAACTGCAACACAACATTCCAGATTCTTCCTTGGGAGGAAATATTCTGCCAGTATCCACTCTGTTAAGTCTCCTCAAAGTCTTCTGTTTCAATAAGATTATCTCTTTCCTCTAAACTCCAATGAATGCAAGAAGATAAACTCCTTATCCCTGGAATTAGCCCAGTGAACCTTCTCTGAACTGCTTTCAATACAAGTTTGTCCCTCTTTAGTTAAGGTGACCAGAATTGTACACGGTACCCACGGCACATCCACACCAATGCCTTTACAGTTATAATAAGGCTTCTTCACTTTTATATTCCAACCCAGTGCAATAAAGGTCCACATACTGTGTACCTTTTGAAGGAAAAGGTCTAATTTCAAGGATCATCATCTCCTGCTCCTCCTGATGCAATGTGACAACAATGATAAACTTTTTCCAGTTCCCATGCTGCCATATCAGTGAAAGGCCCCTCTTTATTTCAAACAATATCTCCAGCTCTGCTTGCCCCTTGACATCTGATAGTCCAAGTGGCTTTCTCCATGCCAATTCTATATGGAGGAAATGAAGGCACAACGTGAAGGAAGTAAGGGAACTGAGTGAAGTATTATTTGATATTGATGTGACAAAGCAAATGAAAACAATTTTAGTCATGTGCTCTTGTGTCACACAACCATTGAAATACCAACAAGTTTTAACAGGAGGAGTGAGAGATCGCAGGCACTAACTCTCAATGTTACTCTACTGCTAACTTGAAGACAGAGAGGATCTGCCTGTTATGGCTTTGCCTCTGTCCATTTGTCTAGATAACATTGGCAAGGCTACATTTAATTGTCCACTTCTCATTGATCTGAGAAGAGGATGATAATTTGTCCTCTTGAACTGCTACAATTCTCAAGTGCTGGAGTGTCAGTGGTTGCATTATAACAGCTTGCTGGGCCATGTCAGAGAGAATGAAATAGTCAGTCATGGAGTGTGGGATTTAAAACATGGACAGACTAGAGCATAGAGATCTGTAAGAATTTCTTCCTTGGTGGACATTATGGACTGTTAGTTTTTTTCATAAAAGTTCATTAGTTTTCATATGATTTGTATTATCATAGTCAGTCTTGAAACAATGTGTCTGACACTTTGGTAGAGCTTGACTGTTAATGGAGAAGCAATTCTGTTGAGTACTAGCTTGAGCATGTCAGGCTATTGAAACACTTAGTCCATTACTTAATTAGAATTTCAATCAAGCTCTAAGAACAAATCAAAAAGACTCAGGATTTCTTTAAGATCAATAATCTTTAAGTTCGTTTAAAAAAAAGAAGCCTTTTCTCAGATTTAAGCAATCTACTGAGTGCCTCTGTTTCCCTCCAATGCCTATCTGCAAATAGTCCAGCTGTCAGGGATGCTTAAATTAGTGTTACTGCAGTAAATTTGCAATCACTGTTGATTTTGTTGCAAAATTTGGAGCTGTATTAACTAATTCATTGAGGACCTTGGTGGAGCAGCATTACAGTCTGAAGAATGTAAAGCATGATGTAATTCATAACATAAATCACTCATGCCCTAATTTTCTGGCATTTCTGTGCCATAATAATGGTGTATGCTATAGATGTACTTTTGTAATGGCACAGATTTTCGGGTAAATCAAAGCTGTTATTCAACCAGAGAATTTTTTTTTTTTGCTAAGTGATTGCTAAGCCCTTGGAAGCAGTGGAAATTAATTCACAACCCAAAAGTGTGTGAATGAACTTTCTGGATTCCTTACAAAAATGAATCACACATTTTCAAAACTTTCCGTGTCATTGACATGAAGCATTATTAGAAGTTCTTTGGTTCAGAGGTTTATATCCTGAAGGAATGAAAGACATTGGCATGCAAATTTACAGTGTCATAGTATGAATCAAAAACGTTAATACTTGTACCAAAGGCCAACCCTAAACCAGTTACATTGTTTCTGAACATCTGGCAGATGCACTTCAGTGCTTTACTTGCATTGTGCTGTGTAATATTATTATATCGCGCAGTAGTCTATTTCGTAATTCATTCCCGTGACTCTCAGGATCAGTTTAATTTCTGCAATATGCATCTTGAATTTTTTTCATTTCCAAAGCATTAAACTTAACTTAGTATTTAAATGGCAAAACTTCATAATATCAGGACATCCCAAAGCACTTTACAGCCAATTAAGTTGATTCACTGCTTTAATGTTTTCAGAGTAAATCTTTTACTCAGCAAGGTCCCACAAATAATGATAAAATAGACCACCCATTTTTGGCAATTTTGGTTGAGGGGAATCTAAAATGCTCTTCCTCGAAGATCTCATGGGATCTTTTTATGTCCGCTGATTTAATGTTTCATTTCAAAGAAAATACACTTGGTGTAACATTGCTACAGTACCATACTGGATCATATTAGCTTGGATTAGGTACTCAAATCTCTTGACTGGGATTGAAAAATTCAGAGACAAGACGGCTACTTACCGAACAAAGATGGACACTTGTTAACTTTAATAGTCCATAAAAATCTTAGTCATTTGGTGCTAAAGAGACAGATTTTTGAAGAAAATTCAACTGATTTAAGAATGAAATTTCTTGATCAGATTAACTCCTAAGCAGTTGGGCATGTACACTGCCACTTTACGGCTTTGCAAATGTAGGCGAACAGTGCAAGGTTGGGAGATCATGATATCACCATTCCAATGTAGCAACAGTGAGCCAATCTCCTCAGATCAGACAGTGTACTTTAGTGCCTGACTGAGATTGGCACAAGGCATCCAAACCAAACAACATTATGATCCCAACCGTTGCTACAACTGGACAAGTCAGATCCAGAATTAAATCTGCTTGATAGATCATATGTTGCTTTTTTTCTAATTTAAAGCGGTAGTCTTTCCCTGAACAAAAACACACAGGCTACAGATTTGGTTTTAACAATAAAATCATACTTCATTCCACAAGAGAAATTAAAAAAAAAGCATATCATGTTCTCTGAATATAATGAAGTGTGAAGGACTTCAAAACACATAGCAAAATAAAGTTTCATCTACTCCCTAACACCATCACTTTATAGTTACTCAAAAAAAATGCTCCCTTTCTGCCCAATCTGTAGATTTTATTTGTCTGTTTTCTCCCTCAGTTCCTGCGAACAGTGCAATCTTTGCCTTGAATCCTCACACCACTTGAAATCTTAGACTTTCTTGTCTTTGAATAACATGCAGATCGCTAATCAAAAATACTTGGTCTGGAAGTTTTCACAAGCTGAAATCCTTACACTAAAGTAACTTATTCCCTTAAATGCTCTGAACAAACTCCTTTTTCTAGGAGAAACTATTTTTACATCTAACTTCAGTCAGGTCTCCTTCAAGCTGAATTTACAAGCTTTTAACTAAATGAAAAACAAACTTACTCATCCTAGCTTCTGCAAAGCTAATGATTTAATTTTTTTCACCAACTGTCATAGAACTCAAAATATAAACCAACTTCCATTAACACTACTTGGAGGCCTTTAGTTGTCTGGTCTCTGAAACATACCGGCTTGAAATCATGTTTCCAAAAAGACTGAAACAGAAACAAAGTTGCTGGAAAAGCTCAGCAGGTCTGGCAGCATCTGTGAAGGAAAAAACAGAGTTAACGTTTCGGGTCTGGTGACCCTTCATCAGAACTGTTTTTATTCCTGATTTACAGCATCCACAGTTCTTTCGGTTTCCAAAAAGACTGACCAGTTAATTGTGAAACCTCTTGCCCTGCAAAAAAAAGACCAGCACCCATATCTGTCTCTCTGTCTCTGGGCAGTCATATTAAGGAATTCCCATTGAAACATCACAATGACAGTTTCTTATAAGAGGGTTTTCAAGGATGCCACTTGGTGATCCAGACACTGGAATTGCAATTTAGAACCTTGTTCGCCTGCTCAATGGTTATTCTGCTGAACAGGTAGCATTAATTATATTATGATGGTGTCTCTGTCTAGGGATCATGACCACCAGGCCTGTATGCAGGGTGGTCAATGAACTGGGAATTTATTTTGTTTGTTTAGTCTCATTTTAGTTATTTTTGGTCTTTCGGTTCTAAAAATAAACAGCATCAAAATTTTAGCCTTAAACAGGCTAATGGTTAGCTTACTGTACAACAATTGTTGAAAGTTACTGAGTAGAAATGTGATGCAGTTATCAGATAACATACCAATTTAAAGATTAAATATTGATGTGGATAGAAGGTACTTATGAAATGGGATTAGAGATAGTAGGAACTGCCGATGCTGGAGAATCTGAGATAACAAGGTGTAGAGCTGGATGAACACAGCAGGCCAA